>NC_141685.1:1953290837-1953725837 GCF_964263255.1 Lissotriton vulgaris | reverse complement strand
AGAGAGAGGGAGACAGAGAGAGGGAGACAGAGAGAGGGAGATAGAGAGAGGGAGATAGAGAGAGAGGGAGACGGAGAGAGGGAGATAGAGAGAGAGGGAGACGGAGAGAGGGAGATAGAGAGAGGGAGATAGAGAGAGAGGGAGACGGAGAGAGGGAGATAGAGAGAGAGGGAGACGGAGAGAGGGAGATAGAGAGAGAGGGAGACGGAGAGAGGGAGATAGAGAGAGGGAGATAGAGAGAGAGGGAGACGGAGAGAGGGAGATAGAGAGAGAGGGAGACGGAGAGAGGGAGATAGAGAGGGAGACGGAGAGAGGGAGATAGAGAGGGAGACAGAGAGAGGGAGATAGAGAGAGAGGGAGACAGAGAGAGGGAGATAGAGAGAGAGGGAGACAGAGAGAGGGAGATGGAGATGGAAGGGGAGGGGGAGGGAGACAGAGAGGGAGATGGAGATGGAAGGGGAGGGGGAGGGAGACAGAGAGGGAGATGGAGATGGAAGGGGAGGGGGAGGGAGACCGGGAGAGGGAGGGAGACCGAGAGGGAGGGAGACCGAGAGGGAGGGAGACCGAGAGGGAGAGAGACCGAGAGGGAGGGAGGGGAGAAGGAAGGAGGAAGGGAGAGAGAGAGGGAGGGGGAGAGAGAGGGAGTGAGAGGGAAGGAGAGATAGATTGAGAGAGGAAGGAGAGAGAGAGAGAGAGAAAGAGAAAGATGTGTGTATGCCGGGTCTGGTGGCTCAGTGGACGAAGGCTTTCGCTACAGGAGCCTGGCTTCAACCTCATGGTCTCAGTTTCTTTTTTGCTCTTGCCCCGCCCCCTACCCACTGACTCCACCCCCACCGGTGCGGTCTTCGGTCACAAACCACACTGTAAATTTGGCCTGAGAGAAAGCTTGTGAGTACCCATGATCTAGGGTAATGTGAGATACGCACAGTGCACATAATTTAATTGCATCAACTTAAGGCATGCAGTTCTGGACACCGTAGCAACATGACTACGGATTGCCAGGTGGTTGCTGTTGGTCATTTGCAATTCAGTATACCCATTTGGCTATGAGGGCTGATACGTCTACATTTGGTTTCTTCTTCAGCGCATTGTATATGTGTTATTCTATGGCAGTGAGCACCCCATATTAGCAGCATGTGTAGAGTGCCATCAGTTTCTTGTTCATTATCTAAATTATTCTGTGTAGCAGTTGCAGCCTTAGATAGTGCTGCATGCGTTAGTAACTGCCAGCACAAAGGCGGCAAAACTATCTGATGTCTGTAAATGTCACGAGTGTCCCAGCATCGTACACTTGTCCAACAATGGTGATGGCAGCCTTAGACCAGTGTGCACGGTTTCTGTCATCCCTGCCTTCTTAAATCTGGGCAAGCATTACAGCTGTAAATCCTGTGAATGTACCACCTGCTGCTCTGTCACTTCAAGGTACCTAAACCAACAGATTCATGCTGCTCGGAGTAAGGGGCTAAGTGATATTGTACCTTCCCAGAGCAACTGTTCTAAAATAGTTGCGTCCCATAAGGAGTGTCATAGACATTGAACTTCTGGGGATGCAGTCAGTCATGACTCGTTGGTGTTTGTCCAGGCAAATAATTCTCCGAGTCAGGCACCACAAAGCCCCCAATGTCTATGGCAGAAACAGCTTGTCAGGAGTGTAGGAAGCTGGCTCTGTGTATATACCATACAAAAGTAATGCAGAGTCCAGTGGAACCCCAAAGGCGATCATTGGTAAAAGTAGATAGCACCTTACTCTCTATTTGTGGTAGTGTGGCTGTGCAGTAAGGCTTTATCGGAGGGTAGTGTTAAGCATTTTTTGTGCACACTCAGAATTCAAACCAATTTGTTTGTATAAAAAATATTATTTAGTTATTTTATTTCTAGCACCAAGGCAAGCCTCTTGCAGGTAAGTGATTTATACTTTGCAAACATTTTGTAGTGAACTACAATTTGAATGCAGTTGGATTGTGTTACAGGTAAGTCATTTGTTTATTAAACTGTTGAATTACTTTTCTTATTACTTTTCAAGTTCCTTTTTATACTCAGTGTGATTTGCCTAGAGATCACACTGCGACATTTCCTAGAGAACAGGTAAGTTAATCAGTTTTTGTACATTTGCAGTTTCTTAGGTTTTTATACAAACTAACTCCACACTTAAAAGATTTTTCACAGAAAAGCAGTCAATGGAGTCCTATGCCATGTCCATTCTTCTCTTTTCTCTTCAGCAAAACACGCAGCCTGCAACGGCAGTGTGTGTGTTAAGGTACAGGACCTTTAAGGGTGGCACAATATGTGCTGCAGCCTTTAGAGGCCCTCCCTGGTCACAGGGCCCTTGGTGCCCATGGTAACTTTTACAAGGAACTTACATGTGGTCAGAGCTGCCAATTGAGGGTACAAAGGTACATTTTTAGGGGAAAAAACAGGTCCTGGGAACCTGATTGGCAGGGACCCAGGGCACATCAAGTCAAATTGCATTGAAAATCTTGCAAAAACTGGGGGGGGTTACTGCAACAGAAACCCAGCTTCCTACAAGGAGCTTCTCTGCGTCTAGCCGTGCTCCAAACAAGTTCTGTATAGAAACCGTTAACATCACAGTTAAAAGTGGCAATTTAGAATAAGCGGTAGGTTAGAAACTAGTTACAACAGCCACGGTAGGATCACCATTTTAGAGAGGGCAGTGCGTCCTAATGGTGATAAAGGGAGCTTATTTCAGAATTCTTACAATGCAGTGGTTGAGGTCAGGGCCCTGTCCAAATTATCAGCTTCCAAGTCCGTCAAATGCCTGTACACATTGACACCCAAATATTTTAACGCGTGTCGTTTTGAGCAGGTCACGATGCTCAATTTATCGGTCCGATCACGTAAGTCCATTAAAGGTATAGACTAGATTCAGCTCTTAACACCAGTCCCCACACATTGACAAAGGCCCAGAAGGTCTCAATAATCAGTGCTGTTCCCATGAAAGTCCTTTAAGTATAGCAAGACATCATCCACTTATAGCAAGATCGAGCTTTCCTATCCTATTATTTTCAGGCTGTTGATTTCCCCGATCAGATGCACCTGGCTGGCTCCATTACAAGGGCAAAGAATATCGGGGTGGGAGCAGCCCTGGTAATACCTCAGACTTTACCACTCTCTTCTCCCCAAAAAGCTTCAAAGCAGAGTAGTCTCTTAAGAAGACGAGACCGCCTTCCAAAAGTCTACTCCTGCATATTCCTTGTTCCGCTATCCTACTGAAGTCCTTATCCATTAGCTGTTCCCCTTATGATGGTACCCTTTTTGCCCCAGAGCCAACTATGTTCGATCTGGCTACTGCAAGACTAACATGACATTTGCAACAATTTGTATTTGGGTGGCAGTTGTTTTTCCCATGTATCTAATAACATGATTTGGGTAATCGACTTGATGAGTAGATCAGCGATTTCATTTAGCTTTTTGTCAATTTTGTTCCAATGTTTGGCGCTCTCTGGAAATTATACAAACAATGTGGACGTACCCACTAGATGAGGAAAGGGTTATGACTCACTGTAGTAGTAAACAGTGCCGAAGAACCATTAGGTTTTATTAAAAGACCCCTCACACACCAACCTGGTTGGTGCCATGCGTCATCATTGGGGTCCCAACCGGGTGGCCGAATGCCGCCCGGTTGTGCTACGACTCCTGATTACAGCAGAGCAGATGTGTGGTGTATTAGTGTGTTGAGATAATGTGCAGGTTAAAAATATATCTGGGGATTCCTTGCCAAATGTGTTTGTGTGGCGGCCTTGGATATGGTAAAATCCAAGAGCGCAGCTAATAGTGATTTGACTCGTAGTTGTCTGTAGTAGGTCTACATGTTTCAGCCCAGAAAGAAATTCGATTGGGCTTTCATTAGGACCGTGTTAAAAAAGTGAGTGAGTGGCAAAATCTGGCTACGTGAATAGTGAAATCTCAGCACACGCACTAAGGTGTGTTGGAAAAACTTAGGGGAGTCTATATTTACGACCCCATTTGAAGGAACCTGTAAGGGAAGAGACAAGACAAAACACATAAAGAAACTGAGAAGCAATATAGAATGCAATCTTTTGTGCGATCATGTGCTTGTCTATATCTATACGGTAGGCACAGCAGTGAGTCCTCTTGGTATGGTAGCCGGGTGGAAAAAGTGCTTATGACAAGTAGTGGCATATGGCAGATTAATCGGCTGTAACATGTACAAAGTAGCATGCTAATCTGCAGTGACGTGATAATGTTGATAGCGAACACTGTAGAAAACATGCAGCATGCTGGAATGTTCATCGTATGGGGCATTGGTTGCCCCGTGTTATCGCCCTGGGTGCAGAAGTTCTCTGCGTTTCAGGTAGTCAGCTTGCTGCTAGCCAGAGTGACCGGTGTGCCTCATGTGGCACATGTGGCTGGCAAGCATTAAAAGTACAACTGATTGCAAGAAAACATGCGGCAGGGGGGTCCGTCTGTAGTCCCACTCTGTGGCATAGGAGGAATGGTGAAAAGCCATGAGAGAAAACAGGCATGAGGAGCCAC
The DNA here is from genome assembly GCF_964263255.1 of Lissotriton vulgaris. Taxonomy (NCBI): domain Eukaryota; kingdom Metazoa; phylum Chordata; class Amphibia; order Caudata; family Salamandridae; genus Lissotriton; species Lissotriton vulgaris. Next base: position 1,953,721,322 of record NC_141685.1, on the reverse strand, counting down.
TGTATACGGAAGTAGTATACATTAGTATACATGTATAGGCATATATACGATACAAGGTAAACAAGCATTTGCAATGCAATAGGTCTCGCATTAGGAAAGTTTGAGCTATTGGTATTGTAAATGACAATTTTTTATTTGTTTTGTTTTTGAAAATAGCGAAATTAATAGCTTTGTCATTTACAATGCCAATAGTTATAACTTTCGCAAATGTGACACCTATAGCATTTGTAATGCAATATGTGTTGTATTTACGTGACTTACATGTATTGATTTTACATATAACAATGGCTTTTAATTTTTTTGAATAATGAATCCCTAAATAAGTTATTGTAATTTATAATGGCAATAGCTTAAACTTTTGTAAATGGAAGGAGCTTTACCAAGGAAATGGAAGCGAGTGATCCAAGTTTTGTGCACGTTTGGGCCAATTGAACATCAGAGCCTTCTCCTTTGCTGCTGTTAGGTTCTGGAACACCCTCCCGTTTGTAATCTCAGGACAAGCATCTCGCTCTCTTTTCCGCAGTGTCTTGAAGACCTGGCTCTTTACTAGTTTGTCAGAATGAGCCTTACAGGTACCACTGTTTGGGCGCCCTTCCGCAGCACCTTGAGGTCTCTGGGCAAAGTTTGCGCTTTACAAGACCCTTATTAAAAATTCATTCATAAGGTGTCCATTGTATCCTACGCTGACGATACTCATCTAATTATCACCCGGTCCCAAAACCCAGAACTCACTGCTAATCAATTTTCCCAATGCCTAGACGAGGTAACCGCATGGATGTCCAATCATTGCCTGAAACTCAATGGCAATGGAGGTGCTGATAGTGGGAAGGGCTCCATCTGTCTCGTCATCAGCATGGTTGCCTGAGACGCTTGGCCAACTTTTAACTCCTAAAACAGAAGTCAAACATCTTGGAATGTGGCTCGACTCCAAATTGATATTTGAGAGTCAAATCCGGAAAGTCACAGGTAAATGCTTTGGGACATTAAAGGTCCTGAGGAAGGTCCTCGACCTATTACCTGATAACGCCAGGAAAACTATAGTACATGCCGTGGTCACCTCTCAGATCGACTACAGAAATGTCCTTTATTTAGGCTCATCTAAAAAAAGGCTAATGAAGCTGCAATCAATACAAAACGCAGCAGCCCGCTTAGTGTTTAATCTCCCCATAAGAACATCTATAACAAAAACCCTAGCCAGACTGCACAGGCTACCGGTGGAAAAAATATTTTTTAAGACAATGTGCCACTGCCATGTATCAAGGCTAAAAAAGGTCCACAGTGCTTCAAACAATAACAGCCTACACACACAGCAGAAACCGGAGATCCGAGGTTAAAGTGTTAGCAAGGGTTCCAAGAATCAGAAAGGCTAGGATGAGTGGTCGGTCCTTAAGATACATGGTAGCTAAGCACTGGAATACATTACCAGTTGTAATAAGAACAGAGCCCCGTGAAACAACCTTTCATAAAAAGCTGAAGACATGGCTCTTCCCACCAGTAAATTGAAATAATCCCATGAGACTTCCTGACACATGCCTTGGGGCTGAGTGTTTAATTTGCTTTACTCTCAACTCTTGCTATCTGATCGTTGGCTACTAGCGCGGGGACGCACCGGCGGTGTATCCATGCACTCTATAATTGGATAAATAAATAAATAAATATTACTGAAAATCATGAAAAATGAGCACAAGTGCCAATATTGGTTTGTAAAGTGGTAGGTACGTTTGGTTTGCGGTTATTTGCAAATGAAAAACCATAGGCTTATGTTGATGAGACCAATAAATTGCAGCTCTTATTGATCACCAAAGGTGTAAGTACAGCTGTTACTTTTCATCAGATTGGAACATTAATGTTCCCATAGTTGAAGAACTTGGGTGTTATTTCATTTAATAAACAATCAATGGAAAGGTACATGTATGTCATCACAAGTAATTAATTCAATTGTTTTAGAAACTATAGAAGTATTCGAAGGAAAATTAAGGCAACAACAATGTTGAAGCCATCATTGGCTCAAAGTTTGGCTACCTTATGGTTTTAGATTTCTAAAGAAACATTTTAAGAGACTTCACAAAACAGAGAATTGGCCTGATAATCCAAGTAATAAAAGTGCTGCATTTCAAAAACACACATATCGCTCACTATTCGCATAAAACCCTAGCTGTTTGCTCTAGCCAGGGTAAAATATGGCATTGGTGTAATCATGCAAAAGGCATTGGGGAGGAGTCCAAAAACATCTTGTGAGCTCCCATCATGCGCCACGGCTGAATCTGCTTCCAGGTTGAGGACACCTGCCAGGATGGTCGCAGTGTTGGGAGGTTTCGCTCCAACCCGCTCCCTGTCGGGAGAAATGTTGCCGGAAATAATGGGCCGTATCAAGCAACGTTGGAATCTGGTATCCAGTTGGTCTTCTAAGGGAAGCGACTTCCCGAGCGGCCCCAGCAGATACAATTAAGCAGTTGGTGATTCTCTTTCCCTTCTCCTCCACTCTAGTTTGGGCGCATATGAGAGGAACTGATGCTCGCGATCTATGCCGCAGCAGAAGGCATTTGGGTGCTCGTGGGTGTACCTGTCTCAGGGATCAGTCCAGATTGCTAACAAAAAGAGAGCGGCAGATAAGTAGGCACGGCCTGCGGAGATACCCTAGGTCTCTTCGTAGGTGGAGGAGTAGCCAGGTAGATCGCAGAAGTGGTCTGCGTAGTACAGATGTGGGTTGCATTTTTTTTGGGCGAAACTCTAGCACCATAGCTTAACTTAAAAAGCTTAAGGACGCCTCAACGAAATGCAGCTCAAGGGATACATCAATGAAAAGAATGCTGCAAAGAACTCAAAAGCCTACAAGATTCGGGGGTAGCTTCCTCTGGATATATTGAACAGTCACTACCTACAACCAGGCATGCAGCAGTCACCAGCATCAGAAGCATCTCAGTCCGCAGCCTTGTGGTTGAACTACTCAAAAGAGTCAATTCTCAGTCCTGGTGCCAGGGAGTTCGGCCAGTTGGTAAGAGATTTGCGACCTTTTAATCAGCCCGCTCTCGCAACAGACATGCTAGATAATAAGAAAGAAAAAGTTGTGAAAACCTCTCACATCCCTGTTTTTTACAGCAAAACCCAAAGTGAGCCAGAAGGTTCATGAGAAGAGTAAGAAAGCACAAGAAAGGATGCAGGATGAAGATAGAAGCGATATTGCGGAGTTCACTCTCACACGAAATGAAAATCCTCTGTGGGCAGACGCTAGTCTAAATCACACTCTGGCTTTTCAGGTTGAGGTACCATCTATAGTACAAATATCCTCCTTGGAGAAATCACTTAATTTGATTCTAAACTAAGTATGAGAAATGAAACTGTCACAGGTTGATGCTAGCAGAAAAACAAGTGAGCAATTGGGCCAAATTTCCGACAGTCTGCTGCAACTTACTTCCCCCTTTGCGCAGGTGGAGCAGAGGGTCTCCGCATTGAAAGACTCAAGTACTGACCAGGCAGGAATTAATATGAAAATGCAAACCGAATTAGAGGTAGTGCAGTCGAAATTAGATGACCCGGAGAACAGAGCTCGGTGTGTAAATCTCCGATCCCTAGGAATACCGGAGGATCGAGAGGCGGCCAACCCATCTCTTAGCTGATTTTAGAGCTGGTTTTTAAGCATGTCCTTTGGGACAAAGAGTCAGAAGGACTGGACTTCACTATTACTCGTGCCCCAGATGGTCCCTGCTATTAGTCCTGCAAGCGCCAACTATCCTACAACAATTCTGTCGTAGCTTGGGTGCTTCCAAACAAAGAACAAATTCTATAATGCACAACGAGGCAGAAATCATTTGCTACTTCTGACAATTTCACATTTCGCATCTTTTCAGATCTGTCGATCTCAGTTGCATGAAGTTGTATGGAACTTATTGCTTTAGTAGAAGATTTTAAGTGCCTTGGAACCCTGGCTGAAATTGTTCAGAAATCAAAACTTAAGGTATTTTTTTCAGGGACATACTGATATTTTTCAGTCTTTCGACTTGGCTAAAAATCTGCTGTAAAGCAGACAATTGGCAACCAGGCCCAGAAACAAACAACGGGCGCTTAGCAAACAGTATCAGACGGTAATTGTGATGCAGTAATGATGCTACCAAGTGAGGAGGGGTCGGCTGTCAATTCCACCCCAATAATCCCATCAGAGAAGAGAGTAGGGAATCAATACAAAACCTCTCAGAGCACACCTAAAGTAGTAAATGGTCCATAACAGTCTCAAATAATCGAATCCACTTTTAACCCTTAGACATCCATTCAGGGGCATAATTTACTCCATATTCGATTGTCATTAGTACAGCTTCATCAACAGTATGGTTTTAGTTCAACTTGATATTGTTGATTTGTAAACAAAGAAGTTTCCTACAGCCGACAAGTGTTCCCTCGTGTGTTATCTCACACCTCGACTACTTCAGGGCTGAAACCAAAAAAGGTAATGTTCTAATCTACAGTTCTCCTTTTATGGCATCCAATAACGTCCGTATCAAGTAGCGATAATAATATTCTGAAACCCCACAGTCCTGGACCCACTGAGTCATTCCACTCTTAGTGTCAGTTGTGCACACCACGGAATACTCACCAGACGCACCATGCTACTTTTTTTAGTACTCACTTTCCTCTTGAGTATTAATTTGGACCAACTCCATGGGTCCATTACTGTAAGGTTTCAGAATATTATTATCTCTTGTTGATACGGACTTTATTGGATGCCATAAAAGGAGAACTGTGGATTAGAACATTACCTCTTTTAGTCTCAGCCCTGAAGTAGTTGAGGTGTGAGATAACACACGATGAAAGATTATTATTATCATTTTTTTTTTTTACATTTCTTTATTAATTTGTTCTTTCAATCGGCATGTCAAGTTCATATACAGAAACAATTACATAACACTTCTACCTCAGCCGAGGTAGTGAACCAGTCCAGCAATAAACTGAGAAATTCAGCCCAATTTGCAGTTTTTTGGACGTTGTCCAATCCTTCACTGATGACTTTGTTGCTTTGGTATTGTATGTAAAACCAGGAAAGAGTGTCATGCGCAAAGGGGTCTGTGTGAAAGCACAGAGGCAAAGACTGTAAAGAAATACCCTCTCATGGACACAGTGGAAACCTTCAAGGGATTTATTGGAAGCCCTCACTCACCAACCTGGTTGGTGACATGCTTCATCATCGGGCCCACCAGGAGAAGCCGAATGCCTCCCTGGTGTGTTACAACGCCAGATTACTGCGGAGCTGGATTTTGTGACAGTGATGTGAAAAGTGATGTTAAAAATGTCTGAAACTGTACCAACCAAAAAGATTTTATTCACTGGTCAGTTTAGACATAGTTAAAAGATGTGTGGGAGAACTACCACAGATTATGATGGGAGTTTCTACTTAAATGGGGTCAACATGTTCTGCCCTAATAAGTGTAAGATTTACATGGGCATTCATCAGGACCGTGTAGCGTGTACCTCGGCGGTATGGGCACGCTAAGGCCCACCCTAACCAGAGGACGTGAAAGTTAAAAATTGCGGGTGCTAGGCGTTGCGGGCGGTGTGCCATAGTCTCCTCCACTGCCCTCCCGAGACCCATGGGGCGTGAATCTTTTAGAACACAAACTACACAGGTTCCTCTGAGTTGAGGTAATTCCCACAACTTGTGGTTTGTGTTGTTTTCTTGCACTTTTTACACATAAAACAATTTTTACTTTCACGTCCTCTGGTTAGGGTGGGCCTTAGCGCGCCCATACCGCCGAGGTACACGCTACACGGTCCTGACGAATGCCCATGTAAATCTTACACTTATTAGGGCAGAACCATGTTAACCACACTTTGTGGAAACTCCCATCATAATCTGTGGTAGTTCTCCCCCACATATCTTTTAACTATGTCTAAACCGACCAGTGAATAAAATCTTTTTGGTTGGTACAGTTTCAGACATTTTTACCAATACTTTTCACATCACTGTCACTAAATCCAGCTTCGCAGTAATCTGGCGTTGTAGCACACCAGGGAGGCATTCGGCTTCTCCTGGTGGGCCCGATGATGAAGCATGTCGCCAACCAGGTTGGTGAGTGAGGGCTTCCAATAAATCCCTTGAAGGTTTCCACGAGAGGGTATTTCTTTACAGTCTTTGCCTCTGTGCTTTCACACAGACCCCTTTGCGCATGACACTCTTTCTTTGTTTTACATACTCAACCCGGGGGACTAAGAGTGCCTCCTACCCTCTCTCTCTCTCTAATTGTTTCATGGTGCTTTGGTATTGTCATATTATCTTATCTGTAACCAACCTACCCCTCACCACCCCCTACACCCGCCCAACCCCCCTCCCTCAAAAACAACCCCCTCCCCCGGGTCTAAGTAGAGGTCCAAGTATCTCAATGCTCGTTCAGGCACTCCACATTCCTCTCCTCTTGGCTGGGGGCTAGCCCCCCACTGGCAGTTGTCCCCCCTTGTGAACCTTGGGTATCATCCCTTCTAGTGGCCCGCATATGCCCCTCTTCGGCCAGAGCCCACTCCCTTAAGTCAGTTTTCCATTTCGCCAATGAGGGCCCCTGCTGGGTTAGCCAGTGAATCGCGATGCGCTGTCTAGCTATAACAAGTCCCAGAACCATAAACCGCCTACTTGTCTTTCGTTTAGGATCCCGGGGAATCAGACCCAAAAGACAAGGGCGCGGATCCATGTCAATCTGCCACCCTGTAATCCTAGTCAAGTGCTCTAGAACCGCCCTCCAGTACGTCTGAATTATCGAACAGGTCCACACCATATGTGGGAAATCCGCCAGTGCGTGGCGACATCTAGGGCAGTATGGGTCACGATAAAAGATGTGCTGGCTGTAGGAAACTGCTTTGTTTACAAATCGACAATATCAAGTTGAACTATTATAAACTAAAGCCATACTACTGATGAAGCTGTAAAAATGAAAATTGGATATGGAGTAAATAATGTCCCTGAACGGATGTCTACGGATTAGAAGTGGACTAGATTATTTGATACTATGAGACTGTTATTGACCATTTTCTACTTCATGTGTGCCCGAGAGATTTTGTATAGAAATCTGCTGTATTGTATTAAGCAAAATTCAGGAGTTGATGTGCCAAGAAGGGATGGTTCCTAAAGAAATGTGTTCATTAATAATCGTATGATTCACCTGATTTGATTGGTGTGACTTGAGGGAAGGTGACATTTTCTTATCGGATGATGTGTGAGGCTTTTTTAAATGATATCCTGTTAGAGTTTAGCCAGCTAGAGACTTTCTAGCCTTTGTTCTTCCCTGGGTAGGTTCAAGAGTGCCATGTCAACACATTCTTTTTATACAGTCTTATTAATTTGGTCTTTTAATATACACATTGAATTACTTGTGATCTTGTTTTGAACTGTGTCTGTCAAGGAAGAAAATTCACAGCTGATATTTTGTTTTTCAACATCAGCCAGAAAAATGGAATAAAATTAAATTGGTGGTAACTCAAGAAGATGTGGAATTAGCATACCAGGAAGCCATGATGAATATGGCAAGACTGAACAGAACAGGTAAGAAAAAATAAGTTAGGTGAAAAGCCATCAATGTAATTTTAGTAGAAAGTACATTAAATAAATAATATATATACTAGGAATTCTGTTTGCTCTTTGCCCACTTGCGTATTTGTCAACCTAATCCAGCAAGCCACTTTAGTTTGCCCTTAGTGACACAGGCCCATCCAGAAGTGGGCAGGATCAGTTGTTTACTTCCAGGGTTGTGTTTCATCGTGTCCCACAGAAGGGTCTTATTAACAATTCAACATCTACCTTTTTGTTTTTGCACCATTAGGTAGTAACCCCCCATTAGAGTGAGTTTCAGATGAGCATCTGTCCATTCCACTGCAAGAGGTGTGTGCATTATTCTCCAAGAGTGCTATTGGGAGGATGCAAGTCTTGGAAAGACACTCTCTCTGCCTCTTTCTAAAGCTGGAGAGAGATTTGGTTCTCTTACCTCAAAATGCCTTCCTGCGGAAGGACCTATTTGAATGCTCATGTGGGCCCATATCCTGTCTGCCCTTGACCTGGCTGTCTGGTTGCCACCTTTGAACCTGCAGGACATGCGATTTCATATGTTGTCCTTGTGAGGGAATAGATTGTATTAGGTGGTGTGTTTGTGTGACCTTACCATGTAATACACTTATCCCCTCTGAGCAGCAAGGCTTACACAAAAGAACAAGTGTAAAGCATTTAAACAAAACCAAAACAACTGAAGAAGAAAGCATTAAGACATCAAAGAAAAAAGACACCAGTTAATAAAAATAGACTGTATTTTTATACACCACAACGAAAAAGATCCAAAAGAAGGTTCCAGAGTTATAGAATTTATAAGAATCTGATTGTCTTTTCCTGGTTTCAGAAGAGCAGTTATAACCGCCTCCCTGGTGCCAAGGGCAGAGTATCCTGTTGCACTGCCTCTTGGTACATATCATCCAGGCATGGAGCCAGTACCGCTTAATATTCTTTACCGAACTCCAACATTAGACTCTCATCCTGTGGATTTATTGGCTGGCATATTCTCTATTCCAGTGATAAATTCATGTGCACTAATCGACTCTGATAAGTAAGTGTGCGCACACTTACTCTATCTAGGCAAGCACAAAGCTGTCTCGGTAGCGTTTGATGTCTCTTGGGTCTGCCACATTGGTACAAGTGTATAGTTTGGCGTAGAATGATTTAAAAGTCGGAAACATGTTTGTTTTACCATCGACAGCATCTCACGAGTCCGTAGCCAGCGCATACATCACAGTGTGTCTTTATGCATGTTTGATAAGTCAGGCCTGCGTTTTACTTGGGCTTTCACCTTCTCCGTATCAGTGCGTGTTAGTCTCTTTATTCAGTAAATATCATCCCAGGTGGCAGTCTCTTTATTTTCGATAAGGGTTTCATTTAAGGCTCTAAACTTTGGGATTGGGATCTCTCTCAAACTTGCGTTCTTGGTCTGCAAGGGTAATCTTGAGGTATTTCAGTGTAGTTCAGTGACTGTAGGACGCAATACTGTATATCCTTTGGCATAAGTTTTAAAAAGTTTCCCAAACCATGGAAATCCTAGAAACTGAGCCTGTGTTAATTAAAAAAAATAAAAATAAATCCGCATTGGCGGTGTGGATCACTTGGTTGTTTTTAGGTCTCGCAGACCTGCGTTGCAGCGCACATGCGTTGCACCCTCTGCGAAGCTTATTGTAATCCAGGAGATTTCCGAAGTGGAGTTGAAGCCCCGCCCATCATTCTGATTGGCTGGCATCATCGTTTATGCCAAATGCTGGCTTCTGATTCAAAATGAGGCTTCTGATTCAAAATGAGGCTTCTTTGTTACCAACCTGTCTCCTTTTTGGACGGCCCATCAGGACTGGATAGTTCACTTGCGGCGTTACACAGTCTCCTTTAACTAGTCGGTAAGCACTTTTTTCTTCATTCGCTCAATGGCGACTGCTTCTGATTAAGTTATACAAGTCCAGGCCGAGGCTCGAACCCTGAAAACGGAAGATAACTTTGGTCGGTGGGGCCAGATCTCCATCCGGCTCGTGGCATGCCGAGTTATGCATCCTGGGGCCGGGCGTGGGAGGGCGACGTGTGCGAAGGTATTACTTGTTATTTCTCTGAACGGGATTCCTCTGATGCACACTCATAGAACTCTGTAGCACGTTACATTAGAGCGTGTTTCACCCTCCTCATACTGTCTTGTAGTTTTGCTTTGCAATTCGCTAAATTTCTGCCAGGTATGTACCCTCTGTTGAAGCTGTGGACTGAACATTTCATCTGTACAGAACTTCTCTGATGTCGAGGACTTTTCTTACAGCTTTGTGTAGACTGAGCCCAATTTCCATCTGACACAAGTACAATTTCCCGGTCTGTCTCACAAGAAAATCAGGGCCATCAATTTGCAGTGCTCTGGCTTGTCAGCCTTGGGGAAGCAGTTTTATTTGCACGGCTGGGTGGACCTGTGGGCATAGTATGCAGGAGCCCCACATAGGCAGCGGTGGTCTGCAGCCCCCATTGCAGGTTATAGAGCAACCTCAGGGCCTTCCCAGGCCAGTCCACTAACACATATATGCAAACACTGTATCCTTCCTAGAACCAGCAAGGTAAAGTGCAATACCAGAGTGCCTAGCAATCCAAAGTAACTGCAAGGTGAACTGTATAGAATGAGGGACACCGTAAACAGCGCGGACGTGTATGCAAGCACGAGGGACGACTGGGCCGTGAGTAGTGTCCAAACTACTGTGCTTAGAGAATAAGTGCTTTTAAAGGGAGACTAATGGACATAGCTGCGACGTAAAATATGCAGATATATCTTCAAACGGAGACTGCATTTCAGCATTCGTAGTGAGTTAAAGGTTGCACAATTAACTGTAATTATGGCGCAGTTCAATGACTACTCCTACTGAGGAGAGGTAGCCCAGTGGCTACTATTCTCACCTTGTACGTTTAGAGATCTCACAAAACCGTGTGACCTGGGGCAGACTGATGTGTGGCCCAGCGACGTGTAAAAACCAAGCATTTGCAATGCAATAAGTCTTGCATTTACGTGAGTTTTAGCTATTGGCATTGTAAATGACAATGACTTTTATTTATGTTATGGTTTTTAAAATGTAAATAAAAGGCATTGTTATTTACTATGCCAATAGCTTAGACTCGCTTAAATACGAGACCTATTGCATTGCAAATGCTTGTTTTTTTTCCAGTCACCCAACCCGCGGGCATTCCAAGTGAGTAATTTTATTTCTACAGTATTAGGGTGTCTTTCGTAGATTCACATGCTTGAATATTCCCCGTCGCCGGAGTGGGAGTTCCACGGTCATATATATGTAATAACATAAAACCTGAAATATGTACTAGAAAAAAGGCATACACAGCCTAACCACATTTCTACATAGGAATGCATGGGAAAAGGAAAAGACCATATGCAGTCTATCCTTGTCATTATGTTGGTCCAAACTGCAGCCAATCAGGCGTCAGCAACCCTCTAGAACCTTCTTCTCAGAGCTCAGCACCTCAGATTTTCTACCGCACGTCGTGTGTAAGGGAGTCTCCCTGAGCTCTGCTCAGTTTTTCTCTACTCTTCTGTTTTTTGCCTGGTTTTTCAACATGTCTTCAAGTAAGAAGTCCCTCTTCAGAGCTAGTTCTTCATGTGGAAAGCTAAGACTTTTTTCAGAGGATCCACACAGTAAGTGTATTTACTGTCTGTACCCGGACCATGAAGTGGGAAATTGTAAGTTCTGTAGAACTAAGACTCTAAAAGATAGGGAAGGCCGTTTACTCCTCTGGCTTCAGAGACTAAAAGACAAGGATCATGTACTTACTGATACTCAAAAAAAGCATGTCTGGCCATTCCCAAGCAGCCTCTAAAAGAAGTAGTGTGCAGGAGTTGCCTTCTCCATTTATAAAAAAGAAGAAAATGTCTCTTTCTTTGGCCCCTGCGGTGTCTTCACCTCTCCCTGCTACTTCTGGGCCCACGAGACCTGGCTCTCAGGCTACTGCTGCGACTTCCGCAGGTTTTTCTGTGAGGAAAACTGTTGCTTCAAGTAAGAAGTCCCTCTTCAGAGCTAGTTCTTCATGTGGAAAGCTAAGACTTTTTTCAGAGGATCCACACAGTAAGTGTATTTACTGTCTGTACCCGGACCATGAAGTGGGAAATTGTAAGTTCTGTAGAACTAAGACTCTAAAAGATAGGGAAGGCCGTTTACTCCTCTGGCTTCAGAGACTAAAAGACAAGGATCATGTACTTACTGATACTCAAAAAAAGCATGTCTGGTCATTCCCAAGCAGCCTCTAAAAGAAGTAGTGTGCAGGAGTTGCCTTCTCCATTTATAAAAAAGAAGAAAATGTCTCTTTCTTTGGCCCCTGCGGTGTCTTCACCTCTCCCTGCTACTTCTGGGCCCACGAGACCTGGCTCTCAGGCTACTGCTGTGACTTCCGCAGGTTTTTCTGTGAGGAAAACTGTTGCTCCGTCGACGACAGTGTCGACTACAGTTCCGTCGACGAGATTGGCTGTCTCTGTTAAATTGACGACGACGGTCACGACGACGCTGGCTTCTGGATCGTCTACAGCTTTTCCGTTTACTTCGTCGTAGTCGACGATGAAGATGATCCTCAGTTCTAAGACTGTGTCGTCAGTCATTCCAATTTCACCGTCGTCGACGAAGAAACTTCCGTCGACAGTTAGATCATCGTCGACGAAAGGTGTAAAGTTGTTAGCTTCGTCTACGCCTTCCACGACTAGTATTCTGACAAGTGTTCCGTAGACCATGGCCCCGTCGACGAAGGTTCCGTCGACGACACCATTGCTGTCGGCGACCTCACCGTCGATGGTTGCCTCGTCTACTATGTCACCGTCGACGACGTTTTCGACGACCAGGACCAAGAAGCTTTCGTCTTCGTCGACGCTGACGACGGCAACATTGGCAGGATCATTGCCGTCGGCGATGGAGTCTTCAACTGTGGAATAGTCAACTACGATGCCATCTACATTTGCCTCTCTGCCTTTGCTGCCACTGATTCTCCAAAGGATGACTCTCCCAAGGATCATAAGGTTCCTAGTGGCCACCTTGCACTTTCTGGTGATACACTGCCTCCCTCACCTTTGTTTGCTACGGACTCAGACCAGGAGTCTGAAGTGGATGTGCATGAGTCCTTCACTAACGCTCAAAGTCCATCGGATTTAATTGTAAAATGTCAAGAGTTCAGCAATGACGAGGAGGAGCAATATGGCCAAGATGAAGATGTATCTCAGAGAGAGAGTACCCCACCATCACCAGGGATCAGGGTACAATGACAGCCAGTCTAGGAAAAATCCCTGGGTGCACACTAAAACAGAAATTCACTCTGTTTCCATACCTTATCAGTGTAGATAATCACACAGTCGTATTCCCACCAACACAACCCAATCAGTCACAGTGATGGTAAATGGTCAATTTCCACACTAAAATTGAACGTTCGCAGTCTTTTTAATAAAAAAATCATACAAGAATATATATATACATAAACAAATTAAAATTTCAAAGAGTAGTCTTTGAATCTATACATTAAAAGAACAGATATTCAAGAACAATTCAATATAAACATTGGACAAGCATAAATTCATGTATCACAATTAATATATCAAAACATGTTAAAAAACAAATATAGCAAACAGAAATATTCTTCAATCATAAGAAAAAAAACCCTCTACACTGTGGCCTTTAGATTCCTTTGCCACTCTAATGTCTAGATCCAATGGTCTTAAATTGATTTGCACGTGGTGTAGTCAATAGTACCCTGGATAGGTTAGTATCCAGACCCTACTTGGATTCTGTACACAAAAAGAGAGTGCCTCGACACGTTTCGGTGCTGTGGACACTTGATATTGTAGCACCTTCTTCAGGACTGCTGTTTCTTTGGGGTCACCGGCTTCAGGGATTACTACTTAACACCCTCCCTTTCCGCTGGTATATGGCTGAAGAAAAAATGGGTACTTTCCACTTTCTTGTAGATCTATGGGAAAACCATCCGCTCTTCTTGTTTGACTGTATATGTCTCTTAAACAATTGATAAAATAGTTTCTGGACGGGCATATATCCACATATTTTCGTTGGGCAGCTTGATATATTCTTGTTTGCTCAGCGTTCGTGTTTCTGCCTCGTCCTTTTCCTCGTTTCGTCTCATCGAAACGAGGAAAAGGACGAGGCAGAAACACGAACGCTGAGAAAACAAGAATATATCAAGCAGCCCAGCGAAAATTTGTGGAGTTTCTGCAGTTTCAACCGGATTGTGTGGCGCTTCGCACCAACCCTACCTTTTTACCTAAGGTACCTTCAGATTTCCACATCAATGAACCTGTTCTTCTGAAGACTTTCTTTGCAGACCCACAGTCTCCTGTGGAACAGCGCTTGCACTCCTTAGACATTCAGCGGTGCTTGAAGTTCTATATCAACAGAACTGCTCCGATTCGCAAATCTGATCAGCTCTTCGTGGCTTATGGACATTTTCAAAAGGGACGTCCAGTTACCAAACCTACTATAGCACGTTGGGTGTCTTCGGCCATTGTTTTCTGCCATCAGAGGGCAGGTAAACCTCTGCAGTCTTCGGTGAGAGCCCACTCTACCAGATCGATGGCGTCCTCAGCGGCCTTATTTGCTGGTGTCCCGTTGCATCAAATTTGCAGAGCAGCCACGTGGTCCAGCAGGTACACGTTTACGAAACACTACTGTCTGGGTGCCATGAATGAAGCGGATACCGCAGTTGGACAAGCTGTGCTTCATAATCTTTTTCAATAAGGTGAGCCTCTGTTTCTACCCTCCTCCTATTGGTTTCCAAGTATTTATTGACTTTTGATATATATGCTTTTCAGTCTTCTATTATGCTTTGTAACTTGGAAACTTTTGCTTGCTGCTGACTGCTATCTATTCTATATTCAAGCATGTGAATCTATGAAAGACACCCTAATACTGGAGAAGAACAATTGTTACTTACCTGTAAACAGGTGGTTCTCCAGTATTGGTGTCTTTCATAGATTCACATGCGACCCTCCCTCCTCCCCTCAGAGGATCTCTTCTCCTCATAGACTCTTTGGTCACTCTTGTGCTACGAAAATCTGAGGTGCTGAGCTCTGAGGAGAAGGTTCAGAGGGTTGCTGACGCCTGATTGGCTGCAGTTTGGACCAACATAATGACAAGGATAGACTGCATATAGTCTTTTTCTTTTCCCATGCATTCCTATGTAGAAATGTGGTTAGGCTGTTTATGCCTTTTTCTAGTACATATTTCAGGTTTTATGTTATTATATATATATATATATATATATATATGCTATTTTATTTACCGTGGAACTCCCACTCAGACAACGGGGAATATTCAAGCATGTGAATCTATGAAAGACACCAATACGTTACGTTAAAATTAAACGTTACGTTACGTTAAAATTATTTATAACGCGCTCTATCACCGTAGGTTTCTTGGCGCTCAATACTGGAGAACCACCTGTGTTCGAGGCATGTGGGCTGCTGAATTCATATCTGTGCATAGATCGCCGCCTAGTGTTGGGTGCGGATGATTGCACATTGTTGTCCTGGAAGAGTCTTCGAAGTATCACGAGATAGGTGGCTCCTCCCCTGGACTACAGTGCGCATGGGCATCCTCTCCATCCCCAGATTGTTTTTTTCCGCCATTGGGTTCGGATGTACTTTCTCGACTCCAGTTCGGAAACTTTGTTATAATTCTTTACTAAGGCCAAGAGGCCTTTGGGGCGTCGGTATTGTCTCGTTCGGTGCCTGTTTTTCTCCAGTTCTTCGAACCGGACGTCGAAGGCAGCTTTTGACTTTCGATAGCAAAGGCCCAACCTACGACGACGATGGAACGGACCCGTTCAAACGATGCCCCTTCTGCAATTCTAAATACCCTCACATTGATGTGCACCCAGTGTGCAATAAATGTTTATCCCCGGACCACGACGAGGCCAGCTGTATGGCCTGCTCGAAGTTCCGGTCCAAGAAGACGCTTCGAGTTCGACGCGCAGCAAGACAGTCAGCGCAGAAGTCGGCGCTTGAGCTGGTCAACCTCTTCGAGGCCGGTGACGAAGAAGGCGCCTACGAAGAAGATCCTGACGAGCAGTCTGACCCAGCGTCGGAGCATGACTCCAACTTCGATGTGGACGAAGAGGATGAGGACTACGTCCATGAAGAAGACGTCGTCGAGGTAGGGGACGACGCAGAGGCCATCGGGGCCGTCAATGACGACTCCAGTGATGAGCCAGGCCCAACCGCAGTAGCGGGGCCTAATACTGACAATACTCTCCCTACGGCTCAGGTCGAGGCATCGCCGGAAGGCCTTAGCCAAGATCTTACTCCACATTCTATAACCCCGCGTCCAGGCCCAGCTAAGAATACTTCAAAGGAGCCATCGGTCGATCTTTCAAAATCGAAACCGAAACCTACAGAGCCGAGACCGAAACCGAAACTACTAAAGGTGGTCATTGGATCGACGCCATCAAACACGTCGACGCCAGTCAAGTCAAAGACCGCCGGCGACCCTTTGGGGTCGAAAGGGGGCGCCGCCTCGAAGACCGGGGTGCCGAAGCCAGGCTCTACAGTCAAGCACGTCACCTCGATGCAGTCGACGTCGACGACCAAGCATGGCGACAAGACCAAAGGTCTCCAGACCAAGAAGGCTGTCGAGCCGAAGATTTCAGCGTTCAAACCGCTACTGGGCAAAGCTCTCGAGTCGAAGACCAAAACCGACCCGAAGCAGCATATTGCATCGACGCCCAAGGCCGTACATGCTACGCACCGTGAGCTCGAGTCGACGCCAGGAATCAAGCATGCTAGTCAGTCGCCGAAGCAGCTCGGATCGAACACTACGGCAAGCTTTAAGAAGGTTGGCCCGTCCACAGGTCACCCTCCAATTAAATACGGTCTGCGGCCGACGGCTCGAGCCAAGCATATCGAACACCACAAAGGCACCGACCCATCCAAAACAGTGTCCGCGCCTTCGAAGTCCACTCCTGAGGGGGTTGTGTTCCAAGAACCCTCGTATGACAACCAGTCGAAACTCTTCATCGACTCGGAATCTGGCAGGCTCACCATCCATAAACTGAAGATCGCACCTGAACATCCCTTGGAGGCGTATAAAATCCCTCTTAAACGGAAGAAAGACTCCACCACCTCACCACCTCGACCACCTCATCAGTTAGACTGATGCTGTAGACCCTGATGATCCACAAGCTGCACCGGACATTCAGTCTTACAATGTCAAAACCTTGCCTACTGAAGACACGGCGGCGTTTAACGCTTTAATAGAAAGGGCAGCCCTCAACCATGAAGTGGAAATGCACGCAAAACCTGTGGAAGAAGATTTCTTATTTGATACTTTCTCCACCTCTGAAAGGTCGACAAAGACATTGCCTATGCTAAAAGGAGTCCTCAAACATGGTGCAGACATTTTCAAAGAGCCCACAAAGGCAAGGGTTATCAACCCGAGGATTGAAAAAAAAGTATAGGCCTGCTCCCGTGGACCCTACCTACATCAAAGGCCAGATCCCATTGGACTCCCTCGTAGTGGCCAATGCTCACAAGAGGGCGAACTCGCAAACTAGTGGTGATGCTCCTCCTCCGGACAAAAAATCAAAGATCTTGGAGGCGTCAGGAAAGCGGGTGGCAGCACAGGCTGCTAATATTTGGAGGATTTCAAATACACAGGCCCTATTGGCTAGATACGATAGGGCTCACTACGACACGTTAGAACAGCTGTTGCAACACCTGCCTGATGTTTACAAAGAGGGAGCAGAAATGATCATACAGGAGGGGAAGTTAATTTCTAATGCATCCATCAAATGTGCACTGGATGCGGCAGACACGGCAGCTAGGGCCATTAACACTAGTGTAATGTTGAGACGTCACGCCTGGCTCCGTATCTCTGTGTTTTTAAACCAGAGATTCAAACATCTTTGCTCAACCAGCCAGTTAGCCCTGGCTTCCTTTTTGGTCCCGAGGTAGACACAACCCTCGAAAAAATTTAAAAAGGACACTGAGACGGCAAAATCCATGGGGGCTCTGCAGTCACAGCAGTTTCGGAGCAGTTCCTTTCGTCGCTCCGGTAATAGGGGAGCCTCTAGAGGACAAGCCTTACAGCAAGCCCAATACAGCAAAGGGAGCACACAAACCACCTACACAAAGAATAACAGGGGTGGATATCGTGGGAACAGCGCCAAGGGCAGAGGACGTGGAAATAACAATGCCAGATCTTCAGCTCCCAACAAACAGTGACGCCTTGCCACTGCCCCCCGACCATTTAACACCTGTCGGGGGAAGACTCCAGCAGTTCCTGCCAGTCTGGGAAGGCATTACCACAGACAGGTGGGTGAGACAACTTATCCAATACGGCTATTATCTAGAACTAACCTCCACTCCCCCCAAGGCACCGTCCTATGTCCGCAGAGCACATGCACTTATTGCAGCAAGAAGTACTCTCCATGCAGCAAAAAGGGGTAATAGAGCTTGTGCCTACAAAAGAGCAAGGTACAGGGGTGTACTCTCTGTACTTCTTAATCCCAAAAAAGGACGGTTCCCTGCGGCCCATTCTAGACCTCAGACCCCTCAACCAATACATACTGTCAAACACTTTCATATGTTAACCTTGCAGCAGGTCCTACCATTGCTCAGTCAGGGCGACTTCCTAGCAACCCTGGACCTCAAGGATGCATATTTCCACATTCCATATACAGGAAATATCTCCGATTCACCATCAACAATCAGCATTACCAATTCAAGGTCCTGCCTTTCGGGGTCACCACAGCCCCCAGAGTGTTCACCAAGTGCTTAGCAACTGTGGCTGCGCACCTTCGGAGACAACAGATCCATGTCTATCCCTACCTGGACGACTGGCTTGTTCAAGCGAAGCTGGCCCAGCAGTGTGCCAGCCACATGTCACGCACAATTCACCTCCTACACAGTCTAGGATTCTCACTAAACTACCAAAAGTCGCACCTTCAGCCCGCTCATGTGCAACAGTACCTAGGGGCAACATTAAACACTCTAACGGCAACAGCGCAGCCAAATTCTGCCAGAGTCAACAGCATGCAGCTGCTAATTCAGAAGTTCAGGCCTCAACACTCGCTCCCAGCGCAAGTATTCATGCAGCTGATCGGTATGATGGCCTCCTGCATATTCATAGTCCCGCACGCGAAGCTGCACATGCGTCCCCTTCAAGAATGCTTAGCACGACAGTGGACCAGGCTCATGGGCATCTGAAAGACCTAGTGTTGGTGACCGGTCGTGCATACAACTCTCTGCATTGGTGGAATCCACAAAACCTTTGCAGGGGACGACCGTTCCAAGAGCCTGTCCCACAGATAGTGCTAACGACGGACGCATCTCTCCAGGGCTGGGGAGCGCATGTCCTCCATTACACTGTGCAAGGACTATGGACGGCACAGCAGCAAAAGATGCATATCAATCTTTTGGAGCTGATGGCAATCTTCATGGCACTGAAAGCATTCAAGTTGCACCTGTGCAACAAGGTCGTGTTGATCCGGACGGACAACATGACTGCCATGTATTACATCCAGAAACAGGGAGGCACACACTCCCCGCAACTATCTCACCTAGCCAAGAGCATGTGGAAGTGGGCCATCCAAAGGAACATCTTCCTCATGGTGAAACATCTCCCGGGCAAAGACAACCAGATAGCGGGCCTGCTCAGCAGGCACAGTCATCAGATGCACGAGTGGGAGATTCACCCCTCAGTGCTCCAACCATATTTCCAGCAGTGGGGTCATCCAGAGATCGACCTCTTCGCCACAAAAGAGAACGCAAAATGCCAAAACTTCGCCTCTAGGTTCCCACACCACAGTCTCAGGGCAATGCGATATGGATGAACTGGTCAGGCAGATTTGCGTACGCTTTTCCCCCAGCCCCACTCATACCGCTAGTGGCACGCAAACTGCGGCAGCACTCCATAAAGCTCATCCTGGTTGCTCCAACGTGGGCACGGCAGGCTTGGTACACCACATTCCTGGAACTTTCAGTGGTGTCTCACCAACGGCTGCGCCTCACGCCCAGTCTCCTCACTCAGCCATGGAGACATTCAGCACCCAGATCTGCAACAGTTGAGCCTTGCGATTTGGCTCCTGAGGTCATAGAGTTTGGCTACCTCAACTTGCCCCCTGACTGTATGAACATCATCAAGGAGGCAAGGCGACCTACAACTAGGGCGTTCTATGCAGCCTAATGGAAACGTTTTGTCATCTACTGTTCCAACAATGACATTAATCCACTAGATGCGTCCACGCAAAACATCATATGTTACTTGCTGCATCTATATGATGCAATCTAGCGTATAGTTCCATTAGGATACATTTGGCCGCTATGGCAGCTTATCTTCAAAACAGGCAGCATCTTTCCCTATTCATAGTGCCTGCCATTAAAGCCTTCTTGGAAGGCCTCAAAAGAGTGATCCCTCCCAGACACCCTCCTTCTCCTGTCTGGAATCTAAACATCGTTCTCACCAGGCTCATGGGGCCACCCTTTGAGCCTCTTCATTCTTGTGAGATACAGTTTCTTACATGGAAAGTGGCTTTTCTGATAGCCATCACATCGCTACGAAGAGTCAGTGAGCTTCAAGCCCTGACAATTCAAGAGCCCTTCCTACAAATTCATGCTAATAGGGTAGTGCTGCGCACCAACCCCAAATTCATGCCTAAGGTAATCTCGCAGTTCCACATTAATCAAACCATTGAACTGCCAGTTTTCTTTCCAAACCCAGATTCAGTGGCAGACCGGGCACTGCACACCTTAGATGTCAAAAGAGCTCTCCTGTATTACATCGACAGGACAAAATACTTTAGAAAGACTAAACAACTGTTTGTTGCCTTCTCTCCACAACACAAAGGCAACCCTATTTCCAAATCAGGTATAGCCAGATGGATTGTTAAATGCATTCAAATCTGTTATCAAAAGGCTAAACGCACTTTAACAGTTCTCCCAAGAGCGCATTCCACACGCAAGCTAGGGGCATCCATGGCTTTCCTAGGTAACATCCCTCTAGAGGATATATGTAGAGCAGCCACATGGTCCACCATACATACATTTACCAAACACTACTGCGTAGATGTACACTCCAAACAGCAAGCCGCTGTAGGACAAGCTGTTCTCAGAACTCTCTTTCAGACTGCTGCAGCTGGCACGGGCAACCGCCGCTAAGGAGGTAACTGCTATTTATTGTATGCACAGATATGAATTAAGCAGCCCACATGCCTCGAACGGAATATGCTACTTACCAGTATGCATCTGTTCTTGGCATGTAGGGCTGCTGACATTCATATCGCCCGCCCTCCTCCCCGGTGCCTGTCGCAGCTGTAGCACTCAGAATCATTTTCAGGCATGGTCATCACTTTCAGTATTACACTCCATCTCTGCCACAATGGCGAAAAACAATCTGGGGATGGAGAGGATGCCCATGCGCACTGTAGTCCAGGGAAGGAGCCACCTATCTCGTGATACTTCGAAGACTCTTCCAGGACAACAATGTGCAATCATCCGAACCCAACAATAGGCGGCGATCTATGCAAACTTTATATATAATTTTAACATGTATGTATGTATGTATCTATGTAGGCATACTTATATAGCGCGACTGTCACCCAGAGGGCATCCTGGCGCTTTGACCACAGAACATTCCTATCGATCTCAATTACACTGCCTTCGGAAAAAGGTAGGTTTAAGGTCCTTTCTAAAAGACGTGAGATCCTGCTTGCACCTTGGGGCCAGAGGTAAGGAGTTCCAAAGCTTGACGGCCGTAAAGCTGAAAGAGCGCCCGCCCATCCTCACCCTTTTTATCTTAGGAACAGTCACCAAGAAGGCCGAGGAGGATCTCAGAAGTCTGGCAGCAGAGTACCAAGAAAAAAGACCTTGCAGTACCACTGGACCCAGCCCATGCAAGGCTCTAAAGACCAAGCAAGCTGATTTAAAACGGATCCGTTTTTGCACCGGTAACCAGTACAGGTCTGAAAGGGCAAGAGAGGACGAAGCAGACCTTGGCCGCGAAAGTGCCAGTTTAGCAGCCATGTTCTGTACCCGCTGTAGCTTCATAATTAGAGTGCCGGGGGCTCCCAGAAGCAGTGCGTTGCAGTAGTCTAACCTACTGAGGATGATACTCCGCACTGCTTCCGTCCTCGCTGAATGAGGAAGTAGTGGCAGAATCTTCCGCAACATACGTAACAGCAGCATACAGGTCGCCGTGGTTTTGTTAACGAAGGCGTCCAGCTGGAGACTAGGCTCGAGCAGGACACCTAGGTTACGGACTGAGTCTGCCGCTGCGACAGTGCCTAAGGTAGAAGAAGGCCAAAGTCCCTCAGGCAGAGGGCGAGGCGTACGATCTACCGAGCAGTAGAGAACTTCAGTTTTTGCCCCATTGAACTGTAACGAGTTCTGACGCAACCAATCCGAAGCTGCTGACATGCATTGGTGAAAGGATTCCAGGGAGACCGCGTCCCTGCCCTCGATGGAAAAAATAAGCTGAGTGTCATCGGCATAATTGATGACAGACATGCCGAATGACTTAATCAGACTTATTAGAGGGCGAAGGTATAAGTTGAAAAGAATCGGGCTAATTGCAGAGCCCTGCGGCACTCCCTGTTTTACCTCTCTCACCGCCAAATGAAACGGCAGCAAAGCCACAGATTGTCGCCTGTTACAGAGGTATGATGCCAGCCAGCCCAGACTAAGCCAGTTACCCCGGACTCCCGGAGCCTGCTTAGTAGAACCGCATGGTCCACCGTGTCGAACGCGGCCGACATGTCAAGCAACACCAGAAACGCTGCTCCTCCCATGTCGACACGCGAGCGCAGGTCGTCCAAAACGGCCACCAAAGCAGACTCCGTGCCGTGGGCCGGCCTAAACCCAAATTGGGCCACGTCCAAAAGGTCGTTGGATTCAAGATAGCTGGACAGGACTCTAGTGACCAATTTCTCTTAAGATTTTTATTGAGAAAGGCAAGAGTGAAATAGGCCTATAGTTGGTCGGACATAAAGGTTTCAAGGTGGCTTTTTTTAGCAGTGGAGTAATTACTGCCAGTTTCCAGCTATCCGGGACCGTGGCCGTGGTCAATGACTGGCAACAGATGGAATGGAGCGGAGGGAAGAGCTCTGCCTGGAACACCTTCCAAAACTTATGTGGCAAGGGGTCTAGCGGGGAGCCGGATGACACACCATTCGCCAACAGACAGAAATCCTCCAGGGAGGGAATAGGAAAGCAGGTCACCCGAGGCTCTACTGCTTCCTCCATAATCACCTTCCGAGCTACTCCGCTGACTAGTTCAAAGGAGCACAAATCAGGGTGGCTAGATAGATCAGGGGCCGAAAGTCCCGCCAAGATGGTGTTAATTTTTTCCTCAAAAGCCAGGGCTAATGAGTCGTATAGTTCCTGCGAGGCCGGAATGGCAGATGTAGCACAGGCTGGGTTGGAGAGATTTTTAACCAACTTAAACAAGGTTTGTAACTTGTTCCCAGCTTTGGCCAATGTGGCCTCGAGAAGCTTAGCTTTAGCCAACCTAATCTTAGTTTTATACTCCTGGAGGGTTTTTTTATAGACCCGTCTATCTGTTTCTGAATAGTGTCTTCTCCAAACCCGCTCCGCCTGCTTGCAACAAAGTCTCTGCTGGAGAAGGTCACTAGAAAACAAGGGAGTGACTTTCTGCGGTTTGTCTTTCACCTTACGCATTGGAATCATCCTATCAATTGATTCAAGGAGCTGATGACAGAGAGTTGAATAACTCTCCTCCACATTCTGACCCAATGAAAAGGCCCTGGGCAGTAATGTTTAGGCTTGACCGGGACGCTATTACTCAGCGATCCAGCCGGTAGCAGAATGGAAAAGTGGATCAAAGCATGATCTGTCCAGCATTGGCCCGCGACCTCCTTAATCGAGACCAACGGCTCCACTGCAAAGATCATATCCAGGACATGGCCCTTAACATGAGTCGGGGCGGACACAAGCTGTGTAAGATGCAAATTATTGCAGGCTTGATACAGATCACGATATGCAAGGTCATGAGGACCACTGGGCCAAAGATAAAAGTCACCCAGGATTAAAAGTCTAGCATGGTTGTTAGATAGATCATAAACTAGATCTATCAGATCTTATACAGATGATGTCGCACAGTAGCCCCGCGACCAGTGTTCCACTCACATTTTTTAAGGAAAAGCCCATGAGCTCGAAGCCCTTAACTGGTTTGACTTCGAGATGAGAGAGCGAGTGAGAGTCCCTAAAAATAAAGCCCACTCCGCCGCCTCTCCCGTTGGGTCGTGGGATAAGCCTGATAGAATACCCTGGCGGGCATGCCCATCCCAACTCTACATTACTCTCCGCCCTGGTCCAGGTTTCAGTGAGAAACATGATATCGAGCTGCAGTGAGTCAATAAGGAGAGCTGTCTCTGCATGATGTTTGCAGAGGGAGCGGACATTCAAAAGACCGCAGTTAACGCTCACCAGGGGTGCCGGTAGAGGGGCTGAGCGGTCATCCGCGCTAGGGAGTTGGTTTATCAAACAAAGTTCTTCCTTGGAGTATGTCAGGCGTGCTGGAGCAGCGCTTCTAGCGCTAAGCGCGGCCGGAGCGTGAACGGGTGCAAACGGGCTTACCTCTGGCGCACCTCCGGCGAGCCCGCTGCGCGCTTGCCTAGACATCTCTACTTATGGTATCCCGCGCGGGAGTCCTGGGAGTAAAAGCACTGGACCCACTGCAAGATGGCGCCTAAAGTCGGCCCAACGAAAACACCCCCACCTAAGATGGCGGCCAAATTCACACACGGCGCCCAAATGAAGCCCTAGCACTACCTAAGCCCCGCAAATGCGGGTGAAGATGCCGATTATAGTGCAAGTAAGTCCCTGCTTAAGAACCCCCTGGGTGCCCCTCAAATACAGCCACACACGCCCACAGATAAAAGCGCGAAGCGCAAACGACGAAACATGTAAGTGCAGTACAAATATAAGGTGCATCAAAATGAGGAACATAAAATGAGGTAATCATATCAGCACCACAGTGTAAGGATTTAAAGAAAGTCAGTGGTCCACAAAATTAAATACACGCCCGCATCCGAATGAGCCGTTCTTGTTTTTGTTGAGGCACCCATCTTTAGCCCAGCACACAGCTCTCCTACCAATAAAAGCAGTCCTAGACACATGTACCCAGTCAAGGAAACCCTCCATGAAATGATCATGAACGCCTTTTTGACCCTGTGATTTTGATACCTAAGGTATCTATCTTGCTCCATCTGGAGCAATGCCATGCTCTTGAGAATCGACGGTTTGGCGGATGGCCTCCATATAAGCCCTGAATGGTCCCCATATATCTTTGGGACGAGATGATCGGGGAAGTGTAGAGGAGTACATTTCACTGTTGGTGTTACAGAACGTTAAGCTGTGAAGCCAATGTTGTAATGTGGGTACTGTTTTCTGTCCCCAGTGTATTGCAATTTCCCTTTTGGCCAACAGAAAACTAAGAGCGGCAAATCTCCAAATTGTTTTAGGGAAATTGACCACATACGCCAATATAGAAGGGGCCCCCTGCAACGAATACGGGCAGACGTCAGGGGAATAGAACACAATTGTTAGGAGAAAAGTCCACCCACGTAGATTCAACAATGGCTCATAAGGAGTCCACTAATTTCCATGCATAACAAGGAGCTCACCAAAAGGGCAACAGAAGAGTCACAGGGTAGAATAAATTTCAAGTATAGATGTACAAAATCTTTATTTCCTTTTCTTCATATTTAGTTAATATACTCGTTATTCAAAACATCAAACACCATAGCAACTCAATGAATAGATAGAAAATTACATCAATAAATACACATAATATAACATAGTTTCCCCACAACAACCTCTCAACAACCATACACTAACTTGTCCTTCAATCACGCACATACATTCACACATGTACCACACTCAATACAAATTCCTCAACGTAATTCCCAGAGTGACACGAGAATTGGATCCAGCGGAGCCTTCGTAGCACACTGCCAGAGAATCCAGATCGATAAAACAGAATCCCACAATCAGGTAACGCCAAGGCCCAGATCTACGGGCGGACCTTCATCAGGGCTTTCACGCCGAGGGAGGGGGGAAGACACAACTCATGAATGATGCACCAGTGACAAATCTGTTATAGAAAAAAACTTAATTTAGATTAGACAGTCTAATCTCAGGCTCATAGGTTTACACATTTATGCTCAGTGTACCAACAATCTTCACAAGAGTTTAAGGCTTTTCATAAGTTCTTTAGTTTCATATATCGTTAGTGCACATTTCATTAAAAATAGATATATAATCCAGTATTTAACATGTTGCTTTAGAACCCCGCCCCAAGCAAGGTGAGCTCCAACATAGCAGAGCGGATAATAATTTAATGAATGAAAGAAAAAACACAATTGAAAAACACACACAGGAATCCCCAACTGCAAGAATAATCAGACCTCACATTCATAACACTTCTTCAAGACACCAAGACTCTCCAAATATATTCTCTGGTGGTCAAGTGGCAATCCTCAGAGACATTATACCCCATTTCATAGTGACAGTTCTTTAATTTTATTTATTTTCTCTAAAGGAGATACGACCTTTTTCTAAAGGGGCCTCGCTATCAGCTACTAACCCGGCAGTGCATGGTTAGACTTCAAAGATCTTAATTTTACCTGAGCCACTGGTGTACTGATCCAAAAAAGGACGCTGACGATTTGTCACAAGTCCACAGAGATAACCTCGAGTCCACACTAATCCGTTCAGAACCTGTTTCCAAAGAAAATCAAATTTATAGAAAAAATCGCCAAGGGGAATAACCACAGTAAGGCTCACACAGAGCCGCCCCCTGGTAGCGTTTTCGTCAGTAGCTTACCAGTTAATGAACTTTATTCCTCCATAGTTTTTAAGGTTTTTTTTTCACAAGGGTGATGGTTTAGTACTCCAGGAGATCCCGTGCACGTATATCTAGATAGAATATAGATCGAAAAATACTGCATAATGATTCCTTGTTCACCATAAGGAAGACTTTTTTTCACAAGATGACTTGCAAATCGATAAAAGTTAAGATCGGCTGAGGGTAAACCTAATTCTAGGTGTTACTTTGAGGCAGCGGAATGCTAGAAAACAACTAAGTCACTTGCTGGTATTTAAGGAAACTTCTAGGCAAACGTGCTTAATAACATTTCCAAGATGCACATACCGAGAAATGTACAACATGGGTCCCACATTCAGGCCCACGATCGGGAGACTTCATGAGACTTTTACACCGACGGCCGTAGGAACTTCATTTTCTGCAGAGGATAAAAAGAACAGACAAAAAGGGTTCGGTAAAGGTCATGCGACACGACAACTTTTCAAGCGATAAGTACAGGGCATAGATGTTGTAATAACATGACCTCCGTTTCGAGAACTCTTTAACGGGATATACTGACTACATACTATTCTGAACCAAGTGGTGCCTCTACACCAGCAGGGAGATTCTGCTAGTGGCATAAATAATTACTCGGTGGGTAATCCAAAAGCCAGTGGCGCGCCCATCTCACCTGAAGTATACAACAGAAGGTAAAGCTCTCCTCACATCAGGTCCTCCCGAACGGTCGGCGGGTTTCAGGCAACCTAATCCCGTGTTTCCCCGCCGCTTATGAACAGGCTACGGGCCCGCCTCTAATTACAAACTATGAACACCTGGCACCCGCTCTATGGTTCATGCGGTTCACGATAAGACCTGGCACGGATCAAACCGCAAGTGTAACCGGGAGCCTACGCCTTCGAAACAACTGTGAACCGCTTACAAAGTAAACAGCAGGGCAACGTATACTGATTCCTCGATAGAGTGGAGGCAGCGCCGCCCGTCAGACTCGCACGCAGCAGAGGGAGTCGGACAATCAGACCCACGAAACTCGCCCCAGGGTCCCAAACGGATCCCATACACAGAGAGCCCACCGAATAATTGCAAAGCAGGCATTTTGTCAAGCGATCCAGTTTTCACGAAATTAAACAAAGGGAGGATCAGTACAAAGAATTATTATTATTTTTTTTTTTTATATCTCCATAAAGGCGGGCAAACGTTTCAAGCCGCACAAAGAGATGGTAAAGATATTTATTTAGAGGGGTCAAGAATATGCGGAAAGAGAGCCAATTTATAGGGAGTCATTCTCCCATGGGCACCCAATTTACAGAATGGCATTTTCCCATGGGCACCAATCATTCAGGCCGGATTTGACCGCATCCAAGAGGAAGATCCAGAAAACTTCTCTTTTCTTCCTTATTGCCGTCACATCCTTACCTGGAATGGTGCGGATCTTCTCAAGTACAGACCATCTAAGGTCAGATTCACAATGGTTGGCGGTGCTCCAGCGGGCTACGAGCGGCGCCCCACTCCTGAGATTACGAATACTGGACTTGTGCTCACCAATCCTGGTTCTGCACTCCCGTCCAGTTTCCCCCACATAGGGGAGCCCACAGGGGCACACGATGACATACACAATGTTTGAAGTCCGGCAGTTAATCATGTAATTCAGTTTGATAGTTCGATTCAATCAGTAACGTGCTACCCGTCAGAGCTTGCGGGCACGCGTGACAATTCCCCCAGCAGTGGATCCCAACCACAGGGGGGAGGCCAAAGACTCCAATTTGCTTAGATACCAACGTGGTACCTACAGTTCCTCTGACCAGGTAGTTGTGCAGATTTTTATTGCGCCGGAAGGCGAAAATGGGTTTGGGTATTTGTCTTTCACAGTCATTGGCATTGAGAATGTGCCACAATGAGTTGATTACCTGTCGGATTTTATTATTCATCACTGAATGTTTAGTGATGCATACAAGGCACTCAGAATTGGTACTTTCACGTTCAAGGAACATGCTATCCCTGTTGAAATATCTCACTCTCTTGAACGATTCTTTGATTAGGCGGCGTGGGTATCCTCTCCTCGACAGTTTCTCTTTCAGAATGTCTGATTGAACGAGAAAATCGCCCAACAATGAGCCATTTCTCCTCAATCGGAGGAATTGACTGAAGGGAATAGAGTCACGCTGACTGCGAGGATGAAAGCTTCCATACTCTAGGAGCGTGTTCCTCGCAGTTGGTTTTGTGTAGAGAAAGACATAGAGAGAGCCCTCCACATGTCTCACCTACACATCAAGAAACTCTACTTGTAAAGAGCTAGCATTGGCCTGTAAACAAGCTGAAAGAGCCTGGCGTAAGGCATAACAGCCTGAAAGGAAAATTCAGTACCTTACTAGGATTAAGAAGTACCATAGAGCGATCTGTAAGGCACGTGCTGCTTACTTCTCTCTAGAATTTAGTACCAGCACTAACCGACTAAACTAATATTCAAGGTGCTTAAGGATCTCACAGCCAGTAGAGCCCCAGTTGCTGAGATTTGCTCCTCCTCCCATTGTGAGGATCTGGCCGCTTTTTTTGTTGAAAAGGTGGAGGCCATTTACCGCTCCTTTCCCGGTTCTACCGTGTCTTTGGAGAAACAGAAACCTGCTTCGAAAACAACTATGTCCTTGACTTATCTCCCAGAGCTTTCGATGGAGGAATTTAACAAACTTGTGGTGAAAGTTAAATCAGGTTCACCAATGGATCCTCTACGACCTGCCCAATTCAGAGAATCTGCTCCATTCTGCCTCCCTCCCTTACGTGACCTTATTAATTTATCCTTGTCTTCAGGCTCTGTCCCTGGTAGTTGGAAACAGGCCCAGGTGACTCCCATCTTAAAAAAACCTGCCCTGGACCCACTGAAATTGGAGAACTATCGTCCCATCTCCCTTCTCCCGTGGGTAGCAAAACTGACCGAGGCCCATGTTAATACCATCTTATCTAATCATCTCCATTCTGCCAATATATTAGATCCTTCGCAGAATGGGTTTCGGCCCGGCCACAGTACCGAGACTGCGTTACTCTCAATGGTTGAACATCTACGAACATTGGCAGATTCTGGTCATACTGCGGCACTGGTGCTTCTTGATCTCGACACGGTCTCCCACGCTATTTTATTACAGCGTTTGGGTGAAGCAGGTGTCAACAATGTGGCACTCGAATGGTTTCGATCTTTTCTATCTGGTCGTACATTCAAGGTTGCAACTCCACCTTTCGAATCTAAACCTCATCCTAATGTCCAGGGAGTTCTGCAGGGTTCTGCTCTTAGCCCCACATTATTCAACCTCTACGTGCAGCCGCTGGCTGCTGTCGCCAAATGCTGGAACCTGACTATGGTATCCTACGCTGAAGACACGCAGCTGGCGGTTGCAATAAGTTGGGCTTCCGACCTTGAGGCGGCTAAGTTCCGTGAGGGATTCATCTCAGTGGCTCGCTGGATGACAGATAACTACCTTCAATTGAACGCCCAAAAAATCGAGGTTTTTATCGTCGGCAAGCAGAGTCATCTCTGGGGTGACAATTGGTGCCCATCTGGGCTCGGTCCGATCCCCATCCCTGCTACCGAGGTTAAAAATCTAGGGGTCTGGCTTGATTCCAAACTTAGTTTTGTTACTCATACTAAAAAAGTTGCAGCCACGTGTTTCGGGACTCTTCGCAGGCTCAGACCCATTTTTAAATTCTTTGATGCTCCAACCAGACAGCTTATAGTACAAGCTACGATTTTGTCTAGGTTGGACTACGCGAACTCTTTTGCTTGGGGCTAATCAGGCTGAACTTTCTAGACTTCAACGCGTTCAGAACGCTGCCGCCAGGGCCCTGGTAGGCTTACCAAGATTCTGTTCGGCCAAAAAAACAATTCATAAGCTCCATTGGCTCCCTGTTGCTCAGCGAATTAAGTTTAAGTCTTTCTGCCTCTGGTTTAAAATCCTGAAACACTCTTCTCCTCAGATTCTGGAGCATCTCATCTCTCCATATGCGCCCACGCTGTCTCTGAGGTCCTCAGGATTACACCTGACTACAGTTCCGCGCTTCAAGAGGTCTAGGACCGGCGGCCGCTCCTTTAGAGTGCTTGCTGCTAGGTTATGGAACTCTCTTCCCGTTCATATCCGCGCGATTGACGAACTCTTGACCTTCAGGAAGGCTGTTAAAAGTTTCCTCTTTCCTTCAGATTCCTAGTGTTGTTGTGTTTATGTTCCTGGTATTGCTTTTGTCCGGTTTTCTGTCCTGTTAGCGCCAGGACGCCCCTTTGCTGGGGCATCTGTGCGCTCTACAAGTCCGGATAACATAACATAACATAACATAAAGAGTTATCTCGAAACAGAGGTCACGTTATTACAACATCTATGCCCTGTACTTATCGCTTGAAAAGTTGTCGTGTTGCATGACCTTTACCGAACCCTTTTTGTCCGTTCTTTTTATCCTCTGCAGAAAATAAAGTTCCTTCGGCCGTCGGTGTAAAAGTCTTATGAACTCTCCCGATCGTGGGCCTGAATGTGTGACCCATGTTGTACATTTCTCGGTATGTGCATCTTGGGAATGTTATTAAGCACGATTGCCTAGAAGTTTCCTTAAATACCAGCAAGTCCCTTAGTTGTTTTCTAGCATTCCGCCGCCTTAAACTAACACCTAGAATTAGGTTTACCCTCAGCCGATCTTAACTTTTATCGATTTGTAAGTCATCTTGTGAAAAAAAGTCTTCCTTATGGCGAACAAGGAATCATTATGCAGTATTTTTCGATCTATATTCTATCTAGGTATACGTGCACGGGATCTCCTGGAGTACTAAACCATCACCCTTGTGAAAAAAAACCTTAAAAACTATGGAGGAATAAACTTCATTAACTGGTAAGCTCCTGACGAAAACGCTACCAGGGGGCGGCTCTCTGTGTGAGCCTTACTGGGGTTATTACCCTTGGCGATTTTTTTCTATAAATGTGATTTTTTGGGGAAACCGGTTCTGAACGGATTAGTGTGGACCAGACGTTATCTCTGTGGACCTGTGACGAATCGGCTGTGTCCTTTTTTGGTTCAGTACACCAGTGGCTTAGGTAAAATTAAGATCTTTGAAGTCTAACCATGCACGGCCGGGTTAGTAGCTGATAGCGAGGCCCCTTTAGAAAATGGTTGTATCTCCCTTAGAGAAAAGAAATAAAATTAAAGAACTGTCACTATGAAATGGGGTATAATGTCTCTGAGGATTGCCACTTGACCACCAGAGAATATATTTGGAGAGTGTTGGTGTCTTGAAGTTTTATGAATGTGAGGTCTGATTATTCTTGCAGTTGGGGATTCCTGTGTGTTTTTTAATTGTGTTTTTTCTTCCATTCATTAAATTATTATCACCTCTGCTATGTTGGAGCTCACCTTGCTTGGGGCGGGGTTCTGAGGCAACATGTTAAATACTGGATTATATATCTATTTTTAATGAAATGTGCACTAACGATATATGAAACTGAAGAACTTATGAAAAGCCTCAGACTCTTGTGTAGATTGTTGGTACACTGAGCATAAATTTGTAAATCTATGAGCCTGAGATTAGACTGTCTAATCTAAATTAAGTTTTTTTTCTATAACATATTTGTCACTGGTGCATCATTCATGAGTTGTGTCTTCCCCCCCCTCCCTCGGCGTGAAAACCCTGATGAAGGTGCGCCCGTAGATCAGGGCCTTGGCACCGAAACGCGTGTTGACGTTACCTGATTGTGGGATTCTGTTTTATCGATCTGGATTCTCTGGCAGTGTGCTACGAAGACTCCGCTGGATCCCATTCTAGTGTCACTCTGGGAATTACGTTGAGGAATTTGTAGTGAGTGTGGTACATGTGTGAATGTATGTACGTGATTGAAGGACAAGTTAGTGTATGGTTGTTGAGAGGTTGTTGTGGGGAAACTATGTTATATTATGTGTATTTATTGATGTAATTTCTATCTATTTATTGAGTTGCTATGGTGTCTGATGTTTTGAATAACGTGTATATTAACTAAATATGAAGAAAAGGAAATAAAGATTTTGTACACCTATACTTGAAATTTATTCTACCCTGTGACTCTTCTGTTGCCCTTTTGGTGAGCTCCTTGTTATGCATGGAAATTAGTGGACTCCTTATGAGCCATTGTTGAATCTACGTGGGTGGACTTTTCTCCTAACAATTGTGAAATTGACCACATACCCCAATAAAGTAATCTCATGGGTGGGGATGAGGGTTAGGACAGTCATGTCACCCAATGTCTTGTGTATTGACTCCCAGTATGGCAGTAGTTTGGGACATGTCCATTTGAGATTGGCAAAGTCGCCGTGGGGGTACCCGACACAAGAGCTAGTCCAAGAAGGAAGACTAATTTCTAACTCTGCTATTAGATGTGCTCTTGATACTACTGACACTGCTGCAAGAGAAGTTAACACCAGCATTCTCTTCTGTCAGCATTCCTGACTTAAGATTTCAGGTTTTAAACCAGAAGTACAGCAGTGTATTTTAAATACACCCTTTGACAACAATATCTTTTCGAACTCCAAGTTGATGAGGCTTTAGAAAAGATGAAAAAAGACAAGGATGTGGCGAAATCCATGGGAGCATGCCAGTCTACATCAGGCAGAGGCTCCTTTTCGCTCATTTTGTAGAGAAGGGTCCAAAAGTACATACTCAGACCCTAACACTTCGTCATATAAATCCAACATGCAACCCTCTCCCTCTAGAGGCTTCTGTAGAGGAGGATACAGAGGAAACAATTGCGTACCAATTGCGTACCAACGCGTAACTCC
Organism: Lissotriton vulgaris; assembly: GCF_964263255.1. NCBI lineage: Eukaryota > Metazoa > Chordata > Amphibia > Caudata > Salamandridae > Lissotriton > Lissotriton vulgaris. Next base: position 1,953,688,190 of record NC_141685.1, on the reverse strand, counting down.
CCTTCCCTAATAAGCAGTGACTTGCCTACACATCCCCCGATCATTTAACACCGGTCGGGTGAAGAATTCAGCAATTTCTCCCATTTGGCAATGTAGAACTTTGGACACATGGGTGTTGGACATTATCCGACATGGTTATTGCCTGGAGCTCTCCAGCAATCCTCCCAATATTCCACCTCTCGCTTTCAAGTTCTCGTCAGAGCACCTGCAGCTCTTCAAATAAGAGGTACAATCTCTTTTAACAAAAGGGGTTGTAGAACCAGTTCCTTTACAGTACCAAGGTTCAGGGGTGTGTAACACTTTCTGTTCCCCAAAAAGGACGGCTCTTTAAGACCGATTTTGGATCTATAGACGTTAAATCTGTGTGAGAAAGTGCCCTCTTTTTGCATGGCTGCTCCCACTCTTTGCTGAACTGCTGATGTGCTTGGCCTTAGGGGGCCGTGGGTTCCTGCCAAACAGGTACCCAGGGCCTATGTTCTTTCCCTAAACTGCTTTGAAAACAAAACCCAATTGGCTCTTTGGCCACAGGTCAGTCCCTTGTAAATGTACCACAGGTTCCAAGGGCACTGTGGCCAGGGAAGGCCTCTAAGGGCTGCAGCACTTATTGTGCCATTCTTGAGAGGCCCGGTACCTTTCTACACACACACACACACACACACACACACACACACACAAACACAAACACACGCACACACACTGCCTTTGAAAGCTGCGTGGTTTGGTGCCAAACAAAGTGAAGAGTCGACATGGCACATATCCCTGTGTGCCATGCCTACAACCCACTGCCCTGGCATAGGTCAGCCACCCCTCTAACTGGGTGCACTATACCAGTGGTGAGGGTACGGGGCATGAGCCCTGTACCACTGCAGTGTACAAGTCAATTCTTAGACATTGTAAGTGCAGTAATGCCAATAGGAGTACATGGTGCTGGGAGTTTGTCATTCCAAACTCCACAGTACCATAATGGTTTTACTGAAAGCTTGGAAGTTTGGTATCAGATTTCTCAGCACATTAAACCCACACTGATGCCAGTGTGGGATTCAATGAAAAATGCACACAGAGGGCATCCTAGAGCTGCCCCTGAAAAACGAGCTAAAACTAGTTTCAAGGCTGAGTGGCTGCTCGCCAGCTGCAACCACCAGACCTGTTTCTGGACCCCTGGGTTGAGAGTCTGCTGCTCTCAAGTGTCTGAAACAATGCACATCCTGGGACGAAGTGCCAAGCCTCCTCTCCCAGGATGAGCAGAGCCCTCAAAGGGGATGCTTCAAAGCCTTGTCGCCTCTGTGAGCTTCTCCAATCCTTTTGCTGCTTCTAGCAACTGGTCCCCACCGGTTCTGACCCCCCACTTTGGGCGGGAGAATCGGCAGGAAAACCAAGTGAGGAAGGGAGATTTGCCAACCCCACCCCTCAGGTGGGGGAGTTGAGGTGAAGCACACCTCTCAGTCCCCACCATCTTGCTGATGTAGGTACCCCGACAACCAGAATGAGGCATATGCCCCCCTCCCACTAGAGATTGGCTTAATAGGGGATGTACCCACCCAAAGGAAGGGACCCATTGGTCACAACCTTTACTTGCCTGTAACTCCCCTAAATCTAGTATTTAGGTGCACCCCCAAACCTTGCTTCCTCAGACAAGAAATGATCAAGAAGAAAAGAAGGACCGATCATCCTTGCTGAAGCTAAGAAGAGGAGGACACCCACAGACTTGGCCCCAACCCTACCGGCCTGTCTCCACCTCGAAACTGCAGGAGCAAAACTCTGGTGTGTCGTGCAGCCAGCAACCTCAAGATTCCCGAGGACCTGCCCTGCCTTCCAAGGAAAAGACTTTGTCTCCTGTGAACACCGGATGTGTTCACCCACGGACTCTGGCTCCGGCTAAATCGGCGAGTCTGCACTCGTCGCCCACGGCCTGAGTTCGAGTGGCCCAACACCAAAAGGAGGTCTCCCTAGCGATCCTGATCCGTGATCTGGTGGTCTCTGACCCGCCTCGAATCCCCTAGCGAAGCCTGCAGCCTCTTTCTAGAGGATCCCCGCGACCGCCGCTGGTGAGAGAAACCGACGCCTAAAGTAACACCCCTGCGCCCGAAGCCCAACGGCCTTGGATGGCCCAACCGACGGTGCTACAGCATCCCCAGGCATCCCGACTTAACTCTCCAACCGGTGGTCCCCTCCAGAAGATCTTAGTCCCAGAGCCTGCAGTCTTTGTTGAAACCGGAGAAACCAAATTGAAACCAACTAGGCACCGGGCGCCAAAACAGCACTCTGCATCCAGCCGCTGTGGATGTACTTAAGTGCTAACTCGGATCACCCTTTGCCCTAAGCCTTATACCAGGAGCTTTGCTCCCACAACCCAGTGGCCTGCTCGTAAGCAGCCACCAAACGGATGTCCCCTATCCCCCATTGGATAACATTGGGCCTCAGCACTCTGCACCCGGCCGCCCTAGTGCAGCTGACGGTGCTTTGAGAATGCATCCTTGACCCTTGGGGAACCCTTGTTCTAACCTCAGAAACTCAACTACAAAGACGACGTATTTACCTGTTAACCGATAACTTTATTTCTCTCCATAGGAATACATTGACCGTTTTCCCTTGAACAAATTGTGGAGGTGATTTGTATGAAAACCTGAAAAACTACAACTATGGAAAACTGATTTTACTTACTTTTTCTCTTGGAAATGTCCCAGTGTAATATCTAGGCATATCACATCGAGTAGAAAAAGTAACTTTAAAAGTAATCTGAAAAGTAATTTTGACATTTTAACTTACCTATATTTCAATCAATTGCATTTGAACCTGCATTCAATTGTAAAACCTTGCATAAGATTTTGCAAAGCATTTATTTCTCTTACCTGTTTCAGGCTTGGCTTCGTTCTAGAAATAAAGTAACTTAATAATATTTTTATACAAACGAAATTGGTCTGAGTTCAGTTGAGTGTGTGACATCATTTGCTGATTGAGTGTGTACAACAAATGCTTAACACTACTCTCTGATAAAGCCTTACTGCTCGCACACACTACCACAAATAGAGAGTAAGGTGCTATCTACTTTTACCTCTGCCTACCTTTGGGGTTCCATTAGACTCTGTGCACACTATACCTCTTTTTGGTAAAGTATATACAGAGCCAGCTTTCTACAATCTGTACACATTTTCAGAGCATTTCTACTGGTCACACTTCAAAAAGTGCTTCCAATTCTACAGCAAGGTGATTTTTTGTCCACACTGGACTTAAAAGAAGCATACTTTCACATTCCGGTGCACCCAGTACATCGCAAATATCTCAGATTTGTGATGGCAGGAAAGCCCTATCAATTCAAAGTACTTCATTTCGGAGTAACTTCAGTTCCCAAAGTGTTCACAAAATGTCTAGTAGTAGTGGCAGTAAATCTCAGAAGACAACAGATTCATGTCTACCCATTCCTAGACGACTGGCTCATCAAAGCGAGCACACACCAAAAGTGTTTACAACACACTCCTACTAAATTAGACCTACTCTATCAATTGGGTTTCACAGTCAATGCGTGGAAGTCTCATCTTCAGCCTTCACAAATGCAGTCCTATCTAGGAGCAAATCTAAACACTTGCACAGCTCTAGCCTCTCCCAATGCAGCCAGAAATTGCAATATTCAAACCCGGCTACTACAGTTTCAAGTCAATCAGTAAGTCAAAGTCAAATCCACTTTATTCGATTATTTTAAAATCATAAAAGTATGCTATTCAATGGCATGTTAAAATCAAAAATACAAAAAATATGAAAAATTATTTACATAAATGTACAATTCATATATACATAACACAGTGTTGTCGAGTTGATAATTAATCAATATATCTTACAAATGATGCACAATAATGTATGGAACAACAAATTTACAAACCGGATTTTGGCTTCATGTATATACTCAATTAATTGTATAAAAATTATTTCAGTTTATGATGTTACATTGACCTGAGAGTTTTGCCCTAATAATCTAATCTTTTTGTTACGAATGGAGGCTACCAAGAAGTTTGCCACCCCAAACATATTAACGGGGGATTCCATTAGTTGTAGGTAAAGTAAAGCAGGTTTTACTTGCACGAAACCCCTATTTCTTAGCAGTGGAGTAATACATTTTTTCCTTCCTTCCATATAGTATGGGCAAAAAAACACAAAGTGCATCGTGTCCTGGTATGAATGATTGTCACATTTGCAGGTAGCTGCTTCTTCTGGTTTGCTCCACTCCAAGTCAATCAGTACTTAGCAGTCAGGACTTTGATGCAACTGTCAGGATGATGGCATCATGCATTGTAATAGTGCCTCATGTAAGATTACATGTGCGTCCTCTACAAAAGTGCTTAGCACGTTAGTGGAATCAGTCTCAGGGTCAATTAATAGCTCTAGTGTTTGTAAACAGCCGCACCCATCGCTCTCTGCAGTGGTGGAACACACAAAGCTTGTCAAAAGGTCGATCCTTCATCGACCCTGTTACACAGATCGTGCTAATAGCAGACACATCTCTCACAGGTTGGGGTGCCCATCTTCACAACTTTATAATTCAAGGTCTATGGGGCAACACTTACACAACTCTTCACATCAGCTATCTAGAGCTTCTAGCTGTGTATCTAGCACTGAAAGCTTTTCAATCTCACCTCATAGGGATAGTTGTCCTCGTCCGCAAGGACAATATGACAGCGATGCACTTTGTACAAAAAAAAGGGGGGACACATTCTCTGCAACTGTCATGCCTCTCTGAGACTATTTGGCATTGGGCAATTCATCACAGAGTTCATCATCTAGAAGAGCACCTCCCAGGAGTGAACAATCAGATTGCCACATTCCACACACTGATTCTAGTGGCTCCCACTTGGGCCCGTCGGCCGTGGTTCATGACACTCTTAGAACTATCGGTAGTTCCACATCAAACGATGCATCTCAATTCCAGCCTTCTCACGCAGAACCGTGGAGAAGTCCGACACTCAACCCCAAGGAGCTCAATCTTGCGATTTGGCTTCTGAAGTCATAGAATTTGGCTATCTCAACTTCCTGCCAGAGTGTATGAGTATTCTTAAGGAAGCAAGAAAGCCTACTACAAGAGCATGTTATGCAGCAAAATGGAAAAGACTTCGACTTACACAAGGAGTTCCCTCCATAACACCGGATTTCCCGACTGAACCCACAGCCCTAGCCCCACTACAACTCATCCTTCAATGCCCCGGGGCCAAGTGTTTGGTATCACTTCTATATCGTACAGTACACACGCAGAAACAGGAACTGCCTGCATTAGCTAGAGTGCGCTGGAGCTTGGAACTGGGCGTTGAGCTGACAGACGAACAGTGGGAATATTGCTCGGCGCAGACGGAACAGGTTTCAACCAGTAGTAGGCTTTGCATGACACACTACAAATTTCTCCACAGAATATACTACACCCCAGCAAGAATGTATAGGTACAAACTGGGGGAGAATGATAGGTGTGAGAGATGCAGAGCACCGGGAGCCGATTTCCTACACCTAGCTTGGGATTGCCCGGGAGTACAGGCCTACTGGACTCAGGTTTTTAGCGCCTTGAATATTATGGTAGACACACATATTGAGCCGACACCATTTCTAGCTCTATTGGGATATAACAAACCGATATGTGCGGTGCACCGCAGATACGTAGCCCTCGCACTATTGATGGCAAAAAGGAGGGGGCAGGGGAAGGGCACCAAAGTTCAAAGTTTGGCTAGATGATTTGGTGTATTGCCAGGAGCGACTATCCACATATGCTGAACTGTTACCTGTGGCTTCGAGAACCAAGGACATTTGGGCCCCACTGCATGGGTATTTGCGAACACACACGCAATGAGATTCTACAGTAGCATAATTGGAGTACCCAAGGTGTGGAACACCGTGTACATGGCGTGCACAAGAGTTGGGTTAAACCTCAGAAGGTGGCGGGAATGTTAAAGTGACTAGGGCCTGCACTGCTAACTAATATATGGTGCAATGTTGAAATAATGTTACAAGTAGTACCTTTTGCTGATGCCTTTAAGTATTACCGTAAAATGCTGTGGTGTGTGACTCTCTGTTCTTATGTAAGTAACACCAGGTGATATATTGATTGTCACGACAAAACATTTGTTACTTTTTTTATGGAAAATGCGTTCTGTACTACATTGAAATGTGCCTTTAAAGTACAATGACTTGAGCCATTGGTGAACATGTATGGTTTTTCGTTTGAAATAAAAACAATAAACAGAAGTTAAAAAAAAAAGGCTAAAAGAACTTTACTAACCAGTCCAAAAACCCATTTTACCAGAAAGAAAGATGCCTCAATGGCTTTCTTAGGAAAAAAAACCTTAACAGACAGTAAGGCAGCTACTTGGTCAAATTCACACACTTTCACAAAACACTAATTTGTGTATGTTCACGTCAGACAATGGGCACTTCTAGGACAAATAGCCTTGCAAACATTATTTCAAGCATCTCCACCATCTAATGACTAGAGCCAACACGAGAGGAGTACTGCTTTACAGTCTATGGATAGCATGTCTATCTGCAGCCAACACGTGCTACGAATGGAGTATGTTATTTATCCTGTAAGAATCTATTTGTATCTTGTAGTGCTGCAGATTCACAAGTTCCCTCCTGTCCCCTGGCAGGTATAAGATGGTTTCACATTTACACATATGGATCATTACATACACATAAGCTCTTGTTCCACGCATGTTCAACACCAATAACTATCTTTGATAACTCCACCCCCACTCTCCAACAACTTGGGAATAGCCTCTTGGACAACGCAAAGGTGTTCCGCTTTAATGTGAAATAATTAGCGCGCTCGCTGAGAGCAAAATCCCGCTTTTTTAAAAATCCCCGTTTTGTCCGTTTTATGTTGTTTAATTTTGACACTGTACCCTGTTTTTAAAATTGAACTGACCGCATACCTGCACTCGAATTTGCCACACTACCGCGCTTAGAGCGGATCATTGCTTTCTGGGAAGGGCACCACACCGCCAGAACGGCGGACATCTTTGGTGAGGGACAAGGATTGGCTGGTCTAGTCGTCAGAAGGACGCTAGACCAGTACTTAAGGCAGCCATGTTGACGCGCAGCGGGCACGCGCAGCGGGCACGCGCGGCGGGCTCGCCGGAGCGTCGCCGGAGTCGCGCCAGAGTCCAGCCCGTCTGCGCCCGTCCGCGCACGGACGGGCTCGGGGGCAGGGACTTCTGGACAAATGCGCTCCTACACCTCGGAGGACTTGCGTAACCTGGATAAGGGTGAGGCACGCCTGGATAACGACACCCTGATGAAACTAAAAACATATGCGATCTATAGACCATTGAATACTACACCTTTAGATGCATACTCCACTCTGAAAATAGCGAGCCTAAACACCAGATCACTCCATTGCCACCACGTTGAGGTCTATAACCTGTTGCAAAATAACAACACAGATATATTGACCTTAACAGAGACCTGGATGAGCGAGAGCTCAATGCCAGACATCCTGGCCGCTCTTCCTAGCGGCTATGATGCTTTATGGCAAAATTGCCCAGGAAACACACGGGGAGGAGGGGTAGCTGTGATATTTAAAAAGGCTCTGTCAGTGGAAATTATACTAGCAGAGACAGTCGACCTGGCTGATTTACTTGGGGTGAAAGTTACAGTAAACAGCTCATGTTGGGTGGTGTTAGCGGTTTACCGCCCTCCCAATGCAACCCCAATATTCCAGGACCTATTTGCCCCCATTATATCAGACCTCTGCACTCGCTACTCGAAAATTTTAGTCACAGGAGACTTACACTGGGATAAACCCCACTAGGACGTACCTACGCGTCACTTGGACACCCTGATGTCCGCGTTAAATTTTAAACAAATCGTGAAGGTCCCCACGCATACCAAAGGTCACACCCTTGACCTGGTGTGGACTACAGACCCGTCCCTAACACTGAAAGAGGTAACCCCATGTATCTGGTCTGATCATTATTTAATATCTTGCGAGATACGTATCAAGGGCCAAATAATTAAGCCAACATCGGAGGTCAGAAAAACTCGCAAATGGGCAGAGGTCGACTTGAGGACCCTGACTAAGGTATTTCTGCCTAGAGACTGCCCTCCGAGCTTAGATCATAGTCTGGATCAACAATACGCGGATCTAACGCGATGCCTGACACTAGCTATTGACCAGATAGCACCAATGAAAATGAAGGTGATAAAAGGTCCGGGTAAGGATGCCCCATGGTTCACGCCAGCACTGAGGGACCACAAAAAGAAACTTAGAGCCCTAGAAAGAGGCTGGAGGAAAACTAAACAGGACTCAGCCAGGAACCTTTACTGAACCTCTTTGAACGCATATAAAAAACACATCACTCTCGCCAAAGCAGAGTACTACGAATCTCGTTTAAGTAAGGCAGCCAACGTGCAGAAAGAGACCTTTAAGATCCTGTCGGAGTTGACTAAAAAACCAGACAGTGTTCAGTCCCCCATAAACTGCAATTCCTTTCAGGGATATTTCCTGGAGAAAGTAAGAACCATCATCCAGGACATAAAAAGTGGGATGCTTAATGGGATGGCCATACCTATAGGCCCTCGTAAACAAACTGACTGTTCTATCACACTGTTTCCAGAGATTGACACCCTGAGTCTGCAGCAGTTGATGGATAGAATCAAGTCTGGATCCCCAGCGGACCCTTGTCCACCTAAAGTCTTTCAGGCAGCCCGTCCCCTATTGGAGGAGCATGTCATCTCCCTCCTAAATAGGTCTTTGAAAACAGGACAACTACCAGCAGAACTCAAGGAAGCGCGTGTAAGACCGCTGTTAAAAAAACCAGGTGCAGACCCCGCAATACTAAAAAATTACAGGCCGATCTCTCAGTTACCATTCCTCTCTAAAGTACTGGAACAACATGTACTAAAATCCCTATCCGTGTACTTGGAGTCCCATTCCCTGCTTCACGAACGACAAGCAGGGTTCCGAGCACATCACAGCACCGAGTTGGTGATGCTCTCGGTGCTGGACGAACTGAGAGGCCTGGCTGACGGTAAAAAACCGAGCGCCCTGATTTTGTTAGACCTTTCAGCGGCGTTCGATACCGTCAGCCATGCGTTGTTGCTGGAAAGACTGAGTGATTTTGGCAGCAAAGGCCTGGCCTTTAGTTGGTTGCAGTCTTTTCTGTCAGGAAGGACACAAAGAATACAACTTGGAGAAGAAGCTTCCGCAGTGGGAAAGTTAGAATGTGGGGTGCCTCAGGGCTCGGCCCTATCCCCACTGCTGTTTAACTTATACCTACAGCCTCTGATTGCCTCCCTGGCGAGTATGGGCTGCACAGTATACAATTACGCGGATGACACGCAGCTGTTGCTGAGTGTCGACAATACAAGTGCCGCTCAACTCCACACTCAGAATATCTTGAGATACACGGTCCAGTGGATGACAGGAAACCTCCTAAAAATCAACCCAGATAAGACTGAGGTCCTGGTGATTTCATCCGCCACTTCACCATGGTGTGATCTCTACTGGCCCGCAGAGCTAGGCCCAGCCCCAAAACTCAGCCTGAACGTGAAGAGCCTGGGGATCAAATTGGACTGTGACCTCTCTATGGTCAACCAAATTTCCTCAGTAGTGGGCAGTTGTACTAATATTATCCGACAGCTACGGAAATTAGTACCTATCATTTCCCAATCTATGCTACGTTCCATTGTCGCAGCCACTGTGATCTCAAGAATAGATTACGGAAACGCCCTCTACCTTAGACTACCAAAAACTCTGACAAATAGGCTACAGGTGGTGATGAATGACGCTGCCCGTCTTATTTTCAGATTGCCAAGACGTACCAAAGCATCCCCCCTGTTACAAAGTCTCCATTGGCTCCCTATCAAGGAACGAGTGGAATTTAAAAGCTTGTGTATAGCCCACAAAGCCATCTATGGTATGGCGCCCGCATACATTAAAGATCGTCTGGCAGTGTATAGCCCAAAGAGAGTTCTCAGATCCTCAGACTCTCAACTATTGGTCTGCCCTCGGTACAAACTTGCCACTAAGGGCGGAAGAGCCTTTTCGGTGCTGGTTCCTCAGCTATGGAACACACTACCTGAGCCACTGCGCAGGGAAGAAAACCTCCTACGCTTTAGAAGGGGGTTGAAAACGTTGCTGTTTAGGAGGTCCTTGTGAGCCACTTAGGCTAGTGGATGCCTTCTGTATTGTCAAAGTTGTTGTTTTACCATCGATTCCCGAGCGCTTAGAGGCCTGTAGGTGATTGAGCGTGCTATAAATCAAAAATAACAATAACAATAACAACATGTCAGGGAAAAAAGTAAACAATCGAACTATGGAGCTGTTGGACATGCACTTTCTAATTGAAGGAGGAGACTTGACGTCACATCAGCAATTAAGACTTCTTCAAGAAAAATAGTTTGTAAAATCCGAGCCCAACACTAGGTGGCAGGAGGGTGTATAGCATGTGAATCTGCAGCACTACTCACTATGAATACATGCTTTCAGGGTAAGTAACATACTCATTTTTTACTAAAAGCCTCCTTCTGCGTTCCTGATAGAATGCATTAGCTAGATATTTAAATAGATCCTCTGTAGCCAAATGTGTAGTCTCAACTATTGACTAGCCACACCCAAAATTCCTATTAACTGTAATGTTTACACTGTTTCAGTAGCTCAGACTGAGATTGTGAATTTGGAGACCTAGAAGCTGATATAATATGTTTTTCAGTATTCCTCTTTAAACAATGGACTCCTTCAAACGTGCAAGTGAAAATTGATATTTGTAATCTACACTTTCTGCTCGGTTATCGTTGGCTGTTAACAGGGGAAAAGGTTTCAATATAATAGGAACTTGTTACATCTTCTGCCTGCATATAAATAAGACCGTGACACACTGGATTTACTAAAACTACAGTTCTACAAACCTTTTAGATTCTTTTAAGGGGAGGACAGTGTAAAATAAATCTAGACCAGAGTTTATTAAAACAAAAAGCTGCCGTGATTCACTTTTCCATTGTTGCTACAACGTAAACTAATGAATTACTAAGGAAGTTGGTAATTATTCTAATGCATTCTTTTCTACGATTGTACTATAAAGTATTTTAAAGCTTGTTTTTTTCTATGTAATTCTTTCAGCTGCTGGACTTATGCATACATTTAATGCACATGCAGCTACGGATATCACAGGGTTTGGAATTCTTGGCCATGCACAGAATTTAGCCAAACAGCAGAGGAACGAAGTTTCGTTTGTAATTCATAATCTGCCTGTACTAGCTAAAATGGCTGCGGTGAGCAAAGCTTGTGGAAACATGTTTGGCCTCATGCATGGAACATGTCCTGAAACATCAGGTGAGAACTATTAGTCATCCCATAACCATTATGAAGGACAAGAAAATTATGATTTTACATGGTCAACATTTTTGGGAGCATTACTCCTGATTTGAGCTTGTGCATTATACTTGTGGCCACAGTAATTCGTAAGGTCCACAGCTGCTTGATGTTTTCCTAACTATTCCACTGCCTCACTGTTCTATTCCCGAGTTAGGTCCATGTAGCAAAGCAGCTCATTTCTTACATTGTCCTCACAAATAACATTTCCAGCGGTGACATTTTGTTCATTTTTGCATGCACAACAATGTTGGATTAGTTACTCTGAAACTAAACTTGTTTTCACATCCAGCTTCTTCCAACCTTATCACAACGCCCTGAACTTAATGTACAAAGTCTTGTTTTGCACTATGTACAAATGTCCTCACAATCTTCATCCACAGGGTGACAGCTATCTAAATATCCATAACATTACTAATCTATGTGCGCATCGCAAGCCTTCTTTTATTATAAAAGATGAACATCCCAATAGATTAGTAGAGTGGGTACATCTGCTGACACAGAGGGTCCTTGCATGCTGAGAAATCACCACGCAGCAACCTGACATCTCATGAGGGGTGTCCAGTTCATGACCAAGGCGGGGTCCTTCACTCTATCCCAATATGTAATGGGGTTGGATTGTCCCTTGGAGGAATTCTTGGGTCTAAACCTGCACACACTCTAGGTACACTTAGAGTAGGGTTTACATAGATTACTCCTTTGGTTATATGCCTGCATATATACAATTGTTTAGCACCTAGGTAGAACTATATCTACTATTTGCACTTTTGGTGCTTGCAATCCTGTGTATCTGCTTCTGTCTACTAATCATTGCAGTACATGTATTTTGTGTAAGAATAACGAAGGTTTCATGAATACTATTGAAAATGTCCCACTGTGTATTCTCTGTTTATTACTCTGAGAATACGTGAGCATGATTGACTGAGCAAAAGGTTCTGTACCATTCGCTCCCTGGTAGGTTAGAGGGACTTATATTGACACTGTGGGCTAGCTGGTCCCTAGGCCAACACATCCTGCTGGGGTGTCCAGAATCAGTCTAGACACTAAGCCCTTAGTTTAAGTTGTCCAAACAATTTGCAGATCCTCCTGAATAGTAGGACCTACCCAACATCACGTCACACATAGTCTACCAGGTACAGCATACTTTGAAGGTTTCATTATAAATCTTTTTCCTGCTTAATGAAAATCTGTGTGGAACGCTTTATATAAGTTAACAGGACACTTTCAGCTGTTGCCTGATGTATTCCCTTATTTAAAGAGGTCCCAGTCTTACTCAGTTACTGTTACTATGGACTGCAAGAAAGAGTTTTTACTGAGGTAGGTAATAAATACCTTCTCCTGTACTGGATCTTTCATAGATTAACCTGCTTGAATCATGCATGTTTTCGTAGTGGGAGTCCCTTCGGTACCCCTATAAAAGCAGTAGATAATATCCTAGGCTACAATGGAATGAACTGTCACTGCAAATGCGTATCTACTTTCTTTTGTAAAAAAAAAAAAAATTAAGTAACCGCCAATCAGGTGACAGCACTCTGTAGATTACCCCCAAGAGAGGCTGAGTTCCTAAGATTTTCTACCGAACTTCGTGCGACAGGGAGTCTCCCTGAGCTCTGCTCAGTTTTTTTCTTCAAAATTACCATATATCCTGAAAATATCGCATTCTTTAAGCAGTGTGGAACATGCAGTAAGAAGAGGCTGCATGCTGAAGACCCCCATAAGAACTGTATTTACTGTCTCTACCCCCAGCATAAAGTGAAGGACTGCAAGATTTGTATAACTTTCTGAACCAAAATCCTTAAAGACAGAAGGTAGGTTATTGATTTGGCTGCAGAGACTGAAAAATAAGTCCGATGTCTCTGATGAGGGGAACTCTGCCTCACATACCTCTCAGGAAAGATCTAAAAGGAGATAGGATCACAAAAATCTCTTGAGGTCTCTAGTAAAAATGCTTCCAAAAAGTTCCGTCATGAAGCAAGCAGTTCCCTCACAAAAAGATAATTATTCATTTACTACTGAGGAGAAAAGCCATCTGACCTCTAAGCATGAGAAAACCTCTTCAGAGCTATCTATAAATATTACGGTCCCTGTATCTTCGACTGCACCATCCTTTGGGTCCCCGTCGACACAGAAATCGCAGTTGGAGAATGTTTCCCCTTCATCATCATCTAAGATCTCGTCGTCAAACTCCATCGTCAATGAAGGATACTGCTGCGTTGTCGAAAGGCTAAGGTCCATCCCCGCCAGCGACTTCCTTTTCGATGATGTATTCACAGACGACGACTGCTTCCTCGTCGACGTCTACACTGTCGTCGATGATGTTTGTTCCGTCGACGACCACCACTTTGTCAACTGCGACCGCAACAGCTCTTTCTGCATAGTCGGCGATAGCAACGACTATTTCGTCTTCTGTTCCTTTTAGGTCTTCATCAATGAAATAAACACCTCTTCCATCGACGAAGCTGACGACGCTGTATGCTACTCCTGGCTTCAAGCGACCATCAACGTTAATACTAACACCTTTATACCCGTTGACGACGTTCTTGTCGACAACACAGTCGACGAGGCATTTTCTCCAAAATCCTTCATTGGTTTTGCCTTTGCCACCTTAATCTTTTTGAAGGAGTCTGATGGAGATGAAATGTTTGGCCCTGTTCACAGTCCCTCTCAGCTTCTTGTCTACTATCAAAATGATGATGAAGACGACTATGAGGGTTATTGTCCACAGGACTTTCAAACTCCACAAGCTAAGATGCAATACATGGAGCCTGTTCCTTAACCCATGGTCCACCTTCCTGTGGCATTAGTCAAGAATTGCTAGACATGTTGCACGACTATTGTACTCGTTTCTCCGTCATCAGGTGCCCCTCCATAGCGGCTTCCATTGACATCTCTGTCACGCATGTCTGAGCCTTCTCCTAGAACATCGCCTATGACCAATAGTGTTTTACCTTCACAGCAGCATGATACCTCTGATGAAGGGGAGACAGAGGAAGGTGAACCTCAAGGTGCAAGACCAGCGGGCAATGAGTGTGAAGACTACTTTATCTCAAAACCTGCTTCCCCATCTCAGCGGATTCTCCGCCGGAGGACATTGGCGGTTTCCACGCATTGATGGAAAGAGCAGCATCTTGCTTTCAATTATTAATGTCTGTTGAGTAGTCGGACTGCTTTCTTTATGACTTTAAAGATTTATCTCGGAAGACTGAGAGCAATACCTACTATAGAATAAATGAAAATTATAAGGCTCCTGATAGGGCATCCACAACCAGATTGTTATAACACATGCTGCAAACGGAGGTCAAGGAATCCTTCAGCGCCTATCATTGCTCCACCTGACAAGGAGGGAATTCTCCTTGATAAGATTTGCAAGAGGTTTACCACCACCTCAGGCACTACTGTGCACGTGGCTAACGCGAAAGCAATATTGGGAAGAAAAGACTGCCAAATGTGGTCCGATATCGCTCTGTACGTGGACCTCCTTCCAGAGGACAAAAGTCTAGCGCCAAGAAAAATTCTTCTTGAAGGTGAGAGGTCTGCATCAGAGATCATCGATGCTTCCATTGATGTGGCTTCTCTAGCCTTTTGTCAGCTCGCTGGAGCTGCTGTCCTTAGGCGACAAGGGGGGTTGAGACCATCAACATTTCGCCCTGAGGTGCAAAGCAAAATACTAGATATCCCTTTTGATGGCGATTTGCTTTTTGGTAAGCATATTGCTGAGGCCTTTCAGACCATTAAGGCAGACAACAAAACGGCTTAGACTTTGTGTACGCTCCAATACAGGAAGACCCTCTTTCGTGGAGTATATGGTAAATGTACTTATTCATTTTGCGGAGGTTACCAAAAACACCAACCTCAGACTTATACCTTATGTTGCCCTTCCAACCAGCATCAACAAACATATTGTACACCACCACAGGCTGCTTACTCCAGGCAACCCAGACGGAAACAACCAGTGCAGTCCAGTGATACTGTTAGGAAACAATGACGAGGTCTCGGCGCCTGCTGCTCTTCCCACTATCATTTTAACCAGAGGAGCTCACATTTCATGCTATTTCCGTCAATGGCAGAAAACTACCAAGGACAGATGGGTGGGTCTTTGATATATTAAAATATGGTCATACTCTGTCACAATACCACCTCCTCACCCACCTCAAAAATCTCTACCATCCCATCTTCAGTTACTAAAGAATTAAGCATTGGTCATGCTACAAAAAGGAGCAATAGAATCTGTACCACGCTCTCAAAGGGTAAGGGGCTTCTACTCGCACTTTTTTCTTGTGAAGAAGAAATTAGAGAATGGCATCCCATTCTGGACCTCCAAAAGCTCAACAAATACTTGCTTGCAAAAAAAATCCTTTCGCATGGTAACTCTCCATATTACAGCTTCTGAACCATTCAGATTTTCTGGTCAGCCTCGATTTACAGGACGCGTATTTCCATATTCCTATCCATCCCAAATATTGAAGATTCCTCCATTTTACTGTGGCAGGCTCCCCCCTCAGTACAAAGTCCTTCCCTTCGGCCTCCCCTCAGCTCCTTGTGTTTTTACTAAGTGTGTTGCTCCCGTGGCAGCATACCTATTATTAAGAAGCCTTCAGATTTTCCCATATCTCGACGATTAGCTAGTGGAGTCTTCTTCTCTTTATCAGGCCTCAGAGGCCATTTCCTTCTGTCTACAGCTGTTCACCTCTCTAGGGCCTGCGATCAATTACCAGAAATCCGTCCTCACACCTTCCAAACGGATAATGTTTCTCGGAGCAACTTTGAATACCCTCCAGAACAAGGCATTCTTATCCACAGAAAGACAGAACACCATGCTATATCTGGCTTACAGTCTATCCAAAGGAGAGTTTGGTTTTGTCAGTCTTCTCAAATTCTTTCTCGGCATGATGTCCTCTGCAATCCTCTTGGTGCCTCACGCACGTCTACGGATGAGACCTTTTCAAGAGCAGTTGGAGAGGCAATGGCTTCAGATAACCGGATGATTAGAGGATATTATTCAGATACTCCGATCATAAAAAAAGCACTTCTTGGTGGCAGTCTGCCAGCAATCTCTGAGTTGGCCTGTCATTCCTCTCGCCACTTCCTTTGTTATGTCCACAGAGGCTTCATTAGATGGCTGGGAGGCCCACCTTCAGGACCTTCAAGTAAGTGGCAAATCGAGTCTCTCTCTCCAAGATGCACACCAATTTCCTGGATTTGAGGGTAACTTTTTTGGCTCTTCAGTTAATTCTCCCAATAATACGAGCATCCTCAGTCCTCATTCATCCAGACAATACCACCTGCATGCACTCATCTCAACAAGCAGGGAGGAATGAGGTCTCAGATTCTATCTTTGGAAGCTCAAAAGATCTGGGAGTGGGTGTTACTGCAGCACATCATCATCAAGGCAGAACATCTTCCAGGAATGAGAAACAACCCAGCAGTCACCTTGAACTGAATAGGACAAACATGTCACAATTGGGAACTCGATCAGTTTATTCTCGACTCCATCTTCCGGAAGTGAGAACACCCAACTTGAATAGGTCAAACATGTCACGAGTGGCAACTCGATCAGTTTATTCTCGACTCCATCTTCCGGAAATGAGAACACCCTACTTAGACCTCTTTTGTGTCCCAAGAGAACCAGAAATGCCAGTTCTTCGCCAGCAGGGAATCTGTGAGGGGGTCATAAGAAAATGCATTTACGATACAGTGGTGCGGAATCTTCGCTTACGCTTTCCCCCATGCCTTCTCATCTTCAGAATTCAAATGAAAAGGGAATCTTGCTGGATAATTCTCATTGGTTCACGGAGCTACCCCTACTGTCTGAGTCCAAGCCCTATCGCCTGCCAATAATAAGAACCCTACTGACTATGAGCAAAGGACAAATCCGGCACCCACACCCAGCCTCTCTCCAGTTGCATGCTTGGCACCCGAATTCAATGAATTCAAAGATTTAGACATTGCCCAGGACTGTAGGGATGTATTGTCCAAGGCTAGAGCTGAGTCAACCACTAAAACGCACAGATTAAAATGGAAGCGTTTTTGCTCTTGGTGCCTTTGGAACAACATTCGCCCTCTTCTCTCACCTCTGGAACAACTCTTGCCTTATCTACTATCTTTGAAGTCAGGACTGGCTAATGCAACAGTGAGGGTCCACCTCGCAGCTACCTCCTGATACAGGCACACTTCCGATACGTCTTCTCTTTGTTCCTCTCGCATCATCAAACAAATCATGAAAGGGTTATTCAGAACTTTTCCGGCTTTCGGCCTCCTCCGCTAGAATGGCGGCTCAGTGTGGTCCTATCTAGACTAATGAAACCACTGTATGAGCCAATCCACAAAACTTTAGCTCAAGTTTCTCACTTGTAATGTGGCATTGCTTCTCACGCTTACCTCCGCAAGGAGAGGAAGTGAAATCCAAGCTTGCACTATACAAGAACCCTATCTCAGTTTTACAGAGTACTATGTTTTACTGAGAACAAATCCTAAATTCATCCCGAAGGTTCCAACTCAGTCTCTTATGAGTCTCAAAGACTTGGTGCTGCTGTCACAAAGGACTATTGCAAGATGGATTGCTACTACTATTCAGCTGTCATTCTAAGGCGGGTAAACTGCTCACAATCAAGAACAAGGCTCATTCTACAAGAGCAATATCCTCTTCTGCTGCTCTTTTTGCTGGCATCCCGTTGGACAAGATTTGCTGTGGCGCTACATGGAAGAGTGCACATACTTTCACGCAGCATTATTGTCTGGATATGTCAACTGTTAGAAATGGGGGTCTCTAGCTTGCAGAGGCCGGTACCTTTGTCTAAATAGGCACTGTTGCCTCTAGTCGGGGTAAAGGGATACACTTGAAAAATAACCCCTGCTCACCTCCTTGGTAGCTTGGCACGAGCAGACAGGTTTATTTCTGAGGCAGTGTGTAAAGCTTTTGTGAACACATACAGTAATATAGTGAAAACACTATGAATGGACACCACACCGGTTTAGAAAAATAAGTAATCTTTATCCAAATCAAACAAGAACAAAACGACAAAAATCCACAATAAAGTTATTAAAAATATGACTTTCAAATGGTAGAACTAGTTCAGTTCAAAGCAAATTCCAGATGCAACACTTTTCATACAAAGTACCCTGGATGCGTCCCGCACACAAACAAAAAGGGCCGCAGGAAAGTTGATGCTTCGGTTCCTTACACTCAGGGAAGATGATGCGTCGTTTCCTTGCTCCGGGGAAGGTGATGCATCGGTTCCTCACTGCTGCACAGGGGAGGTGATGCGTTGGTTCCTTACCAGAGAGGAGGTGATGTGTCGGTTTCTTACTGCGTGGGGAGGTGATGTATGTTTTTTACTGCGTCTTCCAATGATGCGACAGACCTGGCTGCCTGGATGTGATGCAACGATCCGGGACAATGTGTGGGTTCTTGAAGCCGCACAGCAGGGCTTGCGTCTGAATTGGTGCGGTGATCTCGGACTTCGGAGATCGATGCACTCGATGCGGAGTGTGGTGATTTTTCGAGCATTGGGCAGGTGATGCGTCGATTTCTTCGGCGTTGCGTCGGAAATGTGTGCTGATGCAACAGCACGGGGGTCGAAACGTTCTCTGTACACATCACAACACTACAAAATTTAAACAGTCACAATCTATAACTTCTGTATGTCACTATTGTACTTAATCACCTATGTTTGTGTATATTGGATATGTGTTTTGTAAAGTTGTCTCTTCAAGTACATGATTTTTTCAATACATCTATATATTTTGCCAACTTTTTGCAAACTATTTGTCTTCCTGTTTCAGTGTTGTGCTAATATATCATTTGTTGAAAGTCCCTCCTCTATTGGAACTATAAAAAGAGTGAAAATTTGTTTAAGCTAGCAGAACCACTGTTCGTGCATTACTGGGTTACCCCATTGAGATTAATGACCAGTGTTAAATCCACCCTCTTTTGGAAGGTAGAGGAGGGAGCTTACTGATCTGGAAAGTGTGAGGCGGCAGTCGCAGGAAGCCTTTGTTAGATCTGGGGTCTCTAGTTGGCGTACGTAAGTACCTTTGTCCAAATAGGGGACCCTTACTTCTAGTCAGGGTAAGGGGGCACACATTGTTGATAACACCTTCTCACCCCCTTGGTAGCTTGGCACGAGCAAACAGGCTTAACCCCAAGGCAATGTGTAGAGTATTTGCACATACACTAACAGTAATACAGTGAATCATCACAAATGGACACTACACCAGTTATTATAAAAATATTATATCATTGTATAATTTAGGTCGGATCAAAAACGTCCAAAAATGCACATACATAAATTACTCCTTCTTTAGAACTAGTCTCTTGAAAAATGTTCGCTTTGGTAATGTTCTCTTATAAACAGAACGTATTTGTAAACATATGGGCACTTGTAAGCTCCCTATGACTGTGAAACCCTGGTTTCTAACGGGTGGGAAGTTACTTCGAAAACGGTGCCCGTATCAAATAAATGCCCCAGCTGTACTCTTGGCACAGAATGTCCTACTGGAGCTTGCTTAAGTTCCTTTCAGAATTCCCCCCTTAGCGAATACGTGGGATCGTGCCAATTACAAAAAGGACTTTGTCATGAAATCTCGCCCCCACTGTAGCACAGAAGGTACTCTGTTTGCATGCTCAACTTGAGAGAGCACTCCTTTGCAACTGCACCCTTCAAAGTAAGCTATACCGCAAGGAAACTTCATGTAACGCCATACTACGGGCTGACCGTTCCCATCCTAGACACCAAGTGGACACCATCCCCTATGGGGAATTAGTCAGAGCCCGCAGGAACTGCAGCGACAACTTAGAGTTCAACAAATGTGTCACAGACATGAAACACAGGTTTCAGAAAATAGGGTACAGCACCAAAACCGTCAATAGAGCAGTGAAACGCATCAATACCCTTGAACGCAGTGGCACTTTACAACCTAAACAGAAACCCCCTGCAGACAACCAGCAAACCAGACTTATTGTGGACTACAACGAACTTAGTCCTATCATCAGGAAAAGTATCAACAGACATTGGAATGTGCTACTAGCAGACAGAACCCTGGGTCCCAACATCAGCCCGAGAACCCTGATCACGTACAGACGGGGAAAAACTTTACGGACCAGACTCAGTCCCACCGTTCCGCCCCCGTAAATGCCAGCACATGGCTAACACCACACACGTAGGGGTTCCAAAAATGTGGGTGCTGTGGTGTCTGTAAATGGGCAAGAAGCGACACCAAGACATTCCTTAACCATCACAACCGCAAGTTAGAAATTAATGTCAACATTAACAGCAACTCCAAATACGACGTGTACGTACTTGAATGCACGTGCCACAGCCAATACGTTGGCAGCACCATCAGACATCGTAAAGATCGCATAAGCCAACACGCAAGAGCTATGCATCAACAAGATCCAAGTTATCCTATGGCTCTCCACATGGCCGCTTGTCCCAGCCAAGGCACCCATAAGAGATTTGAATTCTACAGAATAGACGTCGCCAATCTAGTGTGAGGGGCGGTAACCGAGAACTCCAACTTAGGCGCCTCAAAGCCACCTGGATCATGCGCCTTCATACCATCAAACACAGGCAGAACATCGACCACGAACACCAATTTTTCTTGGATCTGTGAGCCATCCCTAGACTATTTTTTGGCATATTTAGTGTCATATGATTTTGTCTCCATTTCTTTGAAGACTCCACCCAATTCGTCTCGTACACCTACTGTCTCCTCTGCCGAGCTGATCTATGATTTTGTTTGTGTTCCATTTCTCAAAAATATGTTTTTTCAGTAATGCATGTTTGCACTTGAACAATACCCTTGGACTGTAGAGTACGATCCCTCCTCACATTCTGTGATCAAAAACAGATTGCTGTCACCCCAGCTTCCAGTCACGATATCCACCCTGCACCCTGGAGGATTTTGTTTCCACCAATGGTGGGATGCCGGGTACCATTAACCCCCCCATTGGGGCACCCGCTGCAGCATAGCCATAGTTTGTGTTTGTTTATACCATGGTAAACTGCTATTTCCCTTACTTGGCACCACATGTGCATCTATAATATGCTGCGCTATGTCGGACAGTACGTCTCCATGCCCCATATCATGGTTGTGCCCATATCCATTTTAAACCAATTTTCCACATCATGATACGATATCTATGAGAGGAACTGCACCTGGATAATATTGATGTGCCTAATGATATATGTAGCGCTTATATCTGTACATTATTTACCCGTTTCAATGTATCACGGACATTGTCATTTTCTAACTTACGCCACGTTTGAAGGAGATGTGTAGCTTTTATTGACCACCATGTACAAATTCGATCCTGTTTTCTTTAATGCACCACGGCCCCCGCTGGCCTTTTTCACTCCACTAGCCATTACGCCCCCTTCCGGTGCATTAGTAATCACACCATTCAGCACTCTAGCTCTTTCACTGTTTCCTTAGTGTTGTCATTTCCTTCATTTGCCTCTCCCCCGGGACAGTACTTCTGCCATTGAAGCCTGCACGCCGGTCTCCTCTTTCAAACACAGGCCGAGACAGCTGAGACAAGCACCAGCACACTCCCGACCCATTATCCAGGTATCTACTTTCGCAGGTACACCTCCTCTTCCCGTGCCTCCATAGCCATACCCCATTTACTAGGCTCCGACCTCCGTTCAATTTCTACCCATTCAGTTCCCCCCGGCACGGACGCACCCGTCTGTGTCTACTTTTTCCTTGTACTCGACCGCCCCGTTGGCCTTCAGAACCCCCGTGGACCGGGTTGGAAGTATCACCAGGTTTTCAGGTGAGGCCATGCCGCTTTCCCTTCTCTCTCCAGCACCCCGTACACTGCCTGACTTTGACTCTGGCTCCCGCCTTTTTGTATTTCTCCTCCTCCAGATCCACAGCCCGCCATTACAGGTACTAGCCAGGCCCCCTCGCCTCTCTGATCAGGCCCTTGCATTTAAGTCTGCATGTTATAATATTTTTCCAGGCTCACTCCGCCTGCTTATGTACCTTGTGCCACTTAGATCACCCGCACCTGCAGGATCGTGTTTTAGTCTTTCTTTAATTTTGTACTCTCCGATCTATGGCAATATATGTTTTCAGCATTTTTTCCATTGTGGTTCCCTCTACCTGCCCAGGTTGCCTTGTGCAGCACATTCTTTGTTTCATACTCATTGTAGTGAGCTACATGGACTTTTCAGTCGAATTTGTTGTGTTGGTTTAGCCTATTGAATATCATGTACTTTTTTTACTTTTATGTGCAAACATCACAAGTTTTCCTTCCTTTGGTCTCCAGGCTACGTTCCTTTTTCGATTTGCAGTGCATTATAAGTCTGTTATGTAAAACATCATTTGTTGCATCATACACCACTGTTTCTCTTCTCATCTGTACATTATGCTGTCATTTTGATGTTTATATGTATTTATATCTACAGGCATTGACTCTTGTGTATGCATACATCTTGTATCGCCACATCTGGCTGAGCAGTAAGGTCACATCCACCCCTTCATGCCTCAATACATTTAGTACGAACCTTCACCAGCCTCCGCCCTAAACCCCCCCCCCCCCCCCCCGCCTACCTTTCTCCCATCCAGGAGGTAGTTACATGGTTTTTTGACTAGCACCCTGTGCTTTTTCGTCTTGCAGCACCTATTAGGTGCCTCTTAATACAGTACCAGGAAATGTACTGTGCACCACACGTACATAATGTTGACGTCATTTTCAGTTTCTCGAGTCTTTCTGTCCTCACTCGCCCATGGCTGGCATAACACATGCCCCCTTTTTTGTCTTTTTCCTTACATTGGGATCCATGTGTCACACCTTATTTTGGCCATTCAGTACGCTACACAGCGATACCTCTGGAGGTTGGTTGTACCCATCCCCTCCCCGTTCCGGTATGCCACACGCACCCCTCATCCTTTTCACTATGTACTCTCTCCCCTCCTACGCATGGATCAAAGCCCCCCCTTATCGCACCATCGAGACACCACGATTACGCTCGGCTTTTGGACCACCATATGTACAGTGTAGTGTGCCTTAACCTAAGACCAAAACATTTTTTTCTTAAAAATATTTTTCTTTCTTTTGTGGGATTATGCCTTTGGCTCCTGTTATTCTCCTTTCTTCCTTACGTTTCATTTGTGTTCATTATATGCAGTGCGATCCGTTATGTTTGACATTGTCACTGTATTTGATGTTTATATTTTTTATTGTTTGTTTTATGTTTGCTGTCAGTATGATTCTAATACTCATTGTAAATTCCTACAGCCCTGATGAGTCACAGGTTTCACCTGTTGACGAAACACGTGTCGGCTGGCATTGTATAACTCAGAAAACAGAAAAAAAGAAAGAATGTTTGATAAAGCATCATTTCTTTCAAACCCACCGGTGTCGACCATTTGCTTTGTACCCAACCTTGTAGCATTGTGGAAAACAGGCACAGTCCTATTCAATCAATCAATAAATTTGTATAGCGCGCTACTCACCCGTACGGGTCTCAAGGGGCTGAGGGGAGGGGGTTGCTACAGCTCGAACAGCCAGGTCTTGAGTTGTTTCCTGAAGGAGAGATGGTCCAGGGTCAGCCGTAGGTGGGTGGGGAGGGAGTTCCATGTCTTGGCTGCCAGGTAGAAGGATCTTCCTCCGACAGTGGATTTCTGAAATCGTGGGACGGTGGCGAGGGCGAGGCTGGCGGATCGGAGCTGGCGGGTGGGTGTGTAAAATGTGAGGCGGCTGTTGAGGTACTTCGGGCCCGTGTCATGGAGAGCCTTGTGTGCGTGGGTGAGGAGTCTGAACGTGAACCTCTTGTTGACGGGGAGCCAGTGTAGGTCTTTCAGGTGGGTGGAGATGTGGCTGTGGTGAGGGATGTCCAGGATGAGTCGTGCTGAGACGTTCTGGATGCCCTGGAGTCTTTCTGGAGTTTGGCTGTAGTTCCAGCTTAGAGGGTGTTCCCGTAGTCCAGACGGCTGGTGACGAGGGCCTGGGTGACCGTCTTCCTGGTTCCGGTGGGGATCTATTGGAACATCTTTCGGAGCATGCGCAGGGCGTTGAAGCAGGATGACGAGACAGCGTTCACTTACTTGGTCATCATGAGGGAGGAGATCAGGATGAAGCCCAAGTTGCGTGCGTGCGTGGTCCGTTGGATTGGGTGCGGTGCCCAGGGCAGGGGGCCACCAGGAGACGTCCCAGGCAGAGGGAGATGGTCCGAGGATGATGACTTCTGTCTTGTCTGAGCTCAGTTTCAGACGGCTGATCTTCATCCATACTGCGACGTCTTTCATTCCTTCCTGGAGGTTGTCTTTGGCGGTGGCGGGGTCGTTGGTGAGGGAGAGGATCAGCTGGGTGTCGTCGGCGTAGGAGATGATGTTGAGGTTGTGCTGGTGAGCGATGGCCGCAAGAGGGCTCATGTAGACGTTAAAGAGGGTGGGGCTGAGTGAGGATCCTTAGTGAACGCCACAGATGACTTCGGTGGCCGCGGATCGGAACGGGGGAAGGTGGACTCTCTGGGTTCTTCCGGCGAGGAACGAGATGAACCTCTCCAGTGCCGCTCCTTGGATTCCAGTGTTGCTGAGGCGTTGTATCAGGCTGCGGTGGCATCCGGTGTCGAAGGCTGCTGAGAGGTCCAGGAGGAGAGGGCAGCAGTTTCCCCGTTGTCGAGCAGGGACCTGATGTCGTCGGTGGCTGCGATGAGGGCAGTCTCGGTGCTGTGGTTTGCTCGGAAACCGGACTCTGAGGGGTCGAGGGATCCGTTGGTCTCGAGGAAGGCGGAGAGTTGTCTGTTGACGGTCTTCTCGATGACTTTGTATGGAAAGGGGAGGAGCGAGATGAGGCGAAAGTTCTTAAGGTCCGTGGGGTCCGCGGTGGGTTTCTTCAGGAGGGCGCTCAGCTCGGCATGTTTCCAACTCTCGGGGAAGGTGGCGGATGCGAAGGAGCTGTTAATGATGTATCGGAGTTGGGCTGCGATGATGGAGCCGGCTTTGTTGAAGATGTGGTGTGGGCAAGGGTCGGTAGGTGAGCCGGAGTGGATGGTGTTCATCAGGCGGGTGGTGTCTTCCATGCTGACTGGGGTCCAGGTGCAGAGGGTGGTAGTGGGGGGCTCCGGTTCGGTGCTTGGGTGCGTGGTCAGTGCGCCGAAGCTGTTGTGTATGTCGGCGATCTTGCGGTGAAAGAACGAGGCGAGTGAGTCGCAGAGGTCTTGCGAGGGTGTGATGTCGTTGTTGCAGGCGCTGGGGTTGGAGAGCTCTCTAACGATGCTGAAGAGTTCCTTACTGTTGCGGGTGTTGTTGTCCAGTCGTTCTTTGAATGTTGTCTTCTTGGTGGTGCGGATCAGCTGGTGTTGTTTTTCGGGTGGAGTTCTTGAGGGCTGTCAAGTTTTCTGTTGTCTGGTCGTGGCGCCAGGCTTTCTCGAGGGTGCGTCAGGTTTTTTGGGAGTTTGAGGTCGGTGGTAAACCATGAGGCTTTCCTGCTGCCGGGTCGGCTGGGAGGATTCTTCAGTGGTGCGAGTTCGTCGGCGCAGTTGGTGAGCCACTGTGTGAGGTTGCAGGCTGCTTCGTTGGGGTCTGTCGTGTTGGTGGGTGGGTTCTGGCTGAGGGTGGTGGTGAGCTGGTCGGCGGTGATCTTGCTCCAGCTTCTGCGGGGGACCTGTCGCGGGTGGTGGTGGGTCGTGGTTCTCCTGAAGTTGAAGTGGACGCAGCTGTGATCTGTCCAGTGTAGTTCGGTGGAGTGGCTGAAGGAGACGTGTTTGCTGGAGAAGACGGGGTCAAGCGTGTGACCGGCGTAGTGGGTGGGGGTGTTCACCAGTTGCTTCAGTCCGAGGTTGGCGAGGTTGTCCAGCAGGGCGGCGGTGTTGCAGTCCTTGTTGTTCTCCAGGTGGAAGTTAAGGTCTCCTAGGAGGATGTAGTCTGTGGAGGTGAGGGCGTGCGGACTGAGGAAGTCTGCGATGGCTTCTCTGAATTGTGTGCGTGGTCCCGGGGGTCTGTAGATGAAGGTGCCTCTGACGGTGGTCTTTGGGTCAGTGTGGATCTGGAAGTGAAGGTGCTCTGCGGCGGTGAGGGTGTTGTCGGAGTTGGTCGTGATGCCGATGGTGTTTCTGTGGACGATGGCGATGCCTCCTCTGGTTTGGTTGACGCGGTCCCTCTGGGTGATCTTGTAGCCCTCCGGGATGGTTATGGTGATGTCTGGGGCTGAGGAGGTGTTCATCCAGGTTTCTGTGAGGAAGGCGACGTCTGGTGATGTTGTGTCTAGGAGGTTCCAGAGTTCGACGGCGTGCCTGTGGACGGAGCGGGTGTTGAGCAGGATGCACTTGAGGTGGTTGTTGCTGGTGCTCGGCCTGGCGGGTGCGGTGCAGGTTCGGAGGCAGGTAAATTGGCAGGCTTGGCAGGTGAAGGGTCCGCGGGTGCGTTTCAGGGTGGCTTGGTAGCAGGCGGAGTTCTGGCCGGCGTTGAGTGCGTAGAGGCTGGCGGCGTCGTAAGTTCGGGTGCGCTGGCGTCGTCGCGGACCAGGGGTTATGGCGCTGGGTGCGGTCCAGGCGCGGACGGGCTTTCCTTTGGCGCACAATCTGCGCGCCCGCTGCGCATGACCGCTGCGCTTGCACGCGGGCTCTATATGAGGCGAAGTGGGAGGGAGGAGCAGCTGGGAGGCGGGAGCGGGGCGGGGGTACAGAAGAGAAAAAGGGGGCGGGCCGAGAGGGAGCAGCGGCGGGGAGCGGGGGGGCACACCAGAGGGTACAATACTAACAAATAAGCACAATATCACTTTACCAGAAAAAGAGAAAGTACAGTCATGAAGAAAGCACGAAAATTAGGGCAACAGCGGAGTAGAAAAACAAGCAGCAGCGAGGGGGCACCGAGGCCAGGGGCGAACCTGTGGCGCCGGGGTAGAGACGCACTCACAGCTGGCGAGTCGTGCGGCTTGGGGTTGTCCTGTCCTATTCAGGCCCAGGTGCAACTCCTCCCACCACTCTAAGTGCAGATAGGTCTAATCAGCCTAGTGCTGACTCAGCCACCGCCAGCCTGTGTCACTCACAAACCAGACAGTCAATACACAAACACGCAGAGGCACACAAAGATTGAACAGGAAAATAGCAACTTTCTAACACTAACATGGAATTTAAAAACCATCTTTCCTAAAAGATGCATTCTAAAATTCTGAATTCAGGGATACCAGACTCCATATGTCTATCTTGCCTCTATGGGAAGATACGCAGGTAAATATGATACACAGTATTCCCCATTCTAACCTATAGGCAAGATAGCCTTTCAATATTGAATAAAACGAAATTGGCAGTATTTCACTATCAGGACATGTTACCCACCCTGAAACATGTCCTACCTTTCACATACACTGCACCCTGCCCAGGGGGGTACATTGGGCCCACCATATGGGTGTGCAATGTGTACGAAAAGGGAAGGGTTGGGCCTGGCAAGTTTGTACACTAGCTAGGACAACATGGCAGTTCACAGACTGCGCATAGGCACTGCAGTGGCAGGCCTGAGACACCATTTCAGGGCTACTCAGGTGGGTGGCACGATCAGTGCTGGAGGCCCACTAGTAGCATTTTAATTACCAGCCCTGGCACACCCAGTGCACTTTAATAGGGACCTTCTGGTAAAACAAATATGCCAATAATGGTTACTCAATCACAATAACAATTTAACCAGGGAGCACTTGCTCTTTAGCACCGATCAGCAGTGGCAAAGTGCCCAAAGCATCTAAATCAGCAAAGACGAAATCCAGCAGTGTAAAAAATACAGGAGGTAGAGGCAAAAAGTCAGGGGATACCACAACAAGGATGCCAGGTCTAACTGGCTTCCTCCTGATCTGGATGTATTCCAAAAAAAGAGCTTCCCTTCATTATACACATCATGTTCTTCATGATTTGAGGACACATTTCTTCTGACGAGGAACAGACCCACTCTGGACCGGGAGCAGGGTGGCCGAAAGACCCTGTGAGGCGCTTTTGAATGGATATCGGGTGGCGAAGTTAAGATGTTTACTCTGAATGCAGGGTACGCCAGAGACTTGCTATTAGTCTGCAATTATTAAAAGTGTATTGTAAGTAACTCCATCTGGTGCCACGAGCTCCTGCAAACGCTGTGTCATGTGACATGCGCATCAGTCCTGTTGCCAGGCAGTGGTTAAGCTACAGGAAGTCTCTTGCACATTTATGCGATTTATCTTGGTGCTGTGTCGTGAGTTTACGCGGGCGCTACATGCTGTAATCTGTTTTTGGAAAAGTATGTTCGAGGCATATGAGCTGCAAATTACACACTGTTGCATAGATTGCGATCTAGTGTTGGGCCTGGATGTTTGCACTTGTTTTTGTCCTGAAAAGTCTTTGGAAGTCACAAGATAGGTGACTCCTCCTTTGGGTTACATTACGCATGCACATCTGCTCCATCCTTAGGTTGTTTTTTCCCGCCATCGGGCTCAGATGTGTTTCCTGCGCTCCGGTCTGGGATCGATTCTACTTTTGGCGCGCAATCCTCCACCCGTTTCGACGGTATTGTCTCGAATGCCTTCCTCAATCGACGCAAGTCACAACAAAATTGAAGTCTTCGATTCCGGTCGTTGACGAAGGCCTTCGGGTCTACCTGGGCCTTATCTTCTGACTCATGGAAAGGACGCCATTCAAGAAGTGTCCTCAATGTGGCTCGAAGTTTCCCCACACCAGTCTCCACGAGGTGTGCGATCTCTGCCTCGCACCAGAGCACAAGGCCAGAGAGTGTTCAGCTTGCGCCTCCTTCTGTTTCAAAAAGGCAATTCGGGACCGACTAGCTCGAAGGACCATGGCTGGCTCGCTTGTCATCTTCGATCCCCGACGACAACTTCCAAGAGGGCGTTGACGTGCCAGAACAGGAGCAGGTCTAAGAAGGCATAGTCAGCCACTCCGAGGACTCAGACGTCGAGGACATCACTCCGGCACAGCGGGTCGTAAGTACACGCGTCGACCCCGACCCTCCCTCGACACCCTCTAAAAAGGCTTCTGTCACACCTTCACCTTCGGGCCCAGGTGCACACCGAGAGACTGCTTCCCATTGCCCGCCTTCGGGCCCGGTAAAAAAGCCTTCAGGCGACTCTGGCTCGAGTCAGCCTACCCCCGATACCAACACACACACTACCAGCAACGAAAAAGAAGCTAACCTCTTCCTCATCCACGCAGACCGTTGCTTGGACATCCAAGCACTCTGCGCCAAAGACTGGCACCGGTTCCTCGACAGCGAGAACACACTAGGAGCCAACCAAAAAAACTGCCACCAAAGGGCCCAACTCGCATGCTTCGGAACCGAAAAGGCCTCCGAACCGAGGAAACGCGTTCCACCGGCCAACGAGACTGCAAAAGGTCACGGTTCGAAGCCTAAAGAACCTAGAACCGCTACCGAGTCGGTGCCGAAAAAACCTACTAAACCAATGACCTCGGCACCGAAGGATCTACCTTCTACAGAAGAACTAGTTCGACCAGATCCTACACAAAAAACTCTTGTGAAGGATCCCAAAACTGGTCACTTGACTCTCGGCTCCAAGAAACGACCACTAGATGCGCCAACACTGGCTCCTCCTCCTAAAAAGAGAGACATTGCATCCTCTCCATTAAGGATCCCTTCTCCTCCTTCCTCCAGCTCCTCCCCCACCACATCACTCTCTTACATCACCCCCTACTCCAGTAGAAGATGATGATGATGTAGATAACACCTCTGATGATGAAGGGGGAGGTGTGGACAATGAACCACTAGGGAATCCTAATCCTCCTGACTCCCCTGACCCCTGGGATGATTATAGCACCCCAGACATCCCCAACGTTCCACAGGATGACACATGCCCCTCCGGCAAACGAACGGCGTCACAGGCAGCAAACATATGGCGCATCGCCAATTCTCAAGCACTGTTAGCAAGGTACGACAGGGCACATTATGATGACCTGTAATCCATAATGCAGCATCTCCCAGACAAATATCAAACGATCATTTACAATGCAATGGTCTCTGCATTATTAAAGGTAGAGCTATTGGCATTGCTTAAGACGTTTTTTTTTTTTTAAATCATGAATAAATGGCATTGTCATTTACAATGCCAATAGCTTAATCGCTCGCAAATGCATATTGCATTTACACACACACAGAACCACACACACAAAGCCACCCACCCACACAGAGCCACCCTCAAACAGATATACCCGTAATGGGGCTATGAAACTTGATGGGGAACTGAAATATAATGTTTTGTTCCAACTTACGGAGTAATGGTATGCAGAATCACGACCGCATTGTGATTCCATGCGGGAAAAAGTTTGTCATAAACGTTGTTTACCAATCAATTCATGTAAATTTTGCTTTGTGACTAGGGCCCATTTGTTTATGCGTTTGCATTTTTTCTCTCAATTATTATCATTTTTCTTTCACATACCACCCCTTCCTTCACTTTTCTTGCTCCTCCTACATGATATGCTACAGACACAGCACTTTCTGCACAGTCTACCACAGATCCATTTAGGTGCGGAAAATGTTAGCAATTACACTCCTCAATCGTTGTGAATGCCTAAAAACTTGTCAATTCGTCTCAAACTGAGCTGGCAGGGAGCACCTGGATTGGGACAAACAAGGTTTTTATCATGCTAATTTCTTTTGCCAGTACTAGTGAACTTTGAAAAAAAATAAGTTGGTGGAAGAGGGAAAATCTGTGGTAATCAGGTGTACCAGCTCCAGTGCCTCACGTTCTCTGTCATTCTGTCCTCTGAAACTTACAATCTGGTGTTAATGTTGCCTCAGTGTAATACCACAATGTGCGGTACTGCATCCGTTCTGGGTAAATACTACTGACTGATAAACCAAGCTAACTCCTGATGCAGGCCTAGGAGGCGCAAACCACATGTGCATTATTTGCACACACCCACCCCATTCATCGCTATATCCACTTTAGCGCATTCATTCAGAAATTCCTTGTGCAGGCTACATCCACAGTGAGAACACCAACTCTACTGAGCACACAAACGTGAAGTGAACAAACACAGCAGGAGATATGACGTTCAATCCAGTTTCTAATTTGACGTGATGGTAGAAAGCTTGGACTGACTTGCAAATCCACTGCATCGTGTGCTACCTTACCTGATCCAGCCCACGTCATTCCATTGAAGTAACTTAAGACATCTCAGTGCATTGAGCACCGTAGGCGTTTGTGTGGCCTGCAAGCCACAGGCTTGAAACAGGCCGCTCAGGCTTAAACATTGAAATCCACTGGACTCACTTCCAATTTAGGGGCAGATACTGACTTCGGCGGACAGGCATGCCGGGGGATGCAGCCTCGCCTGCTTACCAGTGCAAAGGATGCATTTGCTCCAATGTAAACTGCTTGATTTTTCATGCTCAAAACAGGAGGAATTCCTAAGCAGAAATTGGCTCCGAATCTGGACTAGACGCAGAGACTGGCTGGAATTCCGGTCTATGCATGTTAGTCCTCATTCTAGACCAGGAACTGGGAAGGAAGCAGTGCCAGGGTGGAGTTACCAGTCGTAATGTGTGATTTCTGCCCTTGCAGGGCATAGATTCCTTTGGTGCAGATGGTGCAGTGACTTTGGACTCAAAGGCCCGTAGCCATTGAACTCTTATCATTGCTGTATAATACAATTAAAAACAGCTGTCAGTGGGCTAATTTCTTTCATGCACCAGGGCCCATGAGACACTGGCTACGCTACTGGACAATAGTAATGGCGGAACCTTCATAATCCTCTCCTTAGAAACAAGCGAAACTACATTGTTGTAATTGCAGCTTTGCCTCTTGACTGCACTGTGTGTTCCTGGGAGGAAAATGTACTCTTCCTGTGCCTTGGTTATACTTTTGTACAAAGTGGGAATACTAAAATAGGACCACAGAACCACATTAGACCAAATACATTATGTTCACCCATCAGTTGTAGCCTGTTTATTTTCGGTCCTGCCATGTGCTTTCTTAACGGGTATCTAAAGGCCAGCTGGTAAGTTTGTCATTTCGATTACACAATTATGTGGTGAACTGGTTCTATGTAAACTTTAGAAGCCTCAGTAAGGTAAAGTGAACTGAAGGATTTACAATTTTGCAGAACTAAACCGAGTGCACTATCTGTTTGTGCTCACACACCAAAAAAATATATACATTATACATTAAATATGTAACCTCACATCAATTTGAAGGGAAGTTCATTACCCGAAATCTTCAGGATAACCACTCTCCTGGTACCCTGACCTGTCTAACATTTCGGTCTCAACCTTACAGTTGATGCATATTTTTGGTGGGCATTGTTCCACATCAGCCTCGATTGTGCACAGGTTCATCTTGTTCCAACATACTAACACAACACCAATAAGTAGTTAGCTCTGCAGTATGACCTGAAGCAAATAATGTCACGCCAAGTCATTAATCAGCTTTTTGCATCCAAGGCCACATATATCACATGAAAATGAGGTTTGAACGATTATACAGGGAGACATCACGGAAAATACTGAAGCACAGTGATGAGAGCCCAGACTGAGGCCCAGGCCTTACCTCTAAGGAAGGAATGTTGACAACACCTGTGGACCGCCTCTTCTCCCTCATCTTCCTCTTCTCAATTTGTCCCTTCCCTTTCCTTGCTCTGGGGCCGGAGCTCTTTGCCTTCTCCTTGGCCTTGGTTGGGGTGTCCTTGCTGGCCTCCTCTATAGCACCATTCCCCTCCAAAGCATCTTCCTGGGGCTCTAGAGCTACGTACAATACCTTCTCCGATGCTTTCTTAAGTGCTGGCTCAGGGGCGACTCGTCCTCCAGGGACGTGGCAGACAGCAGTAGATTCAGCTCCAAGTGGTACAGGCTGCTCTTCCTCTGGTTTCCTCAGGGAGGGAGATGAAGATGAGTTTGCCAAGGAGGAAGTGGTGTTTACTGAGATGCAATTTGCTCCGCCAGTTCGGTCTGGCATGGTCACCAAGGTACTACAGCTGTTGTTGTTATTCAACTCATTGTTGACAACTACCACTGGGGGCTTAACAGCACTCTCTGAGCCTCCTGGGCCTCCTAAGGGGGCAGCGAGCACACTACCTGGGACCTCTCCATAGAGCCGGGCACGCATCTTCTCCCTTTTGGCCTTCCATTCCTCAAGAAAGTCAGTAGTGGTGGAGGTGGCTGGAGGGGCCCTGTAGCCTCCAGTTGCCATGCTGCTCCAAAGGGACAGGGGTGACCTAAGAAGAGTGGCCTGGTGAGAGTGGAGGTGCAGCAGCGTAGAGTCAGTTCAGGGATTTGTTGGCACTGGTCATATAGGTAGCAAGTGGCGTGAGATTTATTAAATAGTATTGAAGCGTGGCAGTGATATGGCACTCAGTGCTTTCAGCTAGGTGTGCAGCAACAGTACCAGTGTAGTGGGGGGGGATTCAGAAGTCAGGGGATGTAGTGGTGTTTGGGGTGAGATACGAGTAAAGGCAGCTGTAGTTAAAAGGAGCAGATATTAGGTTGAGATGGTGGTGGGGGGGGGTTACTTCTCCAGCGTGATGTTGAGGGTGGAAAATTTGAATTGGTGCCGCAGCATGAGTGGGGGTTCCAGGATAGTCAAGGTCTGAGAGTTCAGCATTAAAGTAGAGAGGATTTATTCAGCAAAGGGTTAAGGATCAGGGGTAGCTGGGTTCTGTGGACACTCCTAGGGTAGATTGTCCTGGGCAGGATATATGTGGTAAAGGTGACGTGGCAGTGTAGCGATCTTCGGATAGCGCTATGGTCTGGTGAGCAGCGATGCGGCTGCCAAGGATGGGGGCGAAGCAGGCAGCGTCTCATCAGCTCTGCTGTAGGCGGGGCGCGGGCAGAGGGCAGCGGCGGCAGCACTCCTTCCAGAGCAAACACCCTGAGAGGGAGAGAGAAAAGGGAATGAAAACAAAAGGATTAGTCAACAGCAGCGGTGCCAGGAGGGGCAGAAGCGCCACTCTCTCTCCCTTCCCCAGAACCAAAACCGGCAGAGACCGGGCATTACATTCATAACTTCAACGTTACAGCACAAATTCACTAAAAGACACAGGAGACGACATCCCCTGCCCGCCAGCCCCCGGCAAGCTGAAGAATTTGAAGCGGATGGAGAAGGATTATCCGTGCTCACTTTACCGACGCGCCAATAACGCTGCCTCCCACCCCGTGTTTTATCAAAGGCTAGAGAAGTTGAGTCCCTTCTGGAAGTTGTGCGTGACAGCAGTCATGGGGGCGGAGGGAAAGAAGCGAAAGGTGTGACGGTCGGTAGCACTCACGCGAGAGAGGTGCATAGGGAGGCAGCAACTGTCATGCCGGTGCCTTCTCCCGGGCTGGGAGGGGGAGAGGACCACCCACCGCACACCCATGAAACTAGCGGTAGCTGCGTTACCTGCTGCAGAGCGGGGGACTCTTGGCGATACCCAGGAGAGCTTCCTCCCCCTCGCAACTGCGGCTTCAGGTGTGCTGCGCCTACTGGCCTCGGAGCCGCCTCCAGTCGCCTTAGCTTCCCACCTCCCGGAAGAAGCGGCTTCCAGGGCTCCGAAACTTTTCCGATCCCCATGAGAGGAGCAAGGGCTGAAGACCAGGCCAGGCCCCCAGCGGAAATGCCTGAAGGGGCGGAGAGGTGGCCACGGGTGGCATCCAGCGCAGCACGCATTTGTCCGATGCGCCCATGAATTCTTTTTAGAGAGGGAAACAATCGCATAAGCCTTAAACCTGAGCCCGGCGCCCTTTAGACAATACAGTTTTTAGTATTCCATCCTGGATCTGCCCACTAGCAAACGGCACAAAAAAAAGAATTGCGGCCGCAAACATCCGAAATTTTTCGCATTCGGGGTCGTGTTTTTGGCTTCTGCGTGACGGATGACGTCACAGGTGGAAAGAACGCCAAAAATACGCCCCCGAATGCGAAAGAGACGGGGCTTTATTGGAGTGATGCCCCTCTCCTCCAGTGGCTGGCCTCCGTTTAGGAAGCCAGCCAATGGAGGAGAGAGGCAAGTTCAAGCCCGGTACTCAAAAACATTAAATCTCCGACCGGAGACTGTGCAAGCACAGCCTTTAGGTCCTCGACCTAAACAGAGCCAATGAACTCATACAAGATGGTAAAACTATCACCAATGTATGTATTGGTATTTTTGTATAGTGCAATCACTGTCACCCATCGGGCATCCTGGCGCTTCGACTTGGATGATACAAACACTGTGTTTAGGCAGTTGCGTGGCTTACAGAAAAGGACTTACCGAGTTTTTGGAAACAGATACGTTTTCAAATCGTCCGTGCTGCGTAAGCAGATTGGTAAGGAGTTCCACAGTTTCGCCGCGGTGAACCTAAATGATCGGCCTCCCATTTGGATCCTCAGAATCTTGGGAACTACCACCATACAAGCTGAGGCCAAGCAGAGAGATCTAGACGGTACATTACAGGAAAACAGATCCTGCAGAGAAGAAGGACCCTGTCCGTGAAGGGCCTTATGTACCAAGCAAAGGGCTTTAAAATCAATCCTCTGGGGGATTGGAAGCCAATGCAGATCCCAAAGTGCTTTTGTGGAAGAGTCAGAGCGACGGCGCGAGAGGGCCAATTTGGCGGCGAGGTTTTGAATGTGTTGCAATTTTCCCACCAGGGTCTCAGGTGCCCCCAGAAGTAGTGAGTTACAGTAGTCAAGCCTACTTAAGATGATACTCCTCCCTACTTCTGGCCTGGTTTGTACTGGAAGCATAGGTAGTATCTTCCTCAACATCCGCAGTAGTGTCATACAGGTGGCCACTGTTTTATTTACCGACCCATCTAACTGCAGACTGGGGTCGAACATCCACGTTACGGACTGATTCGGCCGGCAGGCTGGTGTTCTGAAAGGATGAAGGCCAAAAATTCAGTGGCAGAGGCCTGGGGATACGGTCCATTGAACAATGTAGTACCTCCGTTTTGGAACCGTTGAATTGTAAAGAATTGAGGCTCAACCATTCCGCCATGGTGGACATGCACTGATGGAAAGTCTCCTGTGACACAGCCTCCTTGCCCTCGAACGAGAAGACAAGTTGGATGTCATCAGCATAATTGGTGACTGCTATGCCAAATGATTTTATCAGCTGGATCAGGGGACTGAGGTAGAGATTAAACAGGATCGGACTGGTGGCCGATCCGTGGGGCACTCCCTGCCCTACCCTTCTGGTGTTGGATTTAAAGGGAGGCAGGGCCACCATTTGGTGTCTGTTGTCAAGATAAGACACCAGCCAATCAAGAGCCAGTCCCGACACCCCTATTTCCTCCAATCTCCAATCAATCAGGATTGTGTGGCAGACCGTGTCGAACGCGGCCGACATGTCGAGCAGTACTAAAAAAGCAGCTCAACCTTGGTCGGCACGCGTCCGGAGGTCATCTAGCACTGTCACCAATGCAGACTCCGTCCCATGGGCTGGTCTAAAGCCAAATTGGGCCACGTCCAAGCAAGCGTTGGTCTCCATAAAACTGGAAAGATGTTTGGTAACCAGTTTCTCCAGAATTTTAATTGGGAATGGGAGCAACGAGATGGGTCTGTAGTTTGCTGGACAAGTGGGGTCCAAAGTGTCCTTTTTCAGGAGTGGAGATACCACCGCCAGCTTCCAACAGTCCGGAATCCGTGCAGACTCTAGAACCTAAGTATAACACAAATTAACACCGAAAAATATAAATAAGACAACCCTGAAGATCATTCCAGGCGTGAACAACCAACCGACCTCCCCAGCAGAACGCCTCTGTACAAAAAAAGTATTTGTTACCTTTTGCAATTACAACAAGTTGGATTAACCTACACATCCATTTGAATAATCCTTGCAGCAGTAGCTGCATATATACAACACAGACAACATGTATCCTTATTTAAAGTCCCAGTAATTAAGGCCTTTATGGAAGGCCTTAAAAGAATAATACCACCCAGGGTACCATCTGCACCTATCTGGAACCTGAGCATTGTTCTCACAAGACTTATGGGTCCACCTTTTGAGCCATTGCACAGTTGTCCACTACAATTTCTTTCATGGAAGGTTGTATTTCTAATTGCTAATACGTCATTAAGACGTGTTGGTGAACTACAGGCATTAGAAGAACCCTTCTCAACTGTATAAAGACAGAGTAGTTAGTCTTACAAACCCAAAAGTAGTTTCTACATTTCACATTAACCAATCAGTTGAATTACATGTGTTCTTCACTCAACCTGATTCAGTAGCAGAAAGGACTCTATACACACTTGATGTCAAAAGAGCACTATTAAATAACATTGATCGAACTGAAGATTTTTGCTAAACAACTTTTTTTTGCATTTGCTCCACCTCATAAAGGTAATCCTATCTCCAAATCCGGTATTTCTAGATGAATTATTAAATGTAGCAAAACGTGCTATATTAAAGTTAAAATAACTTTAATTATACCTCCTAGAGCACCTTTTACCAGCAAAATATGAGCATTTATGGCCTTTTTAGGCTACATTCCCATAGCTGACTTATGTAGGGCAGCGACATGGTCCACACCATGTGGATGTATTAGCACGTCTACAAGCCAGTGTAGGAAAAGCAGTGCTAAAAACTATTTTAGCTGCTGTTTTTGGAGGGTACTGCTATACAGTGCATGCAAGGCATGTGTATCTGCAATACACATGCCTCAAACGGCTGAGGTTACTTACCATGTAAGCATCTGTTCTTGTCCTCTAGAGCTGTACATTCATATGATCCCTCCCTCCTCCAAGGACACCTACACTCTTAACGATTATTTTACTGAGAAAACCACCACCATAAAACGGAATATCCCTTCAGCACCTTCTCTGTTTTTCTGTCCTCCACTTCCCCCGCCCCCTTCCTCTCTTGACCAATTCCCGCTGATCTCGGAAGAAGCCTTTGATACCATCCTGGGCAAAGTTAAAACTGGTTCCCCCGCTGACATCTGCCCGGCATATATCCTGAGGGAGATTTATTCTTGCTGTCCAGCCCCCCCTATTACCTTGCTTAACACCTCCATTACCTCAGGAATTGTACCTGATGCTTTTAAATCAGCCACGGTTATCCCCATTATAAAGAAACCTGGTGCCGACCCTACTGTTTCCTCCAACTTTTGACCTATCTCGCTTCTCCCACTCTTGAGTAAGATCTTAGAGAGCCGCAACACTTCTTCACTCTCCACCTATATTGAGGCTCATCACCTCCTGGCTGACCACCAGGCCGGTTTCAAGTCCTGTACACTCTACGGAATCTGTGGTCCTCTCAGTGGTTGACGAGCTCAGACGTCGCGCCGACACTAATTCCCCCCAGGCCTTAGTCCTACTCGATTTGTCTGCGGCCTTTGACACAGTCGACCACTCAATCCTTCTCGACCGTGTCAGGACTGCCGGCCTACAGGGGTCAGCCTTGTGGTGGCTCACCTCTTTTTTTAGCAGGCTGAACTCAGGCTGTTCGATTGGAAGGTTTTCTTGCACCTACCTATCCCGTCCCCTTTGGGGTACCCCAAGGTTCCTCCCTTTCCCCTCTTTTGTTTAATCTTTACATACATCCCCTTATTGTTGCTTTACAGGACATGGAGGTCACGGCGTTCAATTACGCCGGTGACCTCCAGCTTATTTTTAATCTCTCCTCTTCTCCCGATTCAGTTTCCAGGGTTCATTCCACTCTTACTTTCATCTATAACTGGATGAACCTCAATCAACTTAAATTGAACCCCGATAAGACTGAGTTGGTACTTATCGGGGGTCCCTCCAACCCTTGGTCCTCTGCTTTTTGGCCCCCCATCCTTGGTCTCCGCTTGTCTCCCTCTGCATCTGTTAGAACCCTTGGCATCAAGGTCAGCCAAGACCTTTCTTTGCGCCCCCAGATAAGCGCAGTAGTCTCTTCTTGCTTCCTTTCCCTTAGAATTATCCGTAAAGCCTCACGTTACCTCAGCTGAAGCCCTCAAACTCGTTGTCTCGGCAATGATCCTCCCCCGACTAGATTATGGTAATGCCCTCAATGTGGGCATTCCAGCCTATGAATGTCGTCGTTTGCAGCTTATCCAAAACCAAGTAGCTCGCCTCATTTTTAGGCTCCCCAAATCTAGTCACACCACCCCTCTGCTCAAGACTCTCATTGGCTCCCTATCAAGGAGCGCTCACTTTTCAAACTGGGTTGTCTCAATCAATCAAAGACATTTATAGAGCACGCTACATACCCGTAGGGTCTCAAGGCGCTTGGGGGAGGGGGGTGCCGCTACTGCTCGAACAGCCAGGTCTTCAGCTTCTTCCTGAAGGAGAGGTGGTCTTGGGTCAGGCGCAGGTCGGTCGGGAGGGAGTTCCAGGTCTTGGCGGCCAGGTAGGAGAAGGACCTTCCTCCTGTAGTCGCTCTTCGGATGCGGGGGACGGCGGCGAGGGCGTGGTTGGCTGATCGGAGGTGGCGTTTGGGAGCGTAGAAGTTGATCCGGCTGTTGAGGTAGCTCGGGCCTTGGTCGTGTAGGGCTTTGTGTGCGTGGGTGAGGAGGCGGAAGGTGATCCTTTTGTTGACGGGGAGCCAGTGAAGGTCTCTCAGATGTCCGGAGATGTGGCTGGTTCGTGGGATGTCGAGGATGAGTCTGGCTGAGGCGTTCTGGATCCGCTGGAGTCTCTTCTGGAGCTTGGCGGTGGTACCGGCGTAGAGGGCGTTGCCGTAGTCCAGTCGGCTAGTGACGAGGGACTGGGTGACGGTCTTCCTGGTCTCGGTGGGGATCCACCAGAAGATCTTCCGTAGCATGCGAAGGATGTTGAAGCACGCCAGGGAGACGTTGTTGACTTGCCTGGTCATGGAGAGGGAGGAGTCCAGGATGAAGCCCAGGTTGCGTGCATAGTCTGTCGGTTTGGGTGCGGTGCCCAGGGCGGGAGGCCACCAGGAGTCGTCCCAGGCGGAGGGTGAAGAGCCCAGGATGAGGACCTCCGTCTTGTCAGAGTTCAGTTTCAGGCGGCTGGTCGTCATCCACTCGGCTACCTCTTTCATCCCTTCGTGCAGGTTGGCTCTGGCGGTGGCGGGGTCGTTGGTCAGGGAGAGGATCAGCTGGGTGTCGTCGGCGTAGGAGATTATGCTGAGGTTGTGTTGGCGTGCGATGGCCGCGAGGGGGCTCATGTAGACGTTGAAGAGGGTGGGGCTCAGAGAGGATCCTTGAGGGACGCCGCAGATGACTTCGGAGGCCTCTGACTTGTACGGTGGTAGGCGGACTCTCTGAGTTCTTCCGTCGAGGAAGGAGATGATCCATTCCAGCGCCTTGTCCTGGATTCCGACGTTGCTGAGGCGCTGTACTAGGGTGCGGTGGCAGACAGTGTCGAATGCTGCGGAGAGGTCTAGGAGGATGAGGGCCGCTGTTTCTCCGTTGTCCATCAGGGCTCGGATGTCATCGGTGGCGGCGATGAGGGCGGTCTCGGTGCTGTGATTGGCTCGGAAGCCGGACTGTGAGGGGTCGAGGGATCCGTTCGTCTCGAGGAAGGCGGCCATCTGCTTGTTGACGGTCTTCTCAATGACTTTGGCTGGAAACGGGAGGAGCGAGATGGGGCGGTAGTTTTTGAGTTCGGTGGGGTCCGCTGTTGGTTTCTTGAGTAGAGCGCTGAGTTCGGCGTGCTTCCAGCTCTCAGGGAAGGTGGCGGTGTCGAAGGATGAGTTGATGATGTCTCGCAGGTGGGGTGCGATGACAGCGTCGGCCTTGTTGAAGACGTGGTGAGGGCAGGGGTCGGTCGGTGATCCGGAGTGGATGGAGTTCATCGTGTGGATGGTGTCTTCGGTGCTGATCGGGGTCCAGGCGTGGAGGGTGGTGGTGGGGGGAGGTTGTTCGGTCATGGTGTGCGTTGGTTGGTTGTTGAAGCTGTTGTGTATGTCCGCGATCTTGTTGTGGAAGTAAGAAGCGAGGGAGTCGCAGAGGTCTTGCGATGGGGTGATGTCGTTGTTTTCTGCGCTGGGGTTGGAGAGCTCTTTCACGATGTTGAAGAGTTCCTTGCTGTTATGTGCGTTGTTGTCCAGCCGGTCCTTGAATGCAGTTTTCTTGGCGGCGCGGATCAGCTGGTGGTGCTTCCGAGTGGCCAGCTTGAGGGTCTGACCTTCATGTCTCTAGCTGGCACTGCCCCTGCCCCTGCTTTTATCAGATCCAAGATTACCGCATATGTTCCTGCTAGACATCTTCGATCCTCCACCCAGTTTCTTCTCTTAGTCCCCCGATTTCGTAAGAAGAAATCGGGTGGCTCCAGGTTTTCGACACTTGCTCCCCTTTTTTGGAACTCGCTTCCTCTGACAATTAGATCCACCCCCACCTATCTGGACCTTCGGCTACTTTTAAAACGTATCTTTTTTCTTTTGCTTATATTCCTTAAATCTCACCCTCTTCTTTCCTCAGTTTTAGTTTCTGTCTGCAGCGCCAAGAAACCGCTTGGTAGTAGAGTGCTATACAAATCCTTTTCAACTTCAACTTCAACCTATGGTTGTTGCAATTCTTATTATCCACATTACATATGCATGGACATCTCTATACTACACCTCCTTACTCCATTCTCACCCTCTTGCGGGAAAACAATCTAACAATGGAGTCGATGCCCATGCGCACTATCTCAATAGAGGAATCACCTTAACTTGTTAATGGAAAAGACTTCGAAGAAAAACAACTTGCAAACATCCGGCCCCAACACTAGCTGACAGGAGTATGCAAAGCATGTGAGTCTACAGCTCTACATGCCAAGAACAGATGTGTACAGGGTTTTTCTGGGCCTAGCGGATTAATGTTCCAGATGTATTCTCATGTTTGCAGAATAAACAAAGTTTGTGAGAACTCAAAGATGAAAAGTTTGAGTGGTGTGATGAATGTGTGAGTTCTCCGAGCTTAAAAAGAGCATTGCATCCACCCCAGTCCTTAAACCTTTTCACACTATGGATATTTCCCTTATAAAAACTGATGGCAGCTGTGTAGGTTTGGGTCCGGATTTGTTGCAGAGCAGGAATGGTAGAGATATTACTATTTGTATGTGTCAAGACCTCTAAGGGATGCAAGAAACCATCTACAAGGAAAAGATCTCTGCCCTGAAGATATGCAAACTCACCTCTGGATGCACCTCTGCACCCGACGCCCACAGCTCGAGTCGAAGTGGCCCACAGGTCCTGTGACGGTTCCGCAGCGCTTCTGAGCATGAGTCCACCATGGGCAGACCCCTGTCAGGCTCCATCTTGATGCCTGTAGCCTCAATCCGAAGACTCCTTCTGACCATGACCATGACCTGCCCAGTAAGATTACTTCCGACGTCTAAGGACTCTCCTGCACCCGACGCCCTTGGGCTTTGGGGACCCGTGACCAGCTCTGTCCCTGCATCCGGTAGCATCTCTACTTACCTGGGAATCAGGGGTTTTCTTTGTCCGGCTCCTGGCCAGAGCATGCAGCCTAGATTCAAACTTGAGGTCCCCCATTGAATTGCATTGGACACCTGACGCTGGTTTGGCACTCTGCTTACGGACGCCAGAGTGCTGTTGAGGGTGTAAGTTTGGTGCTGTCTTGTGGCCACCCCTTGTACTTACCTTAACCCCAGGAGATCGACCTCTGACACTGCTTTATTCACCTGTGAAAAGCGCTTGTTCGGAACCCCCAGTCTCTATTGGTTAACATTGGGCACAGACCCCATATCTGACCTCTGCATTTTGCTGCTCCTGTGCCACTAGTGGTGCACTTTTGGTGCCAATCTGAACATTGCCTGCTGTTGATCTTAAACCCGAAGACTGTAATTGTAAGTTGTGCACTTGCCGAATTATTGTTTTACTCCATAGGTTAACATTGCATAGCTTGAAAATTGCAGTGTTCACTTTTTAAAGTGAAAAGTATTTACTTACCTTAGAACGTATATCTTGGTCTTCGAATAAAACTTGAACATAGCTTTAAAAATAAATGGTGTGTCTCTCTTTTTGAGTTGAGTGTCATTTATTAGTCACTGTGTGCGTAACAAATGTCTTATACTCCTCTGTGTTAGGCCTAAGGCTGCTCATCCACACTACTACAAGTAAAGCACTTTAGGTTTGCATTGAACCCTGTAGACTTCTGGGGGAATCTCTGACTCTGTGCACAATATAACCACTTAGTAGTATCGCATATACAGAACCAGCTTGCTACAATGTATGAGATAGATACATACTCTAACACATTTCTCAGGTGAATTAAGCATGTTGGAGGTGTATCAGAGCAAGTTTACATCTTGTGAATTTAAGAGTTTAGAACCGGAATAAAGAAATGCAATTCAATTGCAAAAAATCCATAAAAGCCACACATTTACATAAAAATGCATTTTAAAATAATTACGCGATTTCCACAAATTGTTAAAAGCTACAGGTGTTTTCCAAGCATTAATGTAAACAATCAATGTGATTCAATTACTAAAGTGCAGTCCAATTTACTAGAGTGCAAAGGCAGGGGGGACTTTAAGGCACATAA
The DNA here is from genome assembly GCF_964263255.1 of Lissotriton vulgaris. Lineage (NCBI taxonomy): Eukaryota > Metazoa > Chordata > Amphibia > Caudata > Salamandridae > Lissotriton > Lissotriton vulgaris. Next base: position 1,953,644,515 of record NC_141685.1, on the reverse strand, counting down.
GCATTTCATGGAGATTCCATTGATTTTCGTGCAGAGAAGATGACTTTCAGAAATGAGCTTACACGAAAAATCAGTTCATCATTTTCTAATTTTAAAAGCATGGAATAGGATTGAGTCAGGGAAACTGGTCTTTGTTTTTTTAAATATGGAACTAAAAACCACTTGGATGTATTTCATAAAAAATTTACAATGAAAAAAGAAATGTAAGTCATTTTGTCTGCTGTGTCCATCGCAAGGGCAGGGGCATAACTCATTTCCAGAATTCATCGTGCTGTGGCCCATTGGAAAGCAAAGTGAGTATTTTATGATCCCAGCTCTTAAGCGATATAATAACGATCTTTCCCAGTTGGTCATTGGAAGTCTTAGATATAAAGGGATTTGTTGTGGAGATAAGTCGTTGTTTGTTATTCACATATGATTTGACAGTTTGTTTTTGCAATTCTATCTCCAATCTCTTTTCCCTGAAGAGGGCATAGAGTTCAATTTGTATATCCTTTTTGTCTGTACTCTTGATCTGGGAGGGATAGTTAAAAAGATGGGTTTTGCCAATGCTATCTAGGCTTTCCTTTGTCGCCCGGAGCCACGGGATACTCATGCCTTTGTCACAGGCTAGACAATTAGACACAATTTCCTGTGTTAAGGTAGCACGGTCATTGGTCCAAATGGCCAGCCAAAATAACGCAGGTCGCGTGGCAATAAAATCAGTTATGTGAGGCAAATTGAATTCAGCATGGCAAATGTACCCGGATGAAGAGATTGGGGCTCCAAGAAGTTTTCTACATAACCGGTTTTCTTCTGTCTGCAGGCTAGATGGTTTCACTATCCCCCAAATCTCAGCGCCATAGGTTGCTACCGGGACACATTGCAGTCTGTATATTTTCACAATTGCCTTAGTTGTTTCAGTCTGCTGAAGTCTTCAGCTGGATGTCAACGAACCAGCTGAAGCTCAACGGAGAGAAGACGGAGATCCTTCTCTTAGGTAAAAACAGAAACCTTTGGCAGGACACTCACTGGCCGCCATCCCTGGGGGCTTTTCCTACCCCAGCTACCCATGTCAGGAACTTAGGGGTGCAAATCGATGATACACTATCGATGAAACAGCAGGTCAATAAAGTGGCTGGTACCTGCTTTACTATCCTGAAATGGCTGCGGAAGATTATCTGGATGTTGCCTGCTGATACCCAGAAGACCGTAGTCAATGCCCTCATTACATCTCGGCTTGACTACGGTAACATCCTTTACCTGGGCTCCAACTCAGCCGTGCTTAGGCGGCTTCAGCTAGTCCAGAACTCCGCAGCCAGGTTGCTGTGTAAAATCCCTAGAACAGCAAGGATTTCTAAGTACCTTAAAGACCTGCATTGGCTCAGGGTGGAGAACCGGGTTTGGTTCAAAGCCCTGAGCTACATGTTCAAAATAAAGGCAGGAATCGCACCAAGGTACTTGCAAAAATTAGTCAGGCCCTACTCACCTGCACGTAACCTTCGTTCCTATAATGCAGCAAACTTTGTGGTACCCAGATTTAAACTGGCCAGAATGGGAGGGAGATCCTTTTCCTATCTGGGACCAGTCCTCTGGAACTCCCTTCCTCCAGTTTTACGTAAGGAGGAAAACTTCGCCAGCTTTAAGAAAAGCGTTAAAACGTGGCTATTTAACAAATAATTGTGGCCTCTGGCTGTTTTTTGCTTTCTGTGCTGCTGGTCTCTCAGTCCTGGCGCCGGGAAACCCTTTGTGGGTATCTGTGCGCATTACAAATGCAAAAAATAAATAAATAAATAAATTGTTTCTGACCTCTTTGGCCGTGGCAGGGAAAGGATTGAATTTATGGCCTTTGAGAACTTGCCTGTGGCGTGGGCGAGATGCCCACTCCACAGGCCGTTCGCAGCAAAGACCATACCTATGTAGGGGAATGATTTGGTAGAGTTCAACTTCTCTTGACCAATAGAGATGGAGTTGAGTTGTTTGGCCCCTGGCCCGCAGGTCATAATATAAGATTTTTTTAAATTCACTTTCAAGTCCAAGTTCCCCATAAAATGTGCAAAGTTCTTGACCAGGGCATTCGGTGTTAAGCCCATAATCACCGCATCGTCGGCATACAGAAGTGCGGGTAGCAGTTTCCCTTGGATTTTCGGGACATCAGTTGTCGTCTTTTTCAGGGAATCACTCAATCCGTTTACATAAATGATGAACAACAGGGGTGCTAAAACGCACCCATGTCGGATGCCTCTTTCTACCTTGATTGCCCCTGAGATCTCGCCCTCCATGCCAATTCGTACCTGGGCTTTAGTGTCCGCGTGTAGGTAGGCTAGGAAATGTACCAAGGATTCATCCAGGCCATAGGAGAGAAGTGTCGCCCACAATTTTGACCTGTTCACTAGGTCGAATGCGGACGACAAGTCCATAAAAGCTAGGTAAATAGGTGAAACCCTAGCTATGGTGTATTTGCCTATTATAAGATTAAGATTCAGGCATTGTTCTGTTGTCCCGACCTTGCTTCTGAAGCCCATTTGGCATCTGTCCAACACCCCTGTTTCTTCGGCCCAATCGTTCACTCTATTGTACAGCACCGGGCCCAGAATTTTCAAGGTGTTGCCTAAGAGTGAGATGGGCCTATAATTTGCAGGGTCAGATCTTTCACCTTTTTAGGTCTCGCCTGTTGATGCGCATGCGCATCGAGCAAGGCGAGAGTATTGGCACTTATCCGCTCTTTATCCACACTGCAAGGAATCGTGGCGATTCCTTGCAGTGCACGAGAAATTTAAGCTCAATGCGCATGCGCATTGAGCTTAAATGCGCGTGCCACATGCCCCCAGCCGCCTGCCTTGCCTACTCTCTCTCACAGCCTCCCCCAGCTCCGCCCCCTCACTACTTGATTGCACGGCCGCTAGGCCGTGCCTCCCCTACTCTCCTCCCCCCTCCTCCTCTCCTCCCCTGCCTGCCTGCCGCTAGGCCGTGCCTCCCCTACTCTCCTCCCCCCTCCTCCTCCTACTCTCCTCCCCTGCCTGCCTGCCGTGTCGCACCTCTCCCCTCTCCGCCCCCTCCCCTGCCCGCCGTGTTACGGTGAAAGGCTTGTTTGTTTATTTTAGCCGCCGTGTCTCTGCTGCTTCCCCCTGTCCTGTCTCTCCTCCTCTCCCTCTCTATACCCTCCCCCTCCCCCCCACCACTCCCATCAAGTCCCTCTGGCCCTTCCCTCCTCCCCGGACCCCTCCTCCCCTGCCCCCTCCACCCTTTCTTGTTACCACTTGTAAAGAGAAAGCGGGCCCATTCACAGTATGGCGTGCAGGCACAGGCTGCACTTTGGGGTCGACCAGATCCACCCAATCTGTTTAATCCTGGCGGCAAGCGGTTGGTGTGTCACAGGGGTCTGCACAGGTCTCACCAGGTAGGGTTTACCACTGACCGCAGTTCCAGGACGCGTTCAACTTGTTTAATTTTTTTTATCGGGAATGCTTCTTGTCAGAGGATTTAGCTCTTCAAGTTAAATCTCGATGTTATTCAAATATATTGTTACTTGGAGATTTAATCTCTTTATATGGTCATGCCCGTAAACTGTAGTTAAATTGCATCTTTTATTAAGTAGATGTTTTCGACATGAAAATCCAGATTACATTCTGTTACTCTGACGTGCATTTTTGCGAACTTGTTTTATGTTTTCTTTTTGAATATCAGTAAGTAATCATTTCATCGGTTTCTTACATTAAAAGGTTTCGGTTTGGAGAGTCGATTTTAGACGCCTGTCTGTATGCGGGTAGAAAACGGTGCTTTTAAAATTTGAGACAAGATCATTGTTGGTTTATTAAGGGTGTAAATACATTTACCCTTTCTATGAAAAGATGGAATAGTGTAACAAGCTTATTCCTAGTTTCGAAGCGCAAAGCAAGCGTGCTGGGCGTAGAAACCTGACCCCACATGGATATCCCTCTTTGGGTCTAGTTAGTGAAAATAGCTCAGATATGGACTGGTGGAGCCCAGACAGGAGTGACATGGGCCGGTCTTATTAACACATGCAATGTGTATATTACTCACTGGGTTTGTCTGGTTCGGTTGTTGGCTTTTTGGTAATTAATTATTTTGTAGGGAACAACTCTTTAATTGTTGAATAGGTTGCTTGGCTTTGCAGGGGTCTTTGGTTGTGCCACAAGAATAGCAAAAAAAAAGTCTACATCTGGGCTTGCTGCCAACGTGCTTTAATTAAATATTGCATATTCTAATTGAACAGTGCCACTGCTTCCAAAAATCAGGTGGACTTTGAAGACTTTTAGGAACCAATTTTATTTTGAATGCACACCGCATAAAAATTATTGGCACATAAGAAATGTGATACTGCATTTAATCACTGTATACCGACACAAAATGCCACATTTAAGTATTCCTGTCGATGACAGGTGGTCAGGCACCCTCAACCCCTCACCCTCACTCACCCTCAACCCCTCACCCACACTCACCCACACTCACCCTCACTCACACTCACACTCACCCACCCTCACCCACCCTCACTCACCCTCACTCACCCTCACTCACCCTCACTCACCCTCACTCACCCTCACTCACCCTCACTCACCCTCACTCACCCTCACTCACCCTCACTCACCCTCACTCACCCTCACTCACCCTCACTCACCCTCACTCACCCTCACTCACCCTCACTCACCCTCACTCACCCTCACTCACCCTCACTCACCCTCAACCCCTCACTCACCCTCAACCCCTCACCCACCCTCAACTCCTCACCCTCACTCACCCTCAACCCCTCACCCTCAACCCCTCACTCACCCTCACTCACCCTCACCCTCAACCCCTCAGCCTCACCCTCACTCACCCTCAACCCCTCACCCTCACTCACCCTCAACCCCTCACCCTCAACCTCATGCTAAAGATTTACAAAAAAACCCATTAACAATTCTAAAAGCACTAACTCTAATGCTGCGAGACCTATTGCATTTCTAATGCTTGTTTGTAGATAGGCACTATTATGCTTGTGGACCAGGTGTCAGGGATGGCGCCCATCGGCAGGCAATTAAAAACATTGACCAGAATGGGCCCCCAAAATTCTGGTTTGTGTTTGATTAAATCAATTGGGAAGCCACCCGCCCTGGTGCCTTGTTCCCGAGACTTTGATTGATGGCCAAAACGACCTCCCCCAGGGTTATTTCTAATGGGCTCAGTTTGCCAGGGTTGTAGTCTTCTGTAGGAGCAGTAGGGTTGGCATATATTTTGGAGAAATGTTGCTCCCAATGCTGGCTTGAGATGGTGCAGCTGGTTGGTGACAACTGTTTCCCCATGTCCCGCATCTTCCTTACAGCAGGCCAGAAGGTTGCACTATTTCCCACAGCAGCAGAGACAATTAATTCATTCCAATGATCCTCTATCATGGTGGCCTTCCTTGTCCCTATGGCTATTTTATAGGCTTGCCTGGCGGACCGTACATCTACTTGACTCCTCGGTTTAGAATTTAAAGCCCTGCGAAGAGCCTTATTTGCCGCTGAACAGCAACTGTCGAACCACCTAGGCTCATCATTGTTTTTCCTGTTGGGGACAGTCAGAAGAGTCTTAATAACATTACAAAGATTTGCAAAGTCTTTGACTATCCTTTGGTGGTTCCCGTCAGTAAGTGAGCATGAGTCAACTATTAATTGGTGGTTGCTTATGATTGTGTTCATGATGCGTCCGCTGTCCAACCCTTTCCACTTTAGCCTTAGGTTATCAGTTGATGGCACAATATCCCTGGCTCCCAAGGTGCGGGGCGGTGCTTGAATCGGGCCCAATCTTAAAATAATTTCCAATGCATTGTGGTCTCCAAAGGCTGTTTCTACAACTCCTGCCTGGGTAACTCTATCTAATAATTCTGCAGACGTAAAGATATAATCTACTGTGCTGGAAAAATCTCTGCCTCTGAAAGTTGGAATATATGCAGTTTCACTATTTTTGCATGTATCCATTATATTCAATAGGGTGTGTGTGTTTATAAAATTTTCCAATTCATTCCCACGTTTGTTGGCCCTATCTGATTGAATTGCACCTACTTTGGTTTTCACCAGTTTGGCATTAAAGTCTCCAGCTAGGATAATCCTATTGTTCGCACGGTTATTGGCTGATTCGGTTATTCTTGTAATATTCTCGAATAGCTCTATATAGTTCCTGTTAGGGGTCGAGTGAAAATCGTTATTATAGAAGTTGATCAGGTATAACGATGACCTACATGTAAACTCGATTATTTGAATGTTTGGGCTTTTAGTTGGTATTAATTTGGTAGCCCCCCCTAGAGTTATCCTGAATCCAATCAGCAGGCCTCCCACGGGGCGTCCAAAGACTGGCTTCTGTGCGCTAATGCTGTGACATTCAATACCCTCTATGACTGTTTCAGAAGTAGCCCATGTCTCTTGTAGCATTATTATGCCTCTGTTGGATATGAATTTTAACCATTCCTGGTCCGACACCCGCTGTTGAAGTCCAGCTACATTCCAGCTGATGATCTATAATACGCTGTTAGAATTTTTATGAGGGTATGGTTTCCCATGGATCGTGTGTATATCAGAGGCTTTTTGGGGGCTGTAGGGATCTCGGGGGTTGGGTGTTACAGGCCCTTTAATATTACCAACTACTTGATCTTCTCTTATTAGTGACAACCTCAAACAATTTTGGGCCAGTTGTGTACTAGGGCTCTCCTTATCATACGCCTCTATGTTTTTAATAAACTCGATGGGACAACCCTGTTTTGTTCCCTCCAGTTCAATGTTCAGTGGCCGGGGTGATGGTGAGAGTCAATCAACCATCTCTAGGCTGCTGAATCTATTGAAAACTGGTATTCCCCAATCGGCATCTCTGCTTATTGTATTTCTTTGAGGATATCTATGGTTATCTCGCCCCCACTCACCCCAGTTGTTTCCCAGGTCTTTTTGCCCCGCCTGGCACCAGCCTCCATCAAAGGCGTGGTCGTACTGGTTGAACCTATCAGAATTCCATAAATGGATAGAAGAAAGAGAGGTGCCTTGTCTCTATACCTTCACTGTACCCCTCACTTCTCCATGAACAGATGTGTTCTACCGTGCGTGGGTCATCAAAGTTAATAATTACACAGTCGCCATGTGTTTTCTTTGTCTCATGGCCCACCCACGGTACTCTTCTAACTGTTAGAATTTTACTCCTACAGTATGGGGGTAGGGGTCTGTTATTGTTTAGCCAGTAACTGACTTTATTTAGTAGAGACCAGGTAGGTTCTTCAGTACTGTCTGATATCTCGGGAACTCCCGTCATCACCACTACATATGGACTTGATCCAGGGGGCAGATTAGCAGGAAATCTTCCTTGATTTCCTTTGTTCCTGTCCTTATAGTTGTTAGTGGTACCCCCCTTTGGTTGTGTCGGGTTGGATTGTTTCCCCTGTGGGTTTGTATTTATGATGGGTGGGTTCGGTTTTTTCGTGACTCTCTTTGAAGGTGAGGTTAGCTTGGGTGTGTTACTAGAGACTGCAACTGGTTTTTTCGCGGGTTGTCCCAAAGGTTGTTGGATATGTGGTTTGGCCGCCACTAGAGTTGGTATTCCTTTTGTGGATGGAGTTTTGACTAGGGCACTTAGTTCGTTTAGTTGTTTTTCTATATTCCCTAGTCTCTTTTCTATGGTAGCAAGATGGACACTTATAATGTCCCCAACCTTCGTTATAAGTTGGTTTGTTGAGGGACAATCTTTACATAATGACTCCATGATGGGCGAGTCTCCTTTATGACCCAGCCCTGTATTAGATTTCTTGTTAGCCTTTTTAGAGTTGTTGGATAGGCTTTTCCCCTGCTTTCTCTGGGGTAAAGAGTTTCCCTTGGATATAGATGTATTTAAACCTTGGGGCTGTTTCTGTATGGCTCCCTCCCTTAAACCTCGCAATACTCTTGAAGTGGGGGTTGAGTCCTCAAATGTGTGTGTAGTGGCCGATTCTCGGGGAGGGGATGAGTTAGTAGCCATCAAGTCGGAGTCTATAATCAGGATCGGGTCAGTGGCAAGAGCATGTGTGGTGTCTATTATCGGAATAGAAGGTAATTGGGACTCCACAATAGATGTTGTGGGCAGGCTCTCAGGGAAACTCATAGCTGGAATAGAGTTTGTGACGAGATCTAATTGTGTGTTAAAGTTATCCGTGACATCTAGGTTGGGAGATTTCTCCAAACTCCGTAATGAGTCTGAAAGTAGTTGTGTTACTGATAAATCCACAGTGTTAGACATGGTGTGGATCTCTACGCTAGCACTAACTACAGAGACACCGTCAGCAGGGTTGTTCCTATTAGGTGTGTTTGCTGAGGCGAGGAGACCCAAAGAAGAACGTTTGGCTTGGGCCAGTTCCAGGGAGACTCTGCGTTCCAATAATGATATTCCATGGTCGATCGCTTCATTGGCCCTGAAGATGAAGTTATCGATTGGGCCAGTGACCTTCCCTACTCCTGCAGCAGTCTTGCTGCGACTGCCCCTTGTGGACATAGCAGTATATATGACAGTTAATCGACTAGTAGGGGCAAGGCATCAATGGGAGGAATGTATGTAGAGAACTTACTTTCGGAGTGTCTGATAGCGTGGGAATCAGTAGGGTGGCCCGTCCCGTCCTTCGTCATCCTCGGACGGCCTCAGACGGCCCGCCCTTTGCCCGGGCTTAGCCCCGGGCGTCCCGCAACGCTGGGGGCTCGTGGCTTTATGGGCCCCTCCCGGCGCGTGTGACGCGTCGGGGAACGCGGCGCGGCTGGTGGCGGTGTTGTCGCCTCTGCCCGGCTCTCCTGCACTCCTGTGGCCGTCAGCAACCTCTCCGCAATTCAGGCGCTCCCACAGGCAAAGGTAAAGGTCCGCTTTTCTTTTTGCTTATTCCCCCCGCTCCACCGAGGGCTCGTGGCTTTATGGGCCCCTCCCGGCGCGTGTGACGCGTCGGGGAACGCGCCGCTGCTGAGGCAGTCGGGATTTGCAGTCCCGAGGCGGCGGCGCGGCTGGTGGCGGTGTTGTCGCCTCTGTCCGGCTCTCCTGCACTCCTGTGGCCGTCAGCAACCTCTCCGCAATTCAGGCGCTCCCACAGGCAAAGGTAAAGGTCCGCTTTTCTTTTTGCTTATTCCCCCCGCTCCACCGAGGGCTCGTGGCTTTATGGGCCCCTCCCGGCGCGTGTGACGCGTCTGGGAACGCGCCGCCACTGAGGCAGTCGGGATTTGCAGTCCCAAGGCGGCGGCGCGGCTGGTGGCGGTGTTGTCGCCTCTGTCCGGCTCTCCTTCACTCCTGTGGTCGTCAGCAACCTCTCCGCAATTCAGGCGCTCCCACTGGCAAAGGTAAAGGTCCGCTTTTCTTTTTGCTTATTGTTGTAAAATTGACAAACAATACACAATGTAGCACGCTCTATGTGGAAGATTCATCGCATTCACAACTTAAAACTTAAAACTGCACCAGAATTAAACTGGCCTCGCAGGAAAGCGAAGCTCGCATCCAATGGATTCCAATCTGAGTCTTGTCAAGAGCACCTTGCCCCACGTATTATCCACCCATTTTCTATACGGCTCATATCAGAGATGGTTTGGATCAAAATATATTCTTGTTTCTAAGCTTTTAATAACTCTGCCATATCACTTTTGTGTTGTCTATCATTCATGAAACTTTTTTCAAGCCAACAGCTACCTGTTTGTTTAGGTCAGGTAGCTTGAGGAAAACGGAAAGCTTAGCACGTTTGCTACAGATTGACTTAATGTAGCTAAGCCAAAGAATCTGGTATCCTAAATAACAGAATATAAAGTCTGCGATAAGGTCTTTGTAGAGCGAAGCGTGAGCGTTACAATAAATTAAACACCATAGTAAGTGAGGAGCTGGGATGATTTTTGGGGGGGAGACTAGAGCACCAAGGTGTTCATTGTTCTACCTGGTTGTTTTGCTCTTATGTGCTAATTTACTCAATTTGGATTGTGTTTTGGAAGATGTAAAACATCTGAAATTAAGTAAACCTAGCCCTAGATTGGCTGCAATGCATTGTTATTCATTTAAATGGATGAATTTATATGCCAATTACTGATTTGTGTGTGTGTATTGCCCCTGTACTACAGGCCAACCTCAGCCCCCCTTCAAACAGAACAACAAATGTAGAAAACAATCCACTATCTACCCCCTGTCCAAGTCATCCAGAGTACAGAAATAATCACCATACTGCCATGAAGTCACAGCAATGATAGCTCAAACAGTAGACAATGCAAACACCACTCGAGGTCGAGAAGCCTCAACCTGACCATTCTCTCCCAAAGTCACTCTTCAAGGACTCCTCCTTCCACCACTCTACAAAGGTGCTACCCTTCAGCGGGGCGAGCTAGCCGGAGAAGAAGTCTCCGATTCCAACATACTATGCACCAGATTATTCCATTCCATATCTATGGATCTGCGCCCTCTCTTTGCCTACGTCAACAATACACCACTCTCATATCCCACCCACAAAACAAGTTCATTGTGCCATTTGCCTGCACTGGGACCTCTACTGGCCTTCCAATGCAGTATTAGCTGGCATTTAGCTATGAGCAAGGTCCGATCAATAAATCTGTTAGCAACCTTACATGTGGCTGGGTGCCGCCCACCAAACATGTATTCAGAGAGCATGAAACATTCTGCTGTGAACATCATTAACAAACTCAGTCATCTGCACCCAAAACTCAGAGTGATGGGCAAGCCTACACCATGTGAATCATCTCTACCCCCTCTTCCTCACATCTGGGACATGTTGCCCTGGCAACGTGGTAAAATAGGTTTATCTAACCCAGTGTGAGATAGGCTCTTTGAAGTAAGTAGAAGCTTCTTTCCTAGAGACCGTTGGTACTTGCTCCAAAATCTTTAACTACTCCGCAGCGGAAATCCACGCGCCCGGATTTGCCGCCCTCTTCTCCTGTAACCCAGTCGGGGGAGCGATGATATCAGGCCAGAGTGCCTTATGTAAACCTGTTATTGCCTCACGAGTACCTGATGTTTTGCAACTGAGATGGCAGCCCTGGTGCCTGGGCGGTTCTACCAGTCCGGCTCCCCAATGTTTTAGGAGTGTTGCCACAGTTGCCCCATACAGCAAGAATTTTCCCATCAGCACACCAAATTTTGCCTGCAGGTCATCGATCTGGAGCAATTCTTCAGGCCTGAACGAGTCGATCACCCAGTCAACTTCATAGGCCTCCCATTCTGCGAATCCTCCCCAATTTCTGTTGTGCGTCTGTACATCCAGGTGCTGCAACAGCAAATTAGGAGACTATGGGACTCGTGTCTGGGTTTCTGCAAACAATGCAACCAGCACCCCTGCAGACTTCCTAGCACCAACTTGGTGACCATTGCCCCCCAAATATGTCTCGAAACACGAGGCCGCCAAATCACTAGCGGTGGCTCCACTGTTGAAGCTAGAGGATTGTCACCCCACTGCGCTCTCAGAAGTGAAAACATGAAAAATAAAATGATAATAACATAGGTTTTTTATCATTTTATTTTTCCACGCTGAGCCAAGTCAAGGACGGGGCCATGCTTTGCTAATAAACAGCATCTACAATGGGAGGAGGAGTGGTGGCACTGCTGCAAGTGTGCATGACTGCTTGGCTGGCCGTCTTAGAACGGCCAAACCGTCATGTGCACATAGATCTTTCCAATCCGGGCTCTGCTGGACTGCTGGGTGGAGAACAAGCGGAGGATCCCAGTCCCTAACTGAGCGTTCAACCATCCGCTCAGGCCAATCACAGCACTGCTCTCATGCATTATCAACATGAGAGCAGCTCCGTGTTTGGCATAAGACACTGGGAGCCTTGCATGGCTTGCCGGGAGTTGAGAGGAGAGGTTACAGAAGCTTAATCCAGCCCACAAATCCTCTCCATTGGCTCATTTTCTCCATCACAATTTAGAAATACATCCAGTCCAGACTATCAAAGGCTTTCTCAATAATCACTTCCATCACCACTGCTGCCCACCCATCATAACTATAGTCCAAAACAAATTCATAAGTCGGCGGATATCGGTCACCATGTTGCGCTGCGGGATTAAGCCGTCCTAGTCAGAATGTATCAGCCAGGTTATGTAAGTGTGAGAATACTATAAGAACTTAGTAATCGACATTCAGCATTGACAGAGGCCTGTAGGTCTTCATGTCTTGATGTGGGCTTCCAGGTTTTAGGTCTCGCCTGTCAATGCGCATGCGCATTGAGCTTGCGAGACTATAGGGGCTTAAACAGACTTTAACTAACTTGCGATTCCTTGCAGTGCCCGTCAAATTTAAGCTCAATGCGCAAGCGCATTGACATTAAAAGCGCATGCACATGAAAGCGACAAGGCTCCCTCCCACGGCTATCACCACCGCCAGCACCTCCCCTCGCTCTTCCCGCACACAGCCAGGCTCGCATTTCTCCTCCCCCCCCCCCCTCCCCAGCCGCCAGCACCTCCCCTCTCTCTCCCTGCACACAGCCATGCTCACATGTCTCCTCCCCCTCCCCAGCCGCCATCACATCCCCTCTCTCTCCCTGCAGTTTCGCGGCCGTGCCTCGTCTTAAACCCGCAACTCCACGACTCCAAGCGCCACCGCCTCAGCCTGCACAACTCGTGAAACAGACTATTTAAAAAAAAAAAAATCGCCAGCCTTCGCCATCTGTTGCCCAGCCCCCAGCCGCCATCACCTCCCCCTGCACACAGCCAGGCTCGCATTTCTCCTCCCCCTCCCCAGCCGCCAGCACCTCCCCTCTCTCTCCCTGCACACAGCCATGCTCACATTTCCCCCTCTGTCTCCCTGCACACAGCCATGCTCACATTTCTCCTCCCCCTCCCCAGCCGCCAGCACCTCCCCTCTCTCTCCCTGCAGTTTCACGGTCGTGTCTCGTCTTAAACCCGCAACTCCATGACTCCAAGCGCCACCGCCTCAGCCTGCACAACTCGAGATAACAGACTATTTTTTTTTTTAAATTCGCCAGCCTTCGCCTTCTGTTCCCCAGCCCCCAGCCGCCATCACCTCCCCCCGCACACAGCCAGGCTCGCATTTCTCCTCCCCCTCCCCAGCCGCAAGCACCTCCCCTCTCTCTCCCTGCACAACCACTACCAACAGAGCAAAGCTATTAAAGTGACCAGGCATCCCACCCCCTCCCTCTCCAGTGCGCGCCGTGCTCTCCCTCTGTTGCCACACTTAGTAGGCAGACCTCCCCCTCCTCCCTATGCTCGCTCGAGTTGCAGGCAGCCCACCTCCTCCCTCTCCATACTGAGTGGATTTCAGTGACAATTGTTTTATCACTCAGAGTTGTTTTGTTCAAATTTCCACTGAAATCGAAGCAAATCACCAGCTATGGACGCCTTCCTTCTTGATATGGTATTTTTTCGCCTCCGACAGTCACGTTGAACCAACCTATTGGGAAAAGCCCCAATATTCCAATAGGCCAGACTGCTCCTGAGACCGAGGAGTGAACCAGGTAAAGTACTCGTGCAGATCAATGGCTTAAGCCAAGAACACCGCGCTCCACTCTGATGAAAGCAAATCCACTCATGCAATGGAAAATTGAGCACATAATGATTGCAAGAGGCAGGCAGCAGCAGGCCCATCACAGTACTTTTGATTGAAAAAAAATCCATCTGTTTCGAGAAAAACAAAATGATTTGCTGTGATACGGCGAGCATCGCTGTGTGTTGAGAACATCCACAAAACCTGAGCTCTCACTTACATCTTAGAAAATAAACTTTGGAAAACTGACCAAGCATTGACGTCCTCTATTGACTATGTTACAAAAGCTGGGGATTTGATATGCATACAGGAGCAGACTGGAGGAACCAAATATTACTCCGGACAGCAAGTGCAATGCTTGACATAAGAGTGCAGCCTTTATATGATTTTATTCGTAGCACTGTGGGGTCATTGTGTGGAAGTATAAGCACCCACCATACAAGTCCAAAGCTACACCACCTCAGCATTAAAGCAAAAAGCGTTTGCATTATTGCACTTGCTGCTGCCGTCATCCAGAGGCTGGAATCCACGCACAAGCCCTGGAGTAAGGCCCAGAGTTAGCGTATTCTCCAGCATGTACAACCTTGAGATGTAACTCTTACAGTAGTTGAATGATACAGCAAGTCCACACACCCACGCACACGCACTCTCTCTCACCCACCCACGCACACGCACTCTCTCTCACCCGCACACGCACTCTCTCACCCGCACACGCACTCTCTCTGACACGCCCTCGCACACTCTCTCTCACGCCCACGCACACTCTCTCTCAAACGCCCACGCACACTCTCTCTCACACACCCACGCACACTCTCACATGCCCACAAACCACCACCACCACCCACACACCACAGCCGCCCATACACCACAGCCGCCCACACACCACAGTTTGGGGTCCAGCATACGACTGTCAGGCATCCTTCAAAACATGTATGTTTGCTATAGACATGGGCAGGAAGAAAAGCAGATGAGGCAACAAGTAAAATCAAAAAAATTTTTAGGGTCAGAAAGAGGGAGGAAAGTCATCATCGTTTACAAGAAGTGTGCAGCCAAAAAAAAGCAAAACACCCATGTTCTATCTCCACCAATCTTAATGGTGGCGCTTTACTAAATTACAACTTTGCTAAGTGTAGAACATACTCATAGCAGAACAAAAACAACACTATTATGACCGATGGTGCCGCAAAATACATACAATGTTACAGACTCACAAAAAAAAACGAACACTAACGGCAATCACTTATAATAACAAACAAATAATCACTTCTCTCAAATTTGAACAACACAATACTACCCGAACAAATACGGCACTTACAAATACAAATTGCTAAAAATAAATAAAAAGTTTCCCACTATAAAAGGTAAGACACGCACTTATGCAACATGTTGCACTATTATGACAAAGTAATAAACTTTGACAATATATTCAATCGAATTCTTCACAATACAACAAAAATATTTATAATATTAACATCCAAAAGCTATACATTGCGTTCATACGCAGCAGAGACACTGTCAACTAATAAACCATTTACTTTAACGAAGATTTTTTTTTTTCGAAACAAACACTAAACTCGGAAAAAATATGCAAGTCAACAAATACATACCAAAAGACAAAACTATATTAAAAAAAAAAATGTACCTGTCAGGCGACGCAGCAAACAGACAGCAAACCCGGCACGCCTTCCAAGAACGGCACGGTCGACAATCAGGGGATTTCCAAAGTTACGCGCTCCAATTAGGACGCTACGTAACAACGTACCAATCTCATTGGCTGTGAAACACGTCAATCAAAAAAAAACCATAAACACAAAAAAAAACTAGACCGCTACACTAACAAACGTAAGTAACGTTAGGGAACATTAGCACATCTGCCATTTTCATTTAATACACACGCACACAACACACACACAAAAGAAAACCAACACACATTTATAAAAAAACACATACACAACCAAAAAAAAAAAACTTAAACTCCACAACAGCAAATATACACACACACCAACACACAACAGCCACCTCACCCTCACAACCCTCTCACCCTCACCCCCTCACCCACTCACACCCTCGCTACCCTCACACCCCTCACAACCCTCTCACCCTCACTCCGCTTCACACCCTCACCCACCCTCGCACCCTCTCACCATCAACCCCCCTCACCCTCACACACCCTTACCCTCATCCCCTCACCCTCACACACCCTCAGTCACCCTCACACCCCCTAACACCCCCTAACCCTCACACACCCTCACACACCCTCACTCACCCTCACGCACCCACACCCTCACTCACCCTCACACACCCTCACCCTCACACACCCTCAGCCTCACACCCCTCACTCACACTCACCCTCACACCCCCTCACTCACCCTCACCCTCTCACACACTCACACCCCTCACCCTCACACCCCTCACCCTCACACCCCTCAAGCCACAGATGGGTGTGTGATGGGAGGACCCTCAGCTTGCAGGGTAATCAGTTTGCTTCCTCCACCCCATTTCACAGATACACAGGAGTACTTTACAGTCAAAAGGAACTAATGTATGTGGTTTTCATTGTGAAATTGTAGATCAGAATAAAAAAAAGCCCCCTTCTCAAGGTTGCTATCTATTAACATTTTTACATGAAGTGTTCCACTGGATACAAAGGTCAGGCAAGATAGCTGAAGTGATGAGGTGGATATTGCTAGCGCCACACATACAGCAAAGGCAGACTGACTGTATTCCCTCAAGACATTTTCTGCTCAAACCAGGATCTTAATAGTGAACATTATGCAAAAAGCATGCATAAAAAAAATTGACAAATATTCAAAACCCAATAATTCACGATTTTCACAAGACTATGCACATTGGTGAGGTGGCAGAGGTTGAGAACTAAATTAGTCACATGTCCTCTTCCCTGTTGAGCTTTCGACCTTTCTAGACACAGAGGTTTGTCTAGTTTGGGGGTTGTCGTATGGGCGGGAAGGGGGGTTTAAAGTCATAATCCTCAATAGAAACGCACTAGATACTAAGTAAAGTAATGGGATTAGGAGCTCTATGAATGCGAGACATATTGCATTGCTGTGCTTCTCTCCCCTGCTGCACTCTCCTGCTCTATAGAGATGTGGCCTAACAACAAGAGCTGCCATCAAAGTAACGTAAAAACAAAACATGTTGCATTCCAAATGCTATAGGTGTCACATTCACGAAAGTTGGAACTATTGGCGTTGTAAATGACAAAGCTATCAATTTAGCTATTTTAAACCCCCCCCCAAAAAATAATAATTGTCATTTACAAGACCAATAGCTCCAACTTTTCTAATGCGAGACCTATTGCATTTCCAATGCTTGTTTTTGAATATTGTTATCTCCCTAATAAAAAAGAAGTCCACAATCTCCGAGTGCTCCTGATAAGAAACCCCTTTGTAGAGAGAAGTGTAGTGCTCATTGAACCGGTCATTTATATCGTCTTGTACATATATCCGACCCCCCATCCCCAATCTTGGTTACAAGGTCCAGTATCATGGAGATCCTCTTGGCAGGTTTGGTTAACCACGGCAGTAGTGACTCAGATTTATCCTTCTCAGAGTGTAGCCGCATATACTCTGGATAATCAAAACAGCTTAGCTTCTTTGTATGCCTCTCTAGTGTCTCCTTCGCTTCGAACAGCGAGTGCTGTAAGGCAAAGATTACAGATTTCTTCCTCTCTATGGACCTAAATGTCACCTTTTGAGCTTCAACCTCCCTCCCCAGGGTCCGACCTACACCCACTATTTCAGCGATACATTAGCACTGTTAACCACTTTGAAAGCATACCACTCCATCTGCAAAGTGGTGACCTTATTCTCATTAACTTAAAAGAAGATTTGTATCCCCTCCCAGTCCAATGTCGAAGGACTGGGTCCTCAAGAGACTCGACCTTCAATCTCCAATTGGGTGTATGGGGACATGCCACCATCCAATGGTAAGCATAGCAGAGCAGGGTTGTGCATCAGAAATAATGCTAGCTAGGTATTCAACGTCAAAACAGTGGCATTCACATCTGGTGTGCAAAGAAACCCTTTTAAGCTGACATGCAACTCTTGCATGCCCAAGAAGAAGCAATAGTCCCTGTCCATCAGATGTGTACGTCTCCTGGTATCTGTGATTACCCCTTCGCCCCCACAATTGAAACTGCCATTCCATTAATTTCCGCGCTAACCCTATTAATGGGGAGTCACGCAAGGGCAGGTTGGATCTGTCCTGTATGGGGTCACCCACACTATTAAAATCTTGACTGTAGCATGTAGGGCGAAAGGACTCTAAATAAATCATCAAAGAAACCCACTTGGTCTGAAATAATTGCATATATGCTGACCAAGGTTATGTCCTTCATAAAGGCGGCCAGTGATCACCACATACATCCCAGCATCCACTAATTTCCCTGTCTTCTGACAGGAGACTGCAGGTTGCACCCAAATAAAGATCCCTCTTGCAAATGCTGAAAAGGTAACATAAGAAATTTGCCCCCTCCAGCGCTTATGTAGAGCTACCGCCTCAGCAACTGTCCTATGGGTTTCTTGTAGTAGGGCACCATGGACACTCCACCCCCCATACCTCTTAGTTGTTTATAAACCTTACATTGTTTGGAGATATTGTTCAGGCCCCGGACATTCTACAGTATGATGTTAAATATCAGTGAGTCCGCCATGGCCAATACAGAAGCATCCAGAATACCAGCCGAGCAGCGGGGCTCCCTGGCCCCACTATCCTAGGACCATTGCAAAGTTAGATCTCAGTGGATTATGTGGCTAGACCAACAGAAACAAACCCAACTCCCCCTCCCCAGGACCAGAAGGCAACATCCCCACCTTAACCAGTAACATAACAACAAACGTACATGTAATCAACACACGACCCTCAACAGTGAGCTGTTCGCCCCAGTCAGTGACACCCAGCATCACAACTCACCATCTGGCCATAGGAAAAGGCATTTCCTGGAAAGCCGACTCCCGCAGGAACATGTTAAGATCTAGTAAGCTGTGATTCCAACCCACCAACCCCGCCACCACAACCTCCCAACAGTGCCTCACCCAACCAGTGTTCAATGAAGGTCATCAGCAGTCCGAGGTGTGATCATGGGCAGGCAGAATCAGAGTTCCGAGTGGAGACCGAAGCCCAGTCCAAGTCTTTACCACGGGTGCTATCTTTTCTCAAGGTCATTTGCAAGGCTGAAAGTGCATTTCAACTGCTGGCACGACAAAGCAATGAGGAAAGCCAGACTTTCCCCCGATAGGTGTATGTCACCTCAACGGCAGACCTATTGAGTTCTGAGGCAGTGTGCAAAATATTCCACAGAAATAGCATGTAACTTTACATGTTTTGACAGTGAAAACACAGAATTGTCATTTTTACTGTGGAAGAGTGGTCCACCAAGTGATGAGTGCTGACTTGCATGCTTACCCCTCAGATGTGCCAGTTCTGGAACAATGTGACCAAAGTGGGTCATTCAACGTACCAAACAACTTGATTCTCAGGTTGAAATTAATGTTTCAGTGTGCAAAGTTACTACTTTGTTGCCCTCAGTCTCCTGTACCCATGCTGGCAGCGGGGTCCTGTAGCCGAGACCACTTTCTGCCCTCCTGAAGAGACCTGCCAAGGACTCCTAGGAAAGGAGACAGTATGGGCCTGCTCTAGAAAGAGGTGTCATGTCCCTCGTGCAGGTGGCCACACAGAAGTTGGCCCAAAGGACATGCTTTAAAGGAAAAGCCGCCTTAAAACAGCAGATGAGTAACACTTGAGAGAGAGGGTATTCCATTGTTCAGGCAGACAATTGCTTCTTGGGACAGGAGAGGGGAAATCAGTTGTCAAACTGGTTTTGCAGGGGCGTGAAAAACCCTTAGTAGCTACACCTCTGGGTTGGGCTTGGGAGCTCCCCACGTCAGGAGAGGAGTACTGCCATGTTAGAAGCAGGCAGGATGGTGCATCTTGGGATGGCCAAATACCACACTTCGCAGTAAGAGGTCAACTGGTGGAAGAGAACCTGGAAGCCCAGTGGCTATCAACCACATCCTTCCCTGAGAACATTTTCTGAGCATAAGTAGGTCACCCCAGCCATCCTACACTCAGATCTCAACTAGACAGGAAGAGAAGAGAGGGCTGCCCTGGAAACAGCAAAGTGAGGCTGTACTGGTGTGGACTGCACCCGCTGAACCTGGTGTCTAGCAAAGGAGAGGGACTGTACATGTGTGCTGCTCAGAGAGAAGTCCCCTCCAGAGCCCAGCCAGGAGACTCCAAGGGTCAGTGAGCTGGCCTCCTATTCACAGCTCACTGACACAACAGCCGGGGAGCCTGCTGGGACAAGTTCTTAGCCCATAGTCTTCAATCCACCACCATCGAGCACCAGGGACCAGGACCAGATGCACACAAAATTGCATCAGAGTTCGCTGATCCCAGGAGTTAAGTTAGAGTGCAGCTGGGTCCCCATGAGGACGAGTTATGGACCCAGGAAGGATTGGCCTGTGACCGCGATACTGGGTGACCGGTAGTCTGATAATGACTGGACTTCTGCTAGTCCAAGAGGACTTCAAAAGACATCAACACTGTAACGAGGAACGCCTCACCGCCTTCATGAACCGAGGAGAAATCGCAGCAAGTTTCCTGTTGAGCGCATTGCATCCACAGCATCCTTTGAGCATTTTCAGCATATTTTATGACTTGTATCAGGACCACTTCCATAGGAAAGCCCTGCAATGGACAAAAGTGTCTGGAACTGACAGAGGACTGCTCCACCCGCTGAGGTAACTGCTCCTTGGGACTTTGCTGGCCCCCCTGAATGGCTATCTACCGGAGTTGGTCCCCTAAAGTGGCTCTAATTGACTGCATTCCAACAAGCCCAAACCTTTTGATGTAAAAGTTTGTGTCAAATTCATTGAACTTGCCAATGCTTTTTCATGGTTGAGTGAAATAATCAGATTTATTACACCATGATAATTCTTTATCACCGGAAGCCTCTAGAGCATCTTTTACGTTGTGGTGTCTAAAAATACATAAAAGTTAACTCAATACACACCTCTGGCATGGTACTTGGCTCCGTGAGGTTAGTGGGCTGATTGATTTCCGCTCCTGGGATCTTGTAGGGATCTCCCAACTTGAGGATGCGGGGGCGAGCGCCACATGCTATCCTTCCACGACCTTCAATCTAGATACTCCCTACACCAGTCACAATTTTTACAAATACCTGTGGCACGCCCTTCAATCACACATATCGGACGACACAGCGGTTCCAGAATGCAATCCCCCTGAAGCGCAAATTATGATTGGTGACTTGGGGAAAGGGGGCATCTCCCGCTTTTATCGTACCCTAATCAATAACACCCCAACCACACTGGATCCAGCTTAGAAGCCAGTGGGAGGCATGGGTGGGTCCACTGGAGCAGGAGGATTGGAGGGATGCACTCATGGCACATAAGATGGTCACTGCAATCGCCTGATTCAGTTATACTACTTGCATGCCACCTATTTAACCCCTGAACGGCTTTACAAGGCCGGCCTCTATCCAACTGCCTCCTAGACACTCTGCGGCCAGGATCCGGAAGATTTCTTTCAAATGGTCTGGGCATGTCCACAGCTGGGGAGGCACTCAGGAAGAACTCACAGAAGTTTTGGGGTGGGAATTTCCCCAAAACCCGCGACACACGCTCCTGGGGATCACGGATGGGCTGGACTGGTCCAGAATCGAGAAGCTGTTTTTCAACACAGCTATGTTTGTAGCTAGCGTGACCTAGCAGCCACCTGGAAATGTACAACTCTACCTAGCCTAGTAAAGTGGCGGAAGGAGGTGGATTGGTGTGCTACCCAAGAAAGACCTATGTATGAAGCACAGGGATGTCCGAAGAAATATCACAGGGTGTGGTGCAAATGGTTGGGTGTGCTGGTTTAATTCTGATTTGTCTGCTGCTTTTCTATGTTAAATTGTACACTGCGGGTTCTTGCAGGAGGAGTTCATCCATCCATCGGATTGCGAATTGTTGCTTCTATTGTAATGTGCTGACTTGCTGGTCTATTGGCAAAACTCAATAAAATTGTTTATCAAAAAAAAAAAAACACAAAAGTCGCAGTCTATTTTTAAAAATTGGTTTTGGATTTCTTTGGTGTCTTGTCGATTGCTTCTTCGATTATTTTGGTACTGTTTAAATTCTTTATACTTGTTCCTTTGTGTAAGCCTTGCTGCTCAGAGCCACAGCTACCAAAAGTTGAGCTGAAGGTCTAACATACGAATTCCAAATGTCCTAAAGGGGTTGGTAAGTGTGGTACAGGGTGAGGCTAAACAACCCCACCATATAATACACCTCATTTCCTCACATGAGATCATCTGGTAGAGGTGGCGATCAGAGGACTCCGCTTTGGCGGAAATGAACCTCCACATCAGCCTGCTGGGGATGTGGGCGATTCACGTGTCACTGAAGGCTTTCCTCCCAACCATCAAAGGGGGGAACAGGTTCTCTTGGACAACATGACCGCCAAGTGATATTGCAACAGTGTTTAGTGGAGCTGTGAGACTTGTGCTAGGAAGCTCTATTTCTCTGGTCATGTCCCTGATTTTCCAGCACCCAACAATATTTTTAAATGCCGCGGCAGACACTTAACCATTGGTGTCTAGTGGACCACTAATGGCAGCTACACTTGGCATCCTTGAGCAATGAAGCGAACACTGGCTCTGTCTTTTTGGACGCTTTAAGGAACAAGTGTCCTTAGCTTATCAGGAATAATAGTAACAATGAAATATATGTCATGATGTATGTAATGTATAGGCATTTATATAGCGCACTACTTACCCGGAGGGTCCCAAGGCGCTTCGACCGCTGCGAAACCCTTCCTGGCTTCCCTGCGAGATGGTCCCTTAATGGGTATCTCCAGGGTGAGACCAGGCATCCCCGGCGGTCTGGTGGGGCCGTTAGTGAAGATGAGGCAAGCTAATGCCCAGAGTTGCCGAGTGTGATCGCTGATCAGAGTGGGCACCGAGGCGAGAGAATTATCGAGTCCGCTGACCCTGGTCCAGAAACCTGCCGCGCCGGGAATCGAACCCTCGTCCCGGGCCGTCCTCTGCTCTCGGGTCTGCCGCCTCTAACCAGTGAGCCACACTACTCCACTATAGGAGACTATATTTTGTTCCCTGTCTTTTTGGACAGCATACAACACGGTGTCAGTGCTTTTGCGCTTCTCATTTCCCAAGGTAGTGCTCCCTCAGAGATGTCTTCCGTTTCAACTGGGTCTCTGCACTCCTTTATGCTTTTCTGCCCCTTCCTCTCCTACCCAGATTCCTAAAAAAGATCAGGAAAGGCTGAGTCAGTCATCTCAATCCATCCGGACTGGGCGAGGAGCGTTTGATACTCGGTACTTCTGGCCTTGAGCATTTGTCCTCCAATCAAGCTACCCCTTTGCTGAGGATCTCTTGTCAGTGCAGCAGGTCCGGGTCCTGCATCTGAACCTGCACAACATGCTTCTCCACTCATGGAGATTGGGCTGCAACAGTTGTGGCATTTGATTTCCCTTCCAATGTGGTTTCTGTCATCTTGACAGGGAGGTGCCTATCCATCAAAATGGTATATGCAGTAGGGTGGGAGACATTTGTTGCCTGGTGTTCCGCTCCTAGCATACATCCCTTTAATTTAATGTTGTTTGATAGCTTATTGTTTTGTCTATCTTTAGCTCAGCAAGGCCTTGCTGCAGTAACCGAAAAGGGTTATCTTTCAGCCTTTTTATTTCTGCCAGATCAGCCATCAATTTTTAAATCGCCTGTTATGCCTTTCTTGAAAGGGCTGGGCCACATGTTCTTGGCAACACCTTCTGTAATGCTGCAATGAGTCTTTAATTGAGTTCTCACTTATCTGATTTGCACTCCCCTAGAACTGATACACAGCTGCTCTCTATACCTTTTGAAAATCGAGACTGTGTTCCTCATCGCTGTTACATCTGCAAGGCGAGTAAGTGAACTCAAGGCCCTGTCTTTCCAACAACCATACACAGCATTCTTCCCAGACAAATTGGTCCTCCGGACGAAAGCAACATTCCTACCGAAGGTAGTTACATTCTTTCACATTGAACAATTAATCACCTTGTTGGCCTTTTGCGCTTCACCTCACTCTTCTAAGGAAAAGGGATTTCTCCACCATCTTGACCCTAAGATGAGACCCAGTTTTTTCATTTATTGGACCACTTTGCCATCATTTGGATGCTCATTTGTTTTTGGACTATGTTGGGCAAAAGAGAGCTATCTCCTGATGGATTGTGAAGTGCATTAAGATCTTCTATAGACTATCCAAAAAGCAGGGCCCAAAGGTCTTATGCGCTCGCTCCACCAAAACAAAAGCTGCTACCACTTCGGTGATGCACAGTCTGCTGGTCTTGAACATCTGCCAGTGTACTACTTGGGAATCCCTCCGCTACTTCTCAAAGCACTGTTGCCTGGACAACCAGGTCCCGTGGGATGGTCATTTCTCCTGAATTGTCTTGCAGGATTTCATGGTCTGAACCATTCCAGTGGCCCACTGCGTGGGGAGGTACTGCTTGCATATACATTCACAAGATGCGAAATCTTTGGTTAGAAGTCTCTATCCGAAGAACAAGTTACTTGCCTCTGGTAAGGCCAAAATTCTGTGGTTTGAAGTCTCTATTTGAAGAACAAGTCACTTACCTAATGTAATGCATTTTTCAAGTAAGAGTTCTATCTGACCTCCGATTCCTCACCAAGCCAGCCTCTACCCTGTTATGTGGAATTGACTTGTACAGTCCATGAAAACTATCCCAATGTAGAGATCTGCACAAAAACATATTCTGATTTCAATGGGCTATGTGTTCGTTGGCGGGCCAGAAATCAGTGACATCAGCGCACGGAGGCACAGATTCAGTGTCGCCAGGGTCACATTTTGAGTGGGATGTATCTGACGCGGAGCTACATCTGCCAACAAGTGATGGAATTACTAGAAAATCTCTGGATCCAGTCTAGCACCTGAGGGTATTCACAAGGTGAGCAATGTGCAGTTAGATCGCGTCTCTACCAGTATAGTTGTTAACTAAGGGGAGAAACTTCAAGTTGTAAATGGGCATACTTGGCCTCCGGGCTATACATGGTGCTGCAGAATCTCAGCACCTAACTCTGTGTTTTATACTGTAAATCTCCATAATCGACCCGTAGGCCATTCCCATGTGCTGCAGTATTACAACCTATGGCTCTGGAATAAAGCTGTGTTCGAGGCATATGGGCTGCAGATGGTAAATTTATGAATAGATCGCCATCTGGTGTTGGGCTCGGATGATTGCACTTATTTTTCTCTTGGAGAAGTCTTTTGTCGTCACAAGACTGGTGACTCCTCCTTTGGGTGCTAGTGCGCATGGGCATCGGCTCCATCCTTAGATTGTTTTTTTCCGCCATCGGGTTCGGCAAGGATCGAAGCGCTCCAGAACGACTTCGAGAAGAAGTGATATTTCGGCGCGTATTCCCTTTCCAATTCGACGGTATTGTTATTGAACACGATTTCATTTCCATTCCGACGAGTTTCGACTCCAACAATAAACATTTTCTTCTACGTCTACGAGACCGAGAGGCCTTTCTCGACGTAGTCCAGCCCGGAGTCCATGGAAAGGACTCAATTTAAGAGCTGTCCAACGTGCGGTGCTAAGTTTCCACACAAGGACCTACACGAGGTGTGCAACGTCTGCCTATCGACTGAACACGAATCCAGGGACTGCGAAGCCTGCGCAGCATTCTCCTCCAAGTCGACGATTAGAAACCGTCGAGCCCAAAGACACGAGGTTTCGAGAATGCAGTCGGAGGCAATCCCGGAGCTGTTCGAGGCCCAGCTCCTCGAAGAAGAAGAGGAACATGAAGACCAGTCGGGGTCGGAAGTGGACGAGTCTGATGTCGAAGAAATCGACGTTCAACAAACCGTGAGTGACGACATCCCCTTACCAAAAAACCGACCCCGCCTTTGAGCCCGGTCAGACTACCGAAGAAAGTTTCCGACGCCCCGCCTTCGGGCCCGGCAACGAAACAGAAACTGAAACTCTTGGCCTCCCACCATGTCGGATCCGAGAAACGGTCGACATCGACACCGAAGCTCCATACAAAGGAAAGCTCGGCAACGAAACATTCCATGTCGAAACCGAAACATGCTTCGACGTCTAAGACTTACTCGACACCGAAAAAATCGGAATCGAGCAAATTCTCAGTGCCGAAAACACAGAACACTGACGGTCAGAAGCAAAGGCACCTTTCGGAACCAAGAGCTTCGGTACCGACACAGGAGCAGCAGACAGATCCAAAACAAAAGACTTTGTTTATCAATCCGCAAACTGGTGACAAAATCACCGAAAAAGAGGAAGAATGAACAGCTAGAGGACAAAGCTCTTCCTCCTAAAAAGAGAACAATGGGGACAAATACAACTCCTCCTCGACCTAGAGACACACCCTCTTCTTCTATTCCTCACACTATGCCAGCTATTCCTCCACCTTCTACACCAAGACCATCTACACCTCAAACCGATGTAGACAGTGATACAGGGAAGGGAGAACCTCATGGGGATGACAACACTATCCCAGATGAAGAAGACCCATGGGAGAATTATGATGCAGGGTCAGATGATAACGACCCAGAATTATACCCCTCAAAACCTTCACCACCTGATGATAATACAGGTTTTGTACAGCTGATTAATAGGGCAGCAAAATACCATAAGGTAGATTTACATACAGAACCTCAAATAGAGGATTTCCTTTTAGAAACGCTACCTGCTGCACAAAGAACATCAGGAACACTACCTATGCTAAAGGGTCTTCTCAATCACACAGCAGACCTATTCAAAGACCCTGTGAGGGCTAGGGTATTAAACCCAAGAATTGATAAAAATATAATATTTATCAAGGGACAGGTACCTCTGGACTCGCTTGTAGTCACAAACGCTCGTAAAAGAGCAAACTCATTATCTACAGGAGAAGCTCCTCCTCCTGAGAAGGAGACCAAGCTAATAGATGCATCAGGCAAAAGAGTAGCATCCCAAGCAGCAAACAGCTGGCGCATAGCTAATACACAAGCGCTACTTGCACGCTATGATAGAGCGCATTATGATGAGTTAGAAAAACTCATCACACATCTCCCTAAGGAACGTCAAAAAAGGGCAGACCAGCTTATACAGGAAGGGAAGATAATAACCAACACTTCCATTAAGTGCGCCTTATAAGCGGCAGACACTGCAGCAAGATTCATCAACACCAGTATCATGTTAAGAAGACATGCATGGCTTAGGGTATCAGGGTTCAAACAAGAAGTACAAACATCTTTATTGAGCCAACCTTTTGATCAAAAAACACTTTTCGGCTCAGGTATAGATGAGACTTTAGAAAAGGTGAAAAAAGACACAAACGGCTAAATCAATGGGAGCATTACAACAGCCAACTCAAAGGGGTTCCTCTCGTAGGTCCACCTTTAGAGGGGGGGTCAAAGAGTACAGGCACAAGCCAGCAATCTACCTCTTTTACACCAACATCACCCAGAGGTAATTCAAGAGGCAGTTACAGAAGTAACAACTACAAGGGTAGAGGTTGCGGAAATAATAACAACCGCAGCTCCCCCACCTCAAAACAGTGACTTAATACAAATCCCCCCAGACCATATAACACCGGTCGCGGGACGTTTATCACAGTTCCTACCTGTCTGGGAAAACATCTCGTCAGACAGGTGGGTGAGACAAATTATCCAACATGGTTATTGCCTAGAACTCACAGCTACCCCACCAAACATCCCCCTCAGACAGCGTCCAATGAGTCAAGATCATCTGACATTGTTAAAACAGGAAGTACTATCACTGCTACAAAAGCATGCTATAGAGAAGGTTCCAAAACATCAGCAAGGGACAGGAGTATACTCTCTATACTTCCTAATTCCCAAAAAAGACGGGTCTCTAAGACCAATTTTAGACCTCAGACCTCTCAATGCATACATAAACTCGGAACATTTCCACATGGTCACGCTCCAACAAGTACTTCCTTTACTGAAGAAAGGGGACTTTCTTTCTACACTGGATCTAAAAGACGCTTACTTTCACATCCCAATACAAAAAGCCCACAGAAAATACCTCAGGTTTGTAGTAGGACAACATTATCAGTTCAAAGTCCTTCCGTTTGGGATCACAACAGCACCAAGGGTGTTCACAAAATGCCTAGCAGTAGTTGCAGCACACCTAAGAAGACAACAAATGCATGTCTTCCCTTACTTGGACGATTGGCTAATAAAAGCCAAGTCACAGGAAGAATGTCTTCAAAACACACAGAAGACCATTCAATTGCTGCACCAGCTAGGGTTTACGGTGAACTACACAAAATCCCACCTACAACCAAACAAGGAAAAAGCCAGAGTATACCCCAATCCAATCAGGATCCAAACAATGATCATGTTGATCCAAAAATTTCAACCACAACACTCACTAACAGCTCGAGTGTTCATGCAGCTGTTAGGGATGATGTCCTCCTGCATACTGCTAATACCATATGCCAGACTACAAATGCGTCCACTGCAAGAGTGTCTAGCGACACAGTGGAATCAGGCTCAAGGTCAGATTACAGATCTGGTGTTGGTAGACGACCGCACACATCGCTCTCTGAAGTGGTGGAACACAACAAACATTTCCAAAGGGCGGTCGTTCCTAGAACCGATTCCACAAGTGATAATAACAGCGAATGCATCGCTCACCGGATGGGGAGCGCATATGGAGAAATATACAGTGCAGGGAAAATGGAGTGTACAGCAAAAAAGACTGCACATCAATTATCTGGAACTACTAGCAGTGTTTCTAGCATTAAAAGCTTTTCAAATGCAAATCCTCAACAAAGCAGTCCTGATCAGAACAGACAACATGACTGCAATGTATTATATTCAAAAACAGGGGGGGGACACTCTCTCCAACTATCCAGACTAGCACAGGACATTTGGAGATGGGCCATTCCTCAAAAGATCTATCTGTTAGCCGAACACCTACCAGGAGTTTAAAATCAGATGGCAGACATCCTAAGCAGAGAGTCAGAACAAATACACGAATGGGAACTGCACAACCAAATACTGCAGCCATTCTTCCAAAGATGGGGACAACCAGAGATAGATCTGTTTGCCACTCATCAGAACGCAAAATGCCAAACCTTCGCATCCAGGTACCCACACCACCTATCACAGGGCAATGCGCTATGGATAAATTGGTCCAACAAATTTGCTTATGCTTTTCCCCCTTTCCCACTAATTCCATTAGTGGTTTGGAAACTGCAACAACATTCAATGACCATGATACTAGTAGCACCCACGTGGGCAAGACAGCCGTGGTTCACCACGCTCCTGCAACTCTCACAGGTGCCACATCAAAAGTTAAGATTATTACCCATGCACCTTACACAGAACTATGGAGAAATAATGCACCCAGATCCCAAACAATTGAACCTAGCGATCTGGCTGCTGAGGTCATAGAATTTGGATACTTAGATTTACCTCCAAACTGTATGGAAATCATTAAGCAAGCAAGACGTCCTACCACCAGAGCATGCTATGCAGCAAAGTGGAAAAGGTTTGCTGTATACTGTAACAGTAACAACATCAACCCTCTGGACGCATCCACTAAACAGATTATTTGCTATTTACTACACTTGCAGCAATGTAACATTGCTTACACCTCTATTAGAGTACATCTTGCAGCTATAGCGACGTACCTACAAAACAGACAACATCTTTCCCTGTTTAAAGTACCAGCAATAAAAGCTTTCATGGAAAGCCTCAAAAGAGTAATTCCACCAAGACTACCACCTTCCCCAGTCTGGAATCTCAACATAGTACTTACCAGACTAATGGGACCACCTTTCGAACCTATGCATAGGTGTGAAATACAATTCCTCACATGGAAGGTGGCCTTTCTTATAGCTATTACTTCTCAGAAGAGTAAGTGAATTGCAAGCATTTACAATACAAGAACCATTTCTGCAGTTACACCAAAATAAAGTGGTTCTTAGAACAAACCCAAAATTCTTGCCTAAGGTAATTTCAGCATTCCACATCAATCAGCCAGTGGAACTACCAGTCTTCTTTCCAAAACCACAGACGGTAGCAGAAAGGGCCCTACATACATTAGATGTCAGAAGGGCGATATTGTACTACATAGAAAGAACACAAACTTTCAGAAAGACATAACAATTATTTGTAGTGTTTTCTCCTACACATAAGGGCAATCCTATCTCTAAGGCAGGCATTGCCAGGTGGATTGTAAAATGTATACAAATATGCTACTTAAAAGCAAAGAGGACATTAACTGTTCCTCTTGGAGCTCACTCTACACGTAAACTAGGACGCTTTTCCTGACGCCGCGCTCCACGGATTAACTGCTAACTCCCTGGCATTCAACCTTCCTGGTGCCTCCCACGCCTCGCCGGACCCGCTCCGCGGGTCCTGCTTCGTGGTCGAGGCGGTTTTGAACTTGGGGCATCTTTTTCTTGTGACATCGACACCGGCAGGGCTGCGAGGCAGAGCGGAGGACTCCGTTGTCCAGGAGTCTCCGCGCGCCCGTCTCCAGCTGGGCTCCTCTCCCTGCCGGCCGCGCCCCCACCTCAGCTGTTCATAACGAGCACTTCCAGGCTCCAACAGTGGACGCTTTTCCTGACGCCGCGCTCCACGGATTAACTGCTAACTCCCTGGCATTCAACCTTCCTGGTGCCTCCCACGCCTCGCCGGACCCGCTCCGCGGGTCCTGCTTCGTGGTCGAGGCGGTTTTGAACTTGGGGCATCTTTTTCTTGTGACATCGACACCGGCAGGGCTGCGAGGCAGAGCGGAGGACTCCGTTGTCCAGGAGTCTCCGCGCGCCCGTCTCCAGCTGGGCTCCTCTCCCTGCCGGCCGCGCCCCCACCTCAGCTGTTCATAACGAGCACTTCCAGGCTCCAACAGTGGACGCTTTTCCTGACGCCGCGCTCCACGGATTAACTGCTAACTCCCTGGCATTCAACCTTCCTGGTGCCTCCCACGCCTCGCCGGACCCGCTCCGCGGGTCCTGCTTCGTGGTCGAGGCGGTTTTGAACTTGGGGCATCTTTTTCTTGTGACATCGACACCGGCAGGGCTGCGAGGCAGAGCGGAGGACTCCGTTGTCCAGGAGTCTCCGCGCGCCCGTCTCCAGCTGGGCTCCTCTCCCTGCCGGCCGCGCCCCCACCTCAGCTGTTCATAACGAGCACTTCCAGGCTCCAACAGTGGACGCTTTTCCTGACGCCGCGCTCCACGGATTAACTGCTAACTCCCTGGCATTCAACCTTCCTGGTGCCTCCCACGCCTCGCCGGACCCGCTCCGCGGGTCCTGCTTCGTGGTCGAGGCGGTTTTGAACTTGGGGCATCTTTTTCTTGTGACATCGACACCGGCAGGGCTGCGAGGCAGAGCGGAGGACTCCGTTGTCCAGGAGTCTCCGCGCGCCCGTCTCCAGCTGGGCTCCTCTCCCTGCCGGCCGCGCCCCCACCTCAGCTGTTCATAACGAGCACTTCCAGGCTCCAACAGTGGACGCTTTTCCTGACGCCGCGCTCCACGGATTAACTGCTAACTCCCTGGCATTCAACCTTCCTGGTGCCTCCCACGCCTCGCCGGACCCGCTCCGCGGGTCCTGCTTCGTGGTCGAGGCGGTTTTGAACTTGGGGCATCTTTTTCTTGTGACATCGACACCGGCAGGGCTGCGAGGCAGAGCGGAGGACTCCGTTGTCCAGGAGTCTCCGCGCGCCCGTCTCCAGCTGGGCTCCTCTCCCTGCCGGCCACGCCCCCTCGGCATAACCTTCAAAAGGATCCACAACTCCCGCAGCGCGGGAGCGCGCGGGAGGGCGCCGGGAGAAGCCCGGGACAAGGGCGGGACCGTCTGTGGCCGTCCGGGGCCGGCAGAGGCCGGGCTGGGCCAGTACATTTCTATTATACATCTAGTAAGCAGTGTCAGTGATCTTGTTTGCTGGGATTGTCATCACTGTATTTGTGTTGTTTTTAACCTCCTAATTCTGTTATTCCACTGTTATCATGACCCATTCTGCTCCTCCAGGTGTTAGTGTTTCTGTCTTGGGTCCCCTTGATAAATTCTTCAAGAAACCCGTCAAGGAGGTCGATATGGACCTGATATTGGCGGAAAGGAGAGCTGAGCGTAGACGCTCAATTGAGCAGCTTAAGAGTATCCCACTGCCTGTCCATAATTCCACTAAGGATCACCCAGCCCATGGTCTGAGCATTATTGACGCTGACATGACTGATCTTAATCTTACCCCCAGCATATTTAGGTTCCCCGATATTTCTCCGCCGTGTAGTGGCGCTATCAGTGGAGATCAGTTGATCTGTCTACCTATAAACCACTCGAGCGTAATAGACTTAAATATCCCTGAGTCACATAGTACAAATGTAGATCCTTCTTCTATGCGGTCCACCTTGACTCTGGGTAATCTAAACTCAGGAGAGACGGTGCCGGAGGTGAACGGCCAATCTCCAGGTCGATCTCCCATCTTAGTTTCAGGGGTGGTTAACTCCCCCCCAAGGAAGAAGAGGCGTAAAGGGGGGGTTAAAAGGAAAGGACGTAGTCACCTTATCCTGCCTCCAACGAAACCTACTACTAACCCTCCCCCCACAGCAGTGCCCCACCCCATCACCACCGATGTGCCTACAGTCCCAGTCGTAATACCTTCCGTGTCAGTATCCACAGGGGTGGATGAAGTGATTGTAGACATCATGGGGAAACTTATCAAATCATACATGCTCCCCTTGTTGGAACGTGTAAGGGTTATGGGGGAAAAATTGGACCACCTCGTGGCGTCCTTTGACTCGTCTCATTCCTCAGGTATGGTTAAGATCAATAACCCCCCCAGTATCCCTGCTAGCTTATCTCACACTGCAGGTGTACCACCCAAAGCCACTGGTCTGTCTTCGTCCACTTCTACCAAAGCACTCACCTCTAACCCTTCTAAAACTGTCTCCATATCTAGCAAAGCTACGTTAGTGGTTGCAAATTCAACATCATCTCAACCTCTTGTGGCAGCTACCCCCAGTGTTGCAACTACCAAACCATTACCTAAGAGGGTAGTATCAGCAAAAAAGAATGGGATGGGCAAACCTGCAGACACAAATAGTAAACAGAAGAAATCCCTACCCTCGAAAAGGTTTGTTGACCTGCCGCCTGATTCCTTAAACTTTGTCATTGTTATGACAGGTGTGCCACCTTTACAGGAAGGGGACAGGGAAAATGACGATAGTCTAAAAAACAAAGTCATCTTCTGGTTAAAAACGAATAGACCCCTTCCTCCGAACCTTAACGGGGATATTGTAACGGTTAGAAGATGTAAGTGGGTTGGGGTGCGTCCTAAGGACATTGAAGGGGATATTATTATTATTAACTTTAGAGACCACAGGGTTGTATCCCACCTCTCTGACTGGTATGTGGGGAACAACGAGGGTGGGATTTCCACACGGAACCTAGGATATTTTTACCCTGAAACCCTGACCAATCCACACAAAAGTCAACTAGGTGGAGGTAGCAAAGCTAAAAATCTACCCAAATGGTCCAACTTTACGTCAAGTTTTCATGTTCCCCACTTCAACCCTGAAGCTTTGTATCGCTCTTACATTGAATCCTCCTACAATTGCCCTGCCCAAACACCGGGTTGGGCTAAGCCATATATTCAGCCGTCAGGCCCCGTGGTACCAATGGGATTGCCCTTTATCAATAATCCACAGCATTCCTTGTTCCCCCCCACACCAGCTTTTAGACAGGCTCTGCAGCCTCCCAGCCTATTCCCAGCTCTTTTTAATCCCAATAGGCCCCCCCATCCCAAGGATTTGTGGAATATTCCGCTAAGAAACTTATATGAGCCACTCTCTGGGCTGTCGACGAATGATTGACAAACTAGGGGGTACAGAACAGACGCCCAGTTTATATCTCCGGTAGGATTGTCTCCATGTTCCCCCCCTTGTAAGACTGTATGTGTTAAAGTTCCTGCTGTTGGTTGTGATGAAGGTGTCCATGCTTCATCAACTGGGCGGGCTACCACCTTCCCGTCTCAGGAAATTCTGCCCTCTTGTGTGGCCTCTGCTTTAGACCCACTCCCAGCACAGGCATTGCGGGATGGGGTGTGTGGGACGTCTAATGATGGGGTTCCTGCGGAGGCTGTCGCTGTCATGGTTGGTTCCCAACACCCCTGCAGATCCTCCCCCGCAGTTGTTACAGCTCCGGGTGTACAAGCCCGTCCCAAGGGTACCTTATTGGGTTGCTGGAATGTTGCGGGTATAGATTCCTGCATATGTATTCCTGATTGGGCAGACTTCATCAGTCAAGGTGATGTCTGGTCCTTCCAGGAGACTTGGTCAACTCATCCAGTATATTTCCCAGGTTATCTGAGCTTTAACAAACCTGCAGTTAGAGGGCAAAGAGGCAGGGCTATGGGGGGTCTTACTGTTTGGGTGCGCCAACTAGCAGGAGTCTCTGCTAAAGAAATCCACATAGACTGTCCTGATATTCTCATTGTTAGCCTAAAGCTTAGCAGTGGACTGGTTATACTGTTGTTTAATGTGTATGCAAGAGGAACTCTGGGCGGTCGTGTCTCATCTACCCTGCTACTTTTAGATGAATTCCTTGGTTCAGCACATCAAAAGGGTCATATGGTGGTTACGGGTGATCTCAACACCTGTTTTGAACCATTAAGTGTGGATGATGGGATGTTAACGGTGGACGAGGACTCGTCCTGGGGTATTCCACAATTGGAGCTACCTCCGATCACTAAATGGTCTCAAAGTGCCACTTTCATTAAAGGCCTATGCCTGAATTGGGGACTGCGTGCCCTAAACGGCCGCACCACATCGGATAGATCGGGTAACCCAACATTCTTTAATGGAAGATTTAGTAGTCGTATTGACTACATCTTAGTTGATGTAACTCTGTGGCCCTTAGTTTTGGATATGGAAATCACCCCTCGGCCTGAAAGTGACCACGAACCTCTACTTGCGGAACTCAAGGACTTTAGTTTTTCCAAGCCCTCTGTGAATGTTGCTATCGCTGTTCAGGAGGCCATGGTATTAACTAATGACTTGAGGAGGGTCCGGTGGCCAAAGGTTGCTGTTGATTTGGATGCTCGCACTAAAATAAGATCTCTGGTCTCAGATTCCCTAAAATTAATTGAGCAATGTGATGACCCAAACCAAATATCTATTAAAATCTCTGATATTCATGCCAGCCTGTTTACATCTCTTAAGTCCCTATTCATTAAAATAGTTGCTAAAAAGGGCATTGGGAAACCAAGGAAGCCAGAGAGCTGGTTCAATGATGAGTGTGGTACAACTCATCAAAACCTGTTCAAAGCTTTAAAATCTAGAAACACAGCTCTTATTAAATCCTCCAGGAAGGCCTACAATATAGCCAAGAGGCGGGCCAAGGCCACCTGGGATCAAGAACGCTGGGCTCTACTAGTTGAGGCTTGTGGTTCTAGGAATCTCACGCATTTCTGGCACCTCCTCAAATGGGGTAAGTCCTCGGGTGACTGTCCGAGCCCTGCTTTTGTCGACCAAGAAAAATGGGTTTCCCATTTCGAGGATCAGTTCAGGTGCCTTAGTGAATGGGAAACCCCTATTGGTTGGCCGCTGTCCTTTGACACCCTTGTGTTTTCAGCCAAAGAGGTTGAAAACGTTTTGAACTCCATTCCTAGGGGCAAAGCTCCCGGCCCGGATTGTATCCCTGCGGATATGTTCCATCAGGATCAAGACCTATGGGTGCCCTATCTACTGTTCCTGGCAAACACGCTGGCCAGTGGAGCAAAGGTGCCTGTCTCATGGGCGGGTGCTGAGATTTTGCCCATCTTCAAGAAGGGTGATCGGTCGGTTCCTTCTAATTACCGGCCGATCAGCCTTATTGACGCGGTTCAAAAGATAGTGTCACGTCTTGTCCTTTCCCGGGTTCAGGCCTGGATTGAGGAATTTAATATACTTACTCCTCTCCAAGCTGGGTTTAGACCACATGTTAGTACCCTGGATCAGGCCTTTCGGTTTATGCTTCTACATTGGAAGACGGTCACTCTTGGCAAAGGTAACCTCTATGCGGCCTTCGTAGACCTTAGGTCTGCGTTCGATCTTGTACCAAGGGTTGGGCTTTGGAACAGTCCTTTGGAAATGGGTATGCCTTCCTCTTTAGTTCGCATCATTGTCAACCTCCATGCAGAGACTTATGCCTATGTACGGTGGGGAAAACCTGGTGAGGTGACCAAAAAGTTTCCTGTGCTGAAAGGGGTCAGACAGGGATGTGTTTTGGCTCCAACTCTGTTCTCCCTATATATAAACAGAGTTACCAAGTATTTCGAGGGCTGCCCCACAGATGCGCCAAGTTTGGCTGGCATGAAGATCCCTCTGCTCATGTTCGCTGACGATACTCTCTTGATTTCAAGAACCAGGCAGGGATTACAGCATGCTCTGTCGAGGTTTGAGAGTTTCTGCAGCGAGCATGAGCTAGAGGTGAACGTTGCAAAGACCAAATTTATGGTCATGAGGGGTCACAAGCAGGTCAAGGCTAGGGTATTAATGGGGAATACCCCCCTAGAGCAGACCAAGTATTTTACCTATCTGGGTGTTTCATTTAGTGACACACTTAATTGGTCCCATCAAATCGAGCTCATGACCCTGAAACATCAACAGTTGGGGGGAGCTCTGATTAAAGAACATAAAAGCTCTTTTACTAAACCTATGTCCCCGCTGATGAAGATTTATGGTGGGAAGGTTTTGTCAGCAGTGCTATATGGTGCTGAGTTATGGGGAGGTAGCAACCTGGACTCCTTGAAACACTCTCAAAACAAATTTTTAAGGATGGCAACTGGTCTGCCACAATCGACACCCTTAATTCCCCTACTATACGATCTTGGGTGTCATTCGGTGGTCGATTGTGCACGATTTCGACCGATTTCCTTCTGGAGGCGTCTGTGGACAACACCTGACCTACACCACTATGCTGAAGCCTGCCTTGAGTTAAAAAACTCCCCGGGAGCTCTAAAAATTGGTTGGTTTAGAGATCTCAAGGCTACTCTCTTATCCTTGGGCCTCTCTGAGCTGTGGTTGTCGCCTGAGACAGCCTCTTTTCCATCTAAAAAAGAGCTCAAAGAGTGCTATTGGGCCTGGGTGATGCACAATACCTTTATAAAAACAAGCCCAAGTAGTCTCTCAGGTCTATTTTTGGTGCATAAAGATCTCCCTAGGTTAGAAAACTACTGGGAGATCATTACTAAACCCCTGGATCGGAAACTCTTTTTCCAATTCAGATGTGGTACACTCCCCACTGGGGACTTTACCACCAAGTGGGGAAAAGCTAGTCAGGGGTCTTGTGCAAAATGTCAAGGGTTAGGGGAAAGTCTATCTCACATGCTGTTTGTGTGTCCCCAATACTCAGCCCCCAGATCCAAGTGGCTAAAACCTGTCTGTAGCCAACTAGGCACACGCTCGTCTGCTGAGGCCCTGAGATTGTTAAAAACAAATTTGGATCCGATCATTGTGGTGGGGGTAGCAAAGTTCCTAGGCTGGGCCTGGATTATTAGAAGTAGGTTTTTTAATCTAAATTAGCTGAGATTGTTTTATCCTGTATTACTGTGGTAATCAGCATTTGTATTTTTTTAAATCTTGTACACATTTGTAAGAAGCTATTCGATGCCAACGATTTAATACTGATTTTATATATGTTATTGTGCTATTTTGTATTTATGTCTTTTATGATGAATTAATCGAATAAAGACTTCTTGATCTGAACTAGGAGCATCTATGGCATTCTTAGGAAACATTCCTCTAGATGACATATGCAAAGCAGCTACCTGGGTTACACCGCATACCTTCACAAAACACTACTGTGTAGATGTGCAGGCAACACAACAGGCTAGAGTGGGACAAGCTGTACTAAAAACTTTATTTCAGACTGTTGCAACAGACACTGGTGACCACCGCTAGGGAGATAACTGCTGTATAGTCTTTTCATAAATGTACCATCTGCAGCCCATATGCCTCGAACGGTATATGCTACTTACCAATATGCATCTGTTCTTGGCATAGAGGGCTGCAGAGTGGTACATGCACTCCCAGCCTCCCCGGAAACCTGTGTCTGTTCCAACATTATCTTATTTAGATACACTTACATGGGCATTTCTATCTGTATTCTATCATACTACTCCATCTAATCCTACTATGGCAAAACAATCTAAGGATGGAGCCGATGCCCATGCGCACGAGCACCCAAAGGAGGAGTCGCCAGTCTTGTGACGACAAAAGACTTCTCCAAGAGAAAAACAAGTGCAATCATCCGAGCTCAACACCAGATGGCGATCTATTCATAAATGTACCACTCTGCAGCTCTCCATGCCAAGAACAGATGCATACTGGTAAGTAGCATATTCCATATCACTATACACTATACTATTGCTATCTTGCAGTATTACAGCTTGTTGATCCAACCTGTACACCTCCTAAGCAGGAGCCAGGGTAGTGTTATAAACTACAGTTTTCCTTGATGAAGTAGGTCTTGGTTTGGCTGGGAGTCCCGATACCC
This sequence comes from Lissotriton vulgaris, assembly GCF_964263255.1. NCBI lineage: Eukaryota > Metazoa > Chordata > Amphibia > Caudata > Salamandridae > Lissotriton > Lissotriton vulgaris. Next base: position 1,953,606,528 of record NC_141685.1, on the reverse strand, counting down.
ATTGCTATAATACCATAGTACCATGCCTACCTAATCTACACTAGATACCTATCTACCTACAATAATTGTATAATTAAATGAAACCTATAGATATCTAAGTAAGGCTTATGTCTCAAAATACAACTTAGTTTGCTCACACTTGCCTATTAAAATCTTACTTTTCCTATTTTATTATTTGTAAGTACATTTGTGGGTCTGTTACACTTCCGATATATTGTACAACTAAATTAAATTATCTCCCACCTCCCTGCTCTTCCAACATAAATAACAACTACATACAACGTAAATATATAAATAAGAAGCCAGGCTTATTAGCATTATTAATGCTTATTTGGTTTTGGTCCCCAATTGTAAAGATGTCGTTTTCAGAGGTGTTCTGAAAATGGAATAGTTTATCATACAGCTAAGGAAAGTCTCTAGGGGAAAGGTTTCATAACTTTCAGTGAAACAGTGCATTACAGCCCACCCATAGCGTGCCATTGGTTAGCTTCAGAGCTGCTCTCATTTTCTTTGTTCGCGTTCATCATGGAATGAGTGCATCATGTCCTCTTCTTGTGTTTGTCTCACCCCTGGAGTATGGACCAAGTACTTGTGTCCTACTACTCCAGTTTTTGAAGCAAATTGTTTTATGTAGTGTAAGAGCATGCCTGATCAATTGTAGGTCTCTGCCTAATCATTTTGATGACATTTGGTTATCTCTGATGGTCAACGCTTGGATCCTGATGTTCCTACCAGAAACGTGGCTGAAGGAGGAATCCAATCCGGTCCTGATCCTTGTTATCCCCCTGGATTTCGAATCCTCTGTGCCAACCGGGGCGGAGATAGGATGGGGGATGGCCATTTTCTTGAAGGATACTTGGGGGATCTCAACCTCCAAGTTGAGCAAAGTATGCAACATTGAGGGTCTGACCTTCTGCATCAAGATTTCGCCAGCATTCTTCTTTTGTGGGGCTACTGCTATATAGGCTGGCAGATTGCCCTCATAGCCTTACGCCAGAATTATTCAATGTCATTGCCCAGTTGTCATTACACTGTGCCAACTTTACTGGCATAGGAGATTACAATCTACATGTAGATGATGCTATCTGCCCCCAGGCTTCCCACTTAATTTTGACACTCTATGGCTTTAACCTTACCCTGCTTGTTACTTGACCTACTCACAGAGCTGGCCAAACATCAGATCTAATTTTTTCTAACATTCAAAATCTGAAAGCGGAGGATCCCCTTCGCATAGTATGGACGTCCACTTCCTTGTCCCTTTTTCGTTCAGTGTGGAGACTAAGCAACCGCCGGGTGGAAAACAAACTGAATTAAAGAGGAACTGGAAAAAGGTCACAGAAGAAACCTTGGGACCAGCCCTACAAGGAACGGAGCCACGGCTGTCAGACAATCCCGACAGTGACTCTTCCTGTATTAACTCGTGGATTACATCCACTTTAAATGTAGTGGCACCACTCAGGTCAGTTGCTACTTCCAAAGTGACACCTTTGGCCCCTTGATACTCGGCTGAACTTAGAATGAAAAAAGAGCATTTGCAAGAGGTTAGAGTGCTGATGGAGAAAGACCTACAATCCTACAGCAAAAAATGAATTTCCGCAAGTTCATGTGGTCTAGGGTAAGGGAATATTTGGTTAGTCACCTAGAGAGTTCAGAGAACTCAGCAAGGGAAATTGTTAGATCTTTTAACTGTCCGGCAGCGATGGACTGTTTCATCCACACCTCCCTGTGTACGAGCATTTCGGATTTCTTCAAAGAAAAAATCCAATTGTATTCCTCGTTTCCGACTGGGGCCCTTGCTACGCCACAACTTGTAACCTCTAGCTCCTTCTCGGAATTTCCCCGTATAACGGTTGAAAAGTCATTGGCTGAATTTCTGAGATGCAAGTCAGGCTCTCTAGGGGACCCCTGTCCTCCCCAGCTTTTTAGATCAATGGCCCAATTGTTAAATAAACTGAACCACATTTGGAACTCCTCGCTTAAAACTGGCACCTTCCCGGCCATTTGGAAACAAGCCTTTTTACTACTGTTGCTGAAGAAATCTAATGTTGAGACCCAGCTGTGCTCAGCAACTTTCGACCAATTTCCTTCCTGTCTGCACCTGCAAAAATGTTAGAGAAACTGCCCCAGCGACAGCTAGCTGATTTCGTAGAGGCGAATGGCTTCCTTCAGGACTTCCTTCAGGACTTTCAATCGATCTTTCCCCATGGTTACAGCACAGAGGCATCCTTGGTAGAAGTGGCTGAATCACTGACAATGACTATTGATGGCGGCGCATCGGCCATGTTAGTCTTGTTAGACCGATCAGCAGCGTTCGACACAGTATCCCACTCAATCCTACTGGAAAGATTGTGTCCAGGGTGTGACACTCACTTGGATTTGGTCCTATCTTGAAGATCACTCCCAACAGGTGTTTTCTTCGTCCATTTCGATCTACACTAAAACCTCTACTGTTTGGAGTGCCTTTGTGCTCTGCTTGAAGCCCGCTGCTATTAAAATCGACTTGGCGCCACTGTCTACTCTCATTGCATCTTGGAGGGTGAGGGTGGACACCTATGGAGAAGTGTGGCTCACTGGTTAGAGCAGGCAGACCCTGAAGCAGAGGTCAGACCCGGGACCAGGGTTCAATTCCCGACGCGGCAGGGTCCTGAGCTCAAATGTCCATGGACTCGATAATTCTCGCTTCGGTGCCTGACCTAATCATGGGTTCACACTCTGCAACTCTGGGCATTAAGCTTGCTTAATCTCTACAACGGCCCCCCCCGCAGCGGGATGCCTGGCTTTCACCTTGGGGATGCCCTGTAGGGGCTATCTCACAGGGAAAAGCCAGGACGGGTTCCCAAGGCAAGCCGGAGATACCCCTTCGGGGGTAGATTCAGGCGCTATATAAGAAACATAATAATAATAATAATAATAATGATGATCACACTCAGTTGGTGTTCTCTTTTAATGAACAGCCTGCTGCTGCCTTTACACAAATTCAAGGAGTGCCTGACAGATATTTCTATGTGGATGAACAGTAATTGCTTGAAATCAAATACTGATAAGACTGAGGTCTTGTTTTTTAGCCAGGCACCTCCTCCCCGTTCGTGCCTCTGGTAGCCCTAAGAGTTAAGCTCTCTGCTGGTTCTGGCGGACTCAGCAAGAAATCTTAGCATCAGGTGGGTGATGGATCTATCTTTTACGGTGCAAGTACAGCAGATCTCTTCAGTTTGTTTTCATAAGCTGAGAATCCTTTGAAAATTCCTTCATTTGCTGCTGGAGGAGAGCTGCAGGATCACAATCCATGCTTTGGTGACCTCACAGTTGGATTACGCCAACAGTCTTTATCCAGTATTAGGGGTGTCTTTCATAGATTCACATGCCTGAATCATTCCCCGTCATCGAGACGGGAGCCTCCGGTAAATAAAAAAGTAATGTCCATAGACATACATAGAGAGAAAGGGTCCAAGGGTCTCCCCTTAGTAGCCTTTCCTTGTCCTTATGTAAAAAGGACCAAACTGTCATAGTCAGCCAATCAGCTCCGACCTCCCTCTAGAACCTTCCTGGGAGGAGCCTCAGTCCCTCAGATTTTCTACCGCACGTTGTGCTAGGGAGTCTCCAGCCTGAGCTCTCCTCAGGATTACTCTAAAATCATCAAACTTTCTTTGAAAGTGTTCTCTGAAACCTTAAACTCTTCAAGGACTTCTTCACCACACTATTCCTGAAGTAAGTGTGTATTTCTACTGCTTCTTCCATGTCTGACTCGAAGAAGAAAGCCCTGTTCAGGGCCTGCTCTTCCTGCAGCAAGAAAAGAATACATGTGGATGATCAGCACGACCTGTGCTTGTATTGCCTTTACCCGGACCATAATTCGGACAAATGCAAAATCTGTAGGTCTTTTCCAAAAAAGACCGTGAGAGACAGGGAAGGTCGCCTTCTGATTTGGTTGGACAGGCTTAAGAACAGAGACAATCTGGACTCCTCTGTGAGCAGCGTTTCCAGGACCTCTGCTGTCTCTAACAAGAGGCCAAGGGAAGCTTCCCCGGGCCCCTCAGACACTCCTCCTACGAAGACCCATAAAAAGTCTTCAGAGGCGAGATCTGCGTCCTCTTCAGTGTCTGCTAAGGAGGATAAAACCTTTAAAAGGCCTGCTCCGTCCTCTAGACAAAGCCAGAGGACTACTTCAGTCACAACCACGGTGTCTACCACATCAGCGTCGTCACCCTCAGCGTCGACGACGACGACTACGTCCTCCTCATCTTCAGGTAGACCTGTTTCTTCAATTATTCTCCTAAAATCGTCGTCGACGACAAAGACCATGTCGACAACGAAGACTACACCGTCGACGACGCCGTCACCAGTGACGAGCCCATCGTCGTCGAAACCGTCGACGACGAGAGTGTCGACGAGAGACTCGTCGACGAGGACATCGTCTACGAAGGCACCGTCGATGAAGACGACTACTTCGCAGTCGTCGACGACCAAGATCCCTTCGTCCACTCCACCGTCGACGAAGACATCGTCGACGACCCCGTCGACGACAGGCACGTCGTCGAAGGCACCGTCGACGAAGACCCCGTCGACGAAGGACTCGTCGTCGACGACCCCGTCGACGAAGACTCCGTCGACGAAGGGCTCGACGACGACACCGAAGGCTCTGTCGGCGACGGACTCGACGACGACACCGTCGACGGACGACTCGTCGTCGAAGGAACCATGGAAAAAATCGAAACTGCTGGAGGCGCCAACCCTGATGCTGCCACCGTCAACGGTCCCCTCGACGACGACAAGCTCTGCCATGCAGTCTGGCAAACCTTGCAAACCACTAATTACCCCGGAAACGACGTCTCCAAGCAAGGTGGAAAAGCAGCCACCTCAAGAAATTTTCCAAAGCGAAGAATCCGAAGAGGATGACCATCTGGATCCCGCTACTTCGGTCTCAGACCTTCACATAAAATGCCAAAGCACTGATGAGGAACAGGAAGAATTCACCTATCAGGAACACTCCATCCATACCAGTGTCCGCACTGAAGTCACCCCCATGATATGCTTACCAGCGACCCTGGTTGATGACTTACGACTTCTTGTGCAAGACTACAAGCAACGCTTCCCGGAGGCGGACAGAGGCGGTCAAGCGCCTAGAAGTCCCGCGCCAGAGGACAAGGAGAATCAGACACCTTCAGTCCAAGTACAGGTGTCCGCACCAAAACAAACTCCGCTTCACCATCAAACCCACCATGAAGTCCAGCCTCAAGTGGTGGTCTCTTCGGACGAAGAGGAGGAAGAGGAAGAACTGGAGGAAGGAGAGGTCCAGGAGGTTCACTCGGACCACTCAGACCAGGATAAAGAGGATGAATATATAGCATCCTCCCCGGCTTCACCACAACCACGTCAAGCGGACTCCCCCCCCCCGGTGGACATTGCTGGCTTCCACAAGCTGGTGGAGAGAGCAGCGAAGAGATTCCACATGGTGGTGGAATCCACAGAAACTGACTGTTTCCTGCACGACTTTAAGGAACAGACTCAGAAATCCGCAAAAGCTGTTCCGATCATAGAATTTTTGTGGGAACAAGGAAAGAAGTTAATGCTAACTCCTGCTTCTGTGCCGGCGGTGGTCCCACGCCTAGATAAGAAATACAGAGCACCACTCACTGCGGCGGCTTGCCTTAACGGTCACCCCAAACCGGACTCGGTAGTGACGCAGGCGGCCCAGAAACACTCCCGCAACCCTTCCTCGCCACTGTCCGCTCCCCCGGACAAAGAGGGCAGAAAACTTGACACGATTGGTAAACGTTTCACATCCACATCGGCCATGTCCATCAAGGTGGCAAACTCCATTGCCTTGCTGGGGCGTTACAATCGCCAGCTGTGGGAGGACATTGCCCCTTACGTGAAGGAACTGCCTGACGAAGTCCAGGGTGAGGTGAAAGCGCTCCTAGTGGAAGGTCAATCTTCTGCAGCGGAACTCCTAGACTGTGCTATCGACGCAGCCATGACAGGCTTCCGTCAACTTGCGGGAGCTGCTGTACTGAGACGCCAAGGATGGCTAAGAGCGACTTCATTCCGCCAAGAAGTACAGGCAAAGGTTCTGGACATGCCCTTCGACGGCCAGCACCTGTTTGGAGAAAAGATCGACGAGGCTCTACAGGCCATTAAGAAGGACACAGACACGGCAAGGGCACTGGGCTCTCTGCAGTCTAGAAACCAGTCCTTTCGGGGCAGTATGCCCAGAGGTCAGTCCTCCTATCGAGGCTCATATCAAAACAGGTCCTCGTTCTCATACAATCACAAAGGCCAGTACCAAAACAAACAACAGCAAAGCCGACAATCTTCATTCGGAAGATCAACCTACAGAGGTAAAAATACCAAGAGGGGCGCTGGCGGCCGCCAGTGACCGACTACTCCAGCCAGTCCAAACACCCTCTCCATCCTTGCAAATTGGAGGAAAGCTGACCCACTTCCTTCACAATTGGCAGTACATCACCACAGACCGGTGGGTTCTTCAAATTATTCGATTCGGCCACTCTCTCGAATTCACCTCCATCCCCTCCACGCAGACGGACACACAAACATCCACGCCTGCTTCTGAAGGAGCTTTCGACAATGCTACAAAAAGGAGCAATCGAAAGGGTTCCGGCATCCTCAAAGGGGAAAGGATTTTACTCCCACTTCTTGCTTGTACAACAAAAAGAAAACAAGTGGAGGCCCATCCTGGATCTCCGGGCACTCAACACCTTCCTGCGGAGCCAATCGTTCAGGATGGTGACGATTCAAGAAATCCTGGGCATTCTAGAGAAAGGAGATTTCATGGTGTCACTGGATCTCCAGGATGCATACTACCACATCCCCATCCTCAGAAATCACCGGAAATTCCTAAGATTCGAGGTGGCGGGCCGTCACTATCAGTTCAAAGTCCTGCCGTTCGGCCTCAAGTCCGCGCCGCGCATTTTCACGAAATGCCTTGCGCCAGTGGCAGCCTTCCTGCGTCAACTGGGCCACCAGGTCTTCCCCTACCTAGACGACTGGCTGGTGAAAGCACCCTCTCCTGGAGACGCAATCACATCCTCCAACGCCTGCACCAATCTCTTTCAAAATCTGGGATTGACGCTCAATCTCAAAAAATCATGCATGGTCCCCGCAACAAAGATTACCTTCCTAGGGGCCATGTTGGACACAGGGTGCACAAAAGCCTTCCCATCGAAAGTGAGGACAGACAAGATCTTATCTCTGGCCACGGCTGTGGCAAAGACAAAGCACCTGAAAGTTCGGACTTACACCTCCCTTCTGGGGATGATGTCTTCCTGCATACTCCTCATCCCGCACTGCAGGCTCAGAATGCGGCCCTTGCAGGAGGCACTCGCGAGCCAATGGACTCAAAGCACTGGCTCCTTCGAAGACATCCTTCGGATCACACCGAAAATTTCCAAAGCTCTACAATGGTGGACACGTCGCCGAAATCTAACTGTGGGCTTACCGTTTCTCCTTCCAGCATCACCGCTGGTGATAACAACAGACGCCTCCCTGGAGGGATGGGGCACGGTGCTCCAGGACCTACAAATCAGCGGCAAATGGGACTCTCAAGAGCAATCGCTCCATATAAACCTCTTGGAGCTAAGAGCCGTGTATCTGGCTCTCCAGGCATTCTTGCCCCGCATCCAGAAAGCCCCAGTGCTTGTCAGGACAGACAACACCACGACGATGCACTATCTAAACAAACAAGGGGGAACGCGTTCGCTCTCACGCGAATCGCAGAGGATCTGGAACTGGCTAGTGCTCCACGAAATCCAACTCAAAGCGGAATATGTCCCGGGAAAGGACAATACCATCGCGGACGCCCTAAGCAGGCAAAAGTCCCTCTCACACGAGTAAGAACTATCAGACAGCGCCCTCACTCACATCTTTTCTCTTTGGGGAGTCCCAAACATCGACCTCTTTGCCACCAAGAGGAACGCCAAATGCCCAAGCTTCGTAAGTTGGCATCCCCAACCAGGATCACTAGGAAATGCATTTTCCATCGGATGGTACAGCGTCTTTGCATACGCCTTTCCTCCATTCCCGATGATCCCACGGCTCCTCAGGAAGATGAAAGTGGAACCATGCACCCTGATCCTGATTGCCCCGTCCTGGCCGAGGCAACACTGGTTCTCGGATCTGCTTCGACTCTCCATCAGATCACCGATTCGCCTGAACCAACACCCGGCCCTTCTGACGATGTCCAACGGGCAGGTACAGCACCCGAACCTCCAATCGCTCAAATTATCAGCCTGGCTCCTGAGCACAGAGAGTTCGGTGGCCTGAATATCCCACAAGACTGCAGGGATGTACTAGCCAAAGCAAGGGCAGACAGTACGAACAAGACCTACTGTCCCAAATGGAAGAGGTTCTGCATATGGTGTTCAGACCAGGGCCTACGGCCCCTCGCCGTCACACCTGAACAGATATTACCTTACCTCCTGCATTTGGCCCAGTCGGGACTGGCACATGCGTCCATCAAAGTTCACCTGGCAGCAATCTCGAGGTTCACCAGAACGATCACAGGACCTTCTCTGTGGTCTAGTCGGCTAGTCAAGCAATTCCTCAAAGGGCTATACAGATCCTTTCCGAGGCCTCGGAAAATACCTCCCACATGGCAGCTTAACCTGGTACTCAACCAGCTCATGCGTCACCCGTTTGAACCCATTCACAGGGCATCTCTTCAACACCTCTCATGGAAAACAGCGCTCTTGCTCGCTCTAACTTCGGCCAGAAGAGTTAGCGAGCTGCAAGCCTTGTCCATTCAGGAACCATATCTTCAATTCAGACATGATAGGGTGATACTGCGACCAAACCCTAAGTTCATTCCAAAAGTACCTTCGGACTTCCATCTCGACGAACCATTGGTCCTTAGGTCCTTCTTTGCCAACCCTTCCACAGCAGCGGAAAGGTCGCTGCATTCTTTGGACCTTATGAGGTGCCTCAAGTTCTACCTGGACAAGACTAAGGCTCTCAGGAAATCCTCACAGCTGTTCGTGGCATACAGCAGACCACGAATGGGCCTGCCCCTCACGAAGCAAAGCATCTCCAGATGGATCTCCTCGGCGATTTCATTCTGCCACGAAAAGGCCGGCCGGCCTTTGAATGACCGTGTTCTGGCTCACTCAACCAGAGCGATGTCTACGTCAGCGGCACTGTTTGCTGGAGTGCCGATCCTGGACATCTGCAGAGCGGCGACCTGGAAGTCACCGCATACTTTCTCCAGACACTACTGCCTGGATATCGAACTCCAGAAGGATGCGGCAGTGGGCCAGGCGGTGCTTCGCCACCTCTTTCAGTAAGGTGAGCCTTCCTACATCCCGCCTTCCAGGTATGCACATTATTGCTCTGATGATATGCTGTCTCTTTATTGTATGATATTATATGCATTATATACTATGACGGCAGAGCAACTCTGTTTCACAAATGTGCTGCTATAATTGCTAGCTACTCTGATTCAGGCATGTGAATCTATGAAAGACACCCCTAATACTGGATAAGAAATGCATTACTTACCTGTAACAGCAGTTATCCAGTATTGGTGTCTTTCATAGATTCACATGCAACCCTCCCGCCTCCCCTGGAAGGACTCACTTCCCTCTCGGACTATATTACGCCAAACCTAGCTGGGTGCGTACGAAAATCTGAGGGACTGAGGCTCCTCCCAGGAAGGTTCTAGAGGGAGGTCGGAGCTGATTGGCTGACTATGACAGTTTGGTCCTTTTTACATAAGGACAAGGAAAGGCTACTAAGGGGAGACCCTTGGACCCTTTCTCTCTATGTATGTCTATGGACATTACTTTTTTATTTACCGGAGGCTCCCGTCTCGACGACGGGGAATGATTCAGGCATGTGAATCTATGAAAGACACCAATACTGGATAACTGCTGTTACAGGTAAGTAACGCATTTCATATCTGGGGTTGCCAGTCTACCAGTTTCATAGACTACAGATGGTTCATAATGCAGCAGCGAGGCAAATTTGCTTGATTCCCTTCCGTCATCATATCTCCCCCATTTGAGACCGTTACATTGGCTGTCTGTGGCTAGAAGTATAGAATTTAAGCTAAGGCTCAACCCATATTGACCAGATCGGTCTCTGAGATCCAACTACCAACATCTGCCCTGCGTCCCCCGATATGCCACGACCCAACTTGGTGGCAGGCCCTTCTCAATCAGGACCCCAAGTTTGTGGAACTCTGACAATTCATTTGCGCCAGACAGAAACCGAACATGAGTTTAGAACGATCCTAAAAACCTGGCTGTTAAGGCAGGGGTAGTTCTGTTTTGTTGGTGGTTCTCTCGCTGTAGTCTGCGTAGTGCCGGGACACCTCTGACTGAGGTACCTGCGCACTTTACAAATGTTAATTGATTGTTTAACTGATTGTCTGGTTTCAAGCACTCTATATGAGTGCTTATATTTTCAGGCCGTCTCCCATATCCCAGTCCATGTTGCCTTTTTCCACTCCGACCTCCCCCCGTACCCTCTGTCCATGTTGTTTTTCTCCCCCTCCCACCCATTAGTCCCCATCCGTTTCTTCTCCATTCACACTTGATTGGCTTCACACTTGATTGGCTTTGTTTGTGATGTCTGTTTTCTTGTTCGTGAGACTCCTTTGCCTTCAGGAGCTGCTCCTGATTGCAGTGGCAGATCCCTGTCCGTCTGCTCCCTCCGTCCCTCCCCTTATTGTGTTGCCCCCCACCAAAACATAGCAAAGACCTATGACGTGGACAATGCTGGCCGTGTCATAGCACTTTTTACCTTCTTCCCACCTGCCCTTCACCCCCTCCTTTGTCGTATTGCTTGCCCTGCCCATCATGTTGTGTTCCTTGATGCCAAACAAAACAAGCATTTGCAATGCAATAGGTCTCGCATTTGCGGGAGTTTGAGCTATTGGCATTGTAAATGGCAATGCCTTTTACTTATGCATTTTTGAAAACCTGCAAGCGTGTGTAAACACGCACTTTGTACTTGTTGCTTACGAAAAGCACGACTGGCAGTAAAAGAGGAGCTGTTACTGCCAACTTTGCTTCTCGTGAGCAAGGACTATAAGTACAAAGTACATGTTTACGCACCGCTTGCAGGTTTTCAAAACATATCAATAAAAGGCATTGTCATTTACAATGTCAATAGCTCAAACTCTCGCAAATGCGAGACCATTGCATTGCAAATTCTTGTTCTGAGACAGAGGAGGCTGCAGAGATAGGAAGGCAGGGACCATGACGCCAGGCCATGCGTTTCAAAAGGAAGAGGCAGCTGTAGCCAAATCAGACCTCGGTCTTTCAATACACAGCAAATGTGGCAAGATAAGAGCAAGATTTACAGCTCTATTTACAACAGAGCTATGTAAACCAGGAGCACTGGTCTCCAGTGCGCCACCTTAAAGAAAGAAATAATGCTCACAAGCTCTTGAGTATCAACACATGTAACAGGGGCAGTCCTTGAAAATGGGTGGATCTTTCAAAGCCCACATCCTGAATACAGTATTTCTCGCAGAGACACCACAAGCACTACCTAAGCAAGACCTAAAAATGTATGTAGCCCGCCCCGCCTCCCAGCTGAGCCGCCCTCCCACTGACCAGAACAGCGCTCCCCTACCGGAAAGCGCCGTGACTCGCTCCTCTCCCTCGGGCTGAGTGGTCGCTCCCCAGTGTCCCTCTGTGACACTCGGTATCGTTGTGCTGCATTGCTTTGCTTAATCTGCCTAATTATTGCTGCCTGCTGTGTGCCTGGTTGCCGCTCTGATTTATTTGCACTTTTGAATTTAAATTTGCCGCTTTCACTGTATTTGCGCGTTTGCCCTAGCGCTCCGCTGTGCTCCCCCCTCCGCCTCCATTTTGTTGTTGTTGTGGTCATCTGTAGCCGGCCCCGCCTCCCAGCTGAGCCGCCCTCGCCCCTCCCCCTCCACCATCCATATATGACAGTTACTCCCGCGCGCAGCGTTCACGCGCAGCGACCGCGCCCAATTCGCGCCGAAGGTGCGCCAAAGGTAAGCCCGTCTACGCCCGTCCGCGCCTGGATCGCGCCCAGCGCCAGACCCCCTGGCCCTCGCATTTCCCAGCCCTCCCGCATTACCTACGATGCCACCACCCTCCTAGCCCTTAACCCTGGCCGTTCCCCAAACTGCGTCCAAGCCGCTCCTGGACACACCCATGGACCTTTCTCATGCTACTCCTGCAAATTCCTCTGCAACGTCAACCACTCCGCTACGATCACACCTCAGATTCCCGACACCAACCACCTACAATGCATCTTGCTCAACACCCGATCGGTCCATAGGCACGCCATTGACCTATGGAATCTACTAGACACCATCTCTCCGGACGTCGCCTTCCTTACTGAAACATGGATGAACGCCTCCTCCGCCCCAGACATCACCATTGCCATCCCAGAAGATTATAAGATCATACGCAAGGACCGTACCGGCCACACAGGAGGAGGAATCGCTATCGTCCATAAGAAATCCATCCATATCTCAACCAGCTCTGACGTCAACCTCGCCAACTCTGAACACCTTCACTTCCAGATCCACATCGACCCCAAGACCACACTCAGAGGCACCCTCCTTTACAGGCCTCCAGGACCCCGCGCACAATTTAGTGAGGACATCACGGACTTCATCACTCCACACGCGCTCCCCTCCAAAGATTACATCCTTCTAGGAGACCTCAACTTTCACCTTGAAAAGAACAACCGCAACTCCACCACCCTGCTTGACAACCTCGCCAACCTCGGACTTAAACAACTGGTCACTTCCCCCACCCACATCGCAGGTCACACCCTCGACCCTATCTTCACCTCCAGCAATCATGTCTCCTTCAGCCACACCACGAAGCTCCTTTGGACTGACCACAGCTGCGTTCACTTCACCTACAACAAGCCCAAACCCAACAAACACCCCCAACCAACTCTGCAAAGAAACTGGAACAAAATCACCATCGACCAGATCTCATCATCGCTTCTGCTAAACCCACCAGCCCATTCATCAAACCCCGACCAAGCCGCCACCAACCTCACCCTTTGGCTATCCAACAGCGCCGACATCCTAGCACCACTGAAAAAACGACAAAGCATACTTGGCAGCAAGAAGGCCTCATGGTTCAACGATGATCTTAAGAAATCCAAGAAACTCTGCCGCTCCCTTGAGAAGGCCTGGAAAAAAGACCCAACCACCAGCACCAAGGACACCTTCAAAAACGCCACCCGCATACACCATCAACTGATCCGAAAGGCCAAGAAAACCGCCTTCAAGGAACGACTAGATAACAACGCCCACAACAGCAAGGAACTCTTCAACATCGTCAAGGAATTTACCAATCCCTCGGCCAACTCTAACGACATCACCCCCTCTCAAGCCCTCTGCGACTCCTTAGCCTCATTCTTCCACAACAAAATTGCAGACATCCACAACAGCTTCGACAACCAACCCGGAGACCAACCCACCCAACCTTCTGCTGGACCTTCACCCCCCTCAAACATCCTTAATGACTGGAACACAATCTCCACTGAGGATACCATCCGCCTGATGAACTCCATCCACTCAGGTTCCCCCACAGACCCATGCCCTCACCACATCTTCAACAAAGCAGACTTCATCATAGCACCGCACCTCCGAGACGTCATCAACTGCTCCTTCAAATCTGCCACCTTCCCGGAAAGCTGGAAACTCGCTGAACTCTTCGCCCTCCTGAAGAAACCCACAGCTGACCCCACCGAACTCAAAAACTACCGCCCTATCTCGCTCCTTCCATTCCCGGCCAAAGTCATCGAGAAAGCTGTCAACAACCAGCTCGCCGCCTTCCTCGAAGCCAACAAATCCCTAGACTCCTCACAGTCCGGCTTCCGAGCAAAACACAGAACTGAGACCGCCCTCATCGCAGCAACAGACGACATTCGAACCCTACTGGACAATGGAGACACAGTCGCCCTCATCCTCCTCGACCTCTCCGCAGCCTTTGACACAGTCTGCCATAGCACCCTTCTACAGCGACTCAGAAACATCGGAATCCAAGGAAAAGCACTGGAATGGATCACCTCGTTCCTCACCGGAAGAACCCAGAAAGTCCGCCTCCCACCATTCAAGTCAGTGGCCACTGAAGTCATCTGCGGCGTACCACAAGGATCTTCACTCAGCCCCACCCTTTTCAACGTATACATGAGCCCCCTCGCGGCCATCGCCCGCCAACACAACCTAAACATCATCTCCTACGCGGATGACACTCAACTGATCCTATCACTCACCAATGACCCTAGCACCGCCAAAACCAACCTACATGAAGGAATGAAAGAAGTAGCCGAATGGATGAAACACAGCCGTCTGAAACTGAACTCTGATAAAACAGAAGTCCTCATCTTAGGTTCCTCCCCCTCCGCATGGGACGACTCTTGGTGGCCAGAAGCCCTTGGAAAAGCACCCATCCCGACAGACCACGTACGGAACCTGGGCGTCATCCTGGATTCCTCACTTTCAATGAACAGACAAGTCAACGCCGTCTCCTCATCCTGCTTAAACATTCTTCGCATGCTCAAAAAAACATTTCGTTGGATCCCCACCGAAACTAGGAAAACGGTCACCCACGCACTGGTCACGAGCCGCCTGGACTACGGAAACACCCTATACGCCGGGACTACCGCTAAACTCCAGAAAAAACTCCAACGAATCCAAAACGCCTCTGCCAGGCTCATATTAGACATCCTGCGTAAAGAACATATCTCTGGTCACCTGAAAAACCTCCACTGGCTTCCCGTCAATAAGAGGATTACTTTCCGGCTTCTAACCCACGCACACAAAGCACTCTACGAAATCGGACCAGAATGCCTCAACACACGACTGTCCTTCTACACCCCCTCCCGCCAGCTTCGATCTTCCAACCAAGCCCTTGCCACTGTACCTCGCATCAACAAGACCACCATGGGAGGTAGATCCTTCTCCTACCTGGCAGCTAAAACCTGGAACTCTCTTCCCACTTACCTTTGCCTTACCCAGAACCACCTAGCATTCAGAAAGCAACTTAAAACGTGGATATTTGACAAGTAACTCCCCACCCCTTCTTAAGCGCCTTGAGACCCCCTGGGTATGTAGTGCGCTATATAAATCCTCTGACTTGACTTGACTTGACTCTGCCTGTGCATTTCATTTGGGGCGACTCTGCTTTTTAGGAAACAGTGGCGCTTGTGGTTTGACTAGATGGTAACACCTGCCACAAAGGGGAATTTGGAGGTCCAGCACTGATTAGGAGGGTCTAGAGGTAGGCATCCAGTTCCGAACACTTCAAGTGGGTATCTGCAGAGAAAGTGGGTGTTAGGAAGAATTCAGGTATGGTTTCACCAAGTGCATTCATCGCTCTGGGTCCTAGCCTGTCTTTGGTGCGGATGACGATGTGAATCAACAGACCTGTGACAGTGCCTACAGAGTTACTGCAGTCCTGCAAGCTAGTCACCATTGTGGCTCGTTTCTGTCTCTTTTAAATTAGTGTGAAGTAGTGTGTAACTTGTGGAGGTGGTTGCAGCATTCTTGCTTACCTTTCATCACTAGATTTTGACCCTGAGGGCCACGGACCACAATGCTTCAGTATAGTAAATGTAAATGTATTGGCATTTATATAGCGCACTACTTACCCGTAGGGTCCCAAGGCGCTTTGACCGCTGCGAAACCCTTCCTGGCTTCCCTGAGAGATGGTCCCTTAATGGGTATCTCCAGGGTGAGACCAGGCATCCCCGGCGGTCTGGTGGGGCCGTTAGTGAAGATGAGGCAAGCTGATGCCCAGAGTTGCCGAGTGTGATCGCTGATCAGAGTGGGCACCGAGGCGAGAGAATTATCGAGTCCGCTGACCCTCAGTACCCTGATATAGGTCTAGGGAACATCAAACACTTTCCCTACATCTTCTCCTCGTCATTTCATATGAACAAGCCTTATAAGGACATAACTCCAAATAAGGATAGACTGCCTTGTATGGACATAACGCCTTATAAGGACTGTAGCCTTTTATGGACTAAACCTTTCACCTAAATCCATGTAGAGGGTGGGTTTTTCCCAATCGACATTAAGACGTCATCCTTAGCACATATGAATAATTCATGAGTACTCTCTACAGGAGGTCCATTTCACCTCTCCCATCGACGCACAAGGTTTAATCCCCAACGTTATCCTCATACTGAACAATGGGGAACATACAGACTGTATAAATACAGCACCTCTTGCTATCAGTAAGCCGGAGGGAACTGAGACTTAAAGACCGACACATTGACCAGAGAAGCTGCAGCTCCGACATTCCATCACTACAGCTAACAGTGGTCTGACGATCCCTTGTGGGGTGTCCAGCTCAAGTTCAGGACGAGGTCCCACAATCTCACTCTTCAGGTATGGGGGTTTGACTAAATCCTAGTAGGATTCTTGGCTCTTAGACTTAGGCTCTTTCGCACCTACACACATGCTAGGTACACTTAGGTACATCTAGACAGGCATCTTAGAACTACGCACTTTATTTTATAAATGCATTTCATATTCATGTATGTGTTCATGACTAATGCAAAATGGTAGAACAATACTATTTTTCTATTCACTGTACTGCTGGTTCTATATCTCTGCTACTGTATTACAGTTGTAGCAGTGCACTTATTTTACATGAGAACAACTACGGTACAATAACTTCTTATTGTAAACCCGCTCGACTGTTTCTTCTGTGTATCTCTCTTAGAGCAAAACAAGCAAGCATGAGTGACTGGGTGAAAAGTAGTATATTGTTTCCACGAGTCTGAGGTTATGTTCTGAAGTTGCAAAAACTGATCTGTCTGATAACAGGAGATTCTAGTAGCACTGCGAGCTAGCTAAAGCGAAAACATAGGCTGTCATATTCGGTGGGGGTGTACAGAGTCAGTTTGCCACCAAGCCCACAGTATATGTTATCCGTAAACGGCGTAGGTCCTGCATGAAAGGGTACTATCGGAACCACACTACATGGCGCCCAATGTGGTCTAATGGCACCCAACGTGTGAAACATGGTTTGCCCAATGTGGTGAATACATGGCGCACTTACTCAACAGTAGAATCTGAGTATCTCAGTCGTGCTTATTCACAGAGACCCTACTTACAAAACCCAGAGACATCTGGAGTAGGTGGGAAAATGCTTCGTCACAGCTGAGTAGGCGAGATATCCTATGTATTAGCTGTTGGTTAATCAAGCTTGAAGGAATATTTCCAAAAATTGTGAATGAAACCTTTGCATAAAACCTTTTCTTAATTTCCTTGACAGTTATTCTGTGTCTTAAACACAATATCTGTCGAGAACAGAGAACTAAACCCTCTAAAGAAATCACTTCCTGATGAAGAGAAAGATGCAGATGCAATACACATTTCACCCAAAGTAAGACAAACTCTTACAGTCAAACTACTCAAACATAGGTTACTACTTAGAGGAGGTGTAGTAATATTCGTGATAGAGGCACACGAACATTTCAAAACAGAGGTATTCTACTCATGGGTTATATTCCCAGAAGCAGATGCTGTAACAAATACTTTTCATTATTACAAACATGAAGAAGTTCCAGCGGCTTACACTCTGTTTTAGAAGACTGAGATACCGCTTACTTTCCAGGAACATAATTTCTGGTTTAATGGCGCCCTACCCCACATAAGAGCAGGAACAAGGCTTGTTCCTTTAGGAAGACCTGGAGCAACATGGCCAATATTAGCGACCTATGCACCACATCCAGACATTGACACAATACCAGGTGATGAACTACTTGTTCAACTCAAAGAGTTGATAAAACTCTACAGAAACATGACACACTTCGTCTTAAGGACACTAGCGGTCCAACCTACAATAATTAAACCTACTGCAGCTCTTAGACAGAGCACTAGTACTAAAATTACTCCACAAACCTTACTCGCGGTAATGGGCCAAGTGCCCACAAAACGTGATCAAATTCCTTTCTCGGTAGCTCAGAAAATAACCCAGTTAGAAGCAGTATTTCCGAATACAACACCATTTGAAAAAAACCATGTTAACAATCTGTTTGCCCGTGGGGATTACACCACAGTTAGAGGATTGCACCTCTCTGGGTACAGTCTTTGCAGCCATATATACAAGAACTCGTGGTATTCCTTCATTCGCAGTAATACCAGATGTATTAGGACAAATACAAAATCACTATGGAGCAGAACCTGCCCTAAACTTAGGGATGAAATTATTAAATAACTACGACAAGGTATCAGCCAATAATACTAGCTAATATTAAAGGAAGCAGCATCTGTGGCAATCTCAGTCCCTAGGTAGGTCTCCTCCACAAGAGCTCTCTGAAAAGAGGTATAATTTTAGCAATAGGGATAACATTAGGAAACCTGACAGGTATCAGGATACTGATACACACTCCTCTTGTTCCTTTCAGGGCTCGAAGAAAAGCTCAGAAAGAGAAGGACAATAAAAAAATAGAGTGGAGCGCACACAGTCCAGAGACGAGCAGTGCGCTCAAGACTTTACTTCTAAAAAAGAAGATAAGCTAAATCTAAAACCTCAATTTTAGAAAAAGAAAGTTGCTAGACATGCCCAGAATTCTGAGGACACAATTTCTGAACGGGGAATGGGCTCTGATGATGCTAGACCGTGCGGCAGAAGTAACAATATTTCACCTGAACCCTGAAGGAATTTCTGGTGACAGCGGAGTTGAATGATTACATCACGGTGGAAACACCAGACACCAGGGTGAGCATCCCACAAAAGATATTTGAAATAACACTCCGGTTGGAGGGGGACAAGCCCAGGAAAGTAAAAGGTCTTTTTTTGAAAAACTTATCTAGTTATGACATCCTGTTAGCAGTTCAAGATTGGCCGCCTGCATTAGTTTTGGAGTGCCCCAGGGGAGAAAGTATAATGTTTCATACATTTTCCAACAACGTTCCTGTTCACCTTAAACAAACATAGTCACAGGAGTGGGCAGTAGCCAAGCTTCGGCATTGTACAAAAATCACGCAGGGTGGGATGAGAACTCAACCTACCACGTGATCCCGTTAAAAGTTTCACCTAATGCTTGGAGGCAATAGCCAATAAAGCAAGAAGCAAAAAAATAAGTCAGCGAGATCTTAGATCAACTTGAGTACCAGGGACTTGTTGGAAAATGTACCTCTCCAATGAACAATCTTTTGTTTCCTGTGGCTAAACCAGTCAATACATGTTGTCTAGTTCTAGATTACAGACATTTAAACTCATGCACAAAGACATTTGCTGTCTAAAAGGCACACAGTGCCGCATTAATGAATAACATTGTGTGCAAAAAATACAAAACCACACTTGATATCTCAAATGGATTTTTCTGCCAAAATATAGCTTCTGAAAGCAGGTATCTAACCGCATTCAGTGTGTTGGGGTCTCAACGACAATTTTGTCGTCTAGCACAAGGGTATAAAAACAGTCTGGGTGCATTTTCAGCAAGAGTAACAGAATTACTTCAGAAATTTGATGAAGAAGCGTTGTCCTGTGTGGATGATATTTATCTGACAGACGACTTAGAGAGGCACTTGACCATGGTAAGCACCATTATTATGGGATTTGCAGCAGAAGACTACAAATTCAACTTTAAAAAAATCAAAAATAACCCACCTCAATGTCCTATTTTTAAGATATGATCTGTCAAGTGAAGGCAAAAGTCTTGCATATGATCTGAAAAGTGAAGGCAAAAGTCTTGCAGCTAACGTTTTAGAAGAATGTGTGCTGCTCCAGCCTCCAAAATCTTTAAAAATTTACAATCAATACCAGGATGCCTAACTTTCGTCAGGATATACATTTTAGATATGCACAAAGGGTAAAACCTTTCTATGATTTAATAAAACCTGACTTTTCAGCCAGAGATTGGACAGATGAACATACTCATATTCTTTGTTTAATCCAGGAAGACATGATTGCTTCCAAACACGCGTAAACGTACGCCACTTAGCAATCCGAATAATCGCGGGTCAATGTAGGTACACTTATTTAGCCTTTAATGAAGGAGAAACTGTACCAATCGCTTACAAATCACACCTGTACACAACTGCAGAAATGCGTTTCACTTCAACAGAAAAATTCCTGACAGCAGTTCGGACTGCTGTAACGAGAGAAAGAGCACTGGCTAAGGGGAAAGGCTTTATTGTCGTAACTCCAGTAATGACTTTAGAAGCTGTTACAAAGGCCAGCTTCCCAAATGCGAAAGCGTTACATCTTAGATGGATACAATGGGCTAATTCTCTTACTGCAACAGATGTTGAATACAGATTTGATCCAAGTTTAAAAACACAAGCATTCCTGCAATATGAACAAGAATATCCTCTACCAAATGAAATCTTTCCTCTAGATCAGTATGAATATATTATTTATACTGACGTATCTGCGCAATCGCCTATAGGAAGTAAGCAGCAATAATTTTTGGCGTGTGCTATCATTAAAGGTCACATGCGTAATGGCAAGTTCCATCTTAGGTGCACAAAAACGCAATCGCTAGAAGACTGCACGACTCAGTTGGCAGAATTAAAAGCACTTATACTGGCACTTGTAATTATGGATCGAGAATTCCCCACACTAATCGTGTGTGAATCTTTTTACTGTGTACAGTCATACAATGAATACTTACAGCATTGGGAACAAAAAACGGGTTTAGAAACGCAAAAGGTGGCACAATTAAACACAAAATGTTATGGGAACAGGTAGCTGAATTGAAATCCGAACTACCGAGGACTCGCGTGATCCATACACTGAGTCATCAACGTGATGGTGTTCACGTTCAAGCTAATTCATTGGCTGATGAAGCCGCAAAGGGGGTTGTTCACATGGCTTCCGTAGCTGCGCTGACTTGTTCAAAAACGAGAATAGACGGAGAACTAATGGTAGCTTTCATCGCATCACGCAAAGGAAGCACAGCAGTACCTAAAAAAATTCCACTCAAATACGCCTACAAGTTATATGCACAAAACATTTAATGTGCTCAGATTCCTAGTGTGGGGGATAGAGTAATACCCAATATGGATTGTAGGCAAGGTTTGATATTCGCTGCACACAAGGGTTTGGGCTCTGCGAACACAGGCGATACAGCGACTATTTCTTTACTGAAACGGCGCTATTGGTGGCCAGGGTTAACTAAGCAAACTAAAGACTAGGTCTTGAAATGCAACATCTGCCAGCAGATGAAAGGCTCCACTGTTGCACTCCTGGCACAGACGCCATTACTGAAGTCAGACAAACCTCTTGCATGTGTGTACTTGGACCACTGCGGCCCCTTACAAACGGACGGGGCCTACAGATATATCAAGGTAGCAGTGGATTCATGCGTGAGATTCCTATGGGTATGGCCTCGGCGTTCTGCTGACGCTCGAACTGTTATAAAAGATTTGCAAGTCTTTATCGGTACATACGCAGTTAGCACGTTACACTCTGACCACGGCCCTACGTTTAGCTCTCGGGCTTACAAAGAGGCCATGGAAGGAATGGGCGTAGCATCGCAGTTCTCATCTCCGTACCATCCAGAGGGAAATTTGGTTGTGGAGAGGAAAAACCGGGACTTGAAGCAATCTTTAACAGCTAGGGTATTAGGCAAGGGCGGTAGTTGGGTCACACACCTATATTGGGGTACAGCGGGCATTAAACAACCAGCCAAGAAACTCTCTCGGGGGGAGGGGTCACTCCATATGAGGTCCTCTTTAGGACACGTTTGTGGGTACCTGATCTTGATTGTGAAGGCGCAGTGGCAAATGAAAAACCATTTGATATCCATGATTGTTTGGCTGTTTTACAGGATCTAAATGAATGCAGGACAAAACAAAGCAATGTCTATACAAAGCAGACCGCCACTGAGGAAGTCAGGGTAGACACGGCAAGACCTGTCTGGATCCCAAAAGTCGGGGATCTGGTCACAGAAAATTGCAGACAAAAAGGAATTTGGACCTTATTACAGAAAACCTGTACCAGTCCTTACAGTACACGGAACAAGAACTGTGTTATTTCTGCCTCTTGCCAAAAAGGAGAAAAGATTTGTCTGTGACTGATACTAAACAGTAGGCCTAGTGGACTCCGCTGTAGCAGATGTCCTCCTCTAACTACAATCCAAGAAGTTCAAACAGAAAGACTCATCATGTTTGAAGAGCCACTTGAAAGGAATGAAGGACTAAGCAACAATGCTATGGAACTTGTTCCACTTGAACCAAACATTCAAATTCTAAATGAAAATCAGAATAATTCAGAAGTTGCAATTAGACCAAATGCAGATGTCTACATCAACATGCCTCATCGAGAGAAAAGGGATGTTTCAACTAATCCCGATGCAATTCCTACAATTGATCGAACAGCTTCTGGATATTTTATTAACTTTGATACGTTTTTCCTGGATCCAAGCGAGCCGGGAACGATTCTGGCCAAAACACCTTTCAAGCCAGAATTAAAGAACTTCTTTCTCTTTCTTCAAAAGACATACCTGGTATCACCTTGGATTGAACTCTGGGTATATTCTGGGACATTGTTTTTTTCTTTTCTGGCTAGGCTTAGTATTTACTTTTAGTATGCTTATCAATGAACACTTTCTTCAACAAGGTTCAACAGCCCAAGATTCCTACTGAAGCCACATCCATCATCACACCGTGAACAAAGAGACGTGTCATCAGTGAACATTACAGCTGTTCCTATATCTGATGGTATAGTATGGGACCAAATTTATTTCAACATATTCAGATCAACCGAACTTTTAAAAATGAATCATGTATTTCAAATCTCATTAAGTGATGTCATTACCTCCAGTACATTTTCTGATGATTGGTACACTGAAACTGTAAATAACATGTTGTCTGATTTAGAAAAAACTGCTGCATTTTCTAATAATGAAATGTTAGAGGGTTCTTCGGACTATGACAAATTATACTGTTATCAACATTTTGTTCATCATTTCCTGTACAAATACATTTCACCTAGGTGTGTATTTGAGTACCATCAGTGGGAACATTGCCCAACACCACCAAAAAGTAGTTCGCAAATGATTGCCCAGAAATGTGCATACTTTTCAGGGTTCAACACCACAGATCCAGCTTCATTTTATTATAAGATTGTACCAAAATCAGGACAGAAAATTATGCTGACAAACACTAAACAGATTTACTCTGGTTCCTTTTTGGCCCGATTGTCTGAACAGGGTTTTAACCTATGGAAAGATGAAATTGACTGAAAATTGATTTGGGGTTCATGGAACTGGCAAGTCCAGGGTACAGAGACACTATTAAGAACATGCCTCATTCCACAGCAGATTACCTTTTTAAATGATACTGTGCAACAGACATCGTGTCTTGGAATAGCCAAGATTAAGGACCTCAACACTCCAGAATTTCCTACACCATCACATGGGTGGTAGAATTCTTCTTCAGAGAAAGGGCTAACAATTGACGACATACTAAAGTACAATAGCTCAGCCCCAAATTGGAAGGAGTGGGTGGTTTGGCCCTTAGACACAAACACATGCCATGAACGGTTCCTGCATATCATCAAGGGACTCCGTATGCATAGGCCAGACCCACGATATGTACAGAGAGAACATCCAGTGGTAGTGACATCCTATAGTGTTGGGAAGTTGTGCCTAGAATGACTAGAAACCTCAACACTTGCAGAAATTAAACAACACTTATCTTTACTCTCACAAGACATGGATCTTGGGACTTTTTACTAGGACCTAGGAAACAACGTCAAAAACGTTAATATATTCAGGCATTTATTCTGCCTATAATGTTATGTTAAAAATGCTCTTTTATAGCGCACGGCTACTCCAAGGAGTGTCCCGGCGCCTTGGCAAAGAGCCTAAAGAATAGAGAGAAACATAGCACAACAGACATAAAAAGAAAGGAAGCAAAACCATTACTGAGTGAAAAGCTAAGTTTTAAGTCCTTTTCTAAAGGAGAGCAAGTCATCAGCTTTCCTGAGCAGAACAGGCAGGTCGTTCCAGCCTTTAGGCGCTAGAAATCGAAAGGTGCGCCCTCCGATTCTGGTTAGGAGTATAGGGGGAATCAAGGCTTTGGATAAAGACGCAGATCGTAGCGTCCTGCTAGGCACTTAAAAAGCCAAGCGTTTCTGAAGATATTTGGGGCCTATCCTAATGAAATCTGGAAAATTTCCCAAAAAGAAGCTGCAGAGAGAATACAGGAAATAGACCGTATAAACTTAGAAAAAGCTTTAGCTGTGGTGGATAATGGGTTAACAACTTTGACCTCCAGAGTATATTCATTGGGCAACATTGTATCTTCTGCTATAGACCTACTGGAACAGGATTTAGCCATATTACAACACAGCCAATCACAGTTACGTTCTATTATGTTATTGAGCTGGACGCTACAATCTTTGCGTGCAGGCTTTGTGCCTTGGCATTTTATAAACAGTACATCTCTGTTTTCAGAATACAATCTAACTGATACAACGATAGAAATGGCACAAAGGGGAGCTAAATATACAATGCTGCAAATTGAAGAAACTGGACAGGTTTCCATTCACTGGGGCTGAGTTACCATCCACAGAGTGGCCAATCCACGGCCAAATCATTCTCCCGATCACAACCTTTCAGTTTCACTTTTGCCTTGAACAAAGGCAGGCACACAAATATGAAAGACTTGTAAAAGGATACATTAAGAAATCCTGGCATTTACCATATAGATTTCGATGCAGGAGTGGGGATCAAGAAGTGTTTCTTAGTGGTACTAACTGCAAGAGCGCTTTAAGCGTTTCTCTCATGTGCCAAGATATCGTTTTGCATGGGCCTGTAGTGGTTCAGTTTCGAATCAGTCTTGCCACATGAAAGGAACTCCAGCTGCCGTGATCACGCCAGTGTTAGAGTTACATTCGAATGGGAGTTACTTAATGCTGAACGATCAAGGTTGTTGTGGGATGCTCCTGGGCTTGCCTATCTAGTCACCGTGAACATCAGGGTAATTTGTTGTATGCAAGTATTGTTTCCTCTCACAAAGACAGTCAGGGAGGCGCAAGTATGGCCTTTGCTGAATGTTTCTTTTGTACAGTTTGATGCTTTGAGCAGAATGAAAGCCATGCTTTTACAGCAAACCGTGCCATTGACCTCTGCACAAAAAACCTTTGAACTTCAAGTTGTGAGGACCTCGACCGATACACACGCTAATCCGTACACGCTGCACCCGACATTTCGCAGTAATGGTGGGTTGTATTGTAAATATGTCAGATACGAGCGGTATTGTTCACCTATTTAAAACCATAGGTTCGGGATTCCTTAACACCTTCCAGACCATCCTCCGAGTTGTTCCTAACTTTTTACACTCCTTATTCTGAAGCATTTTCGTGAGTCTACCTCTGATCCTGATTGCTATTGCTGGAATCCTGATTGCCGTTAACCTGCTTCGCAACGGACGGACCATCCACCAGCGAGATTGAAAAGCTCTCCTGGAAAGATATTACTGTGATTGCATGGTACAACATCTGGGTGCGCCTCGCCTTCGAGAACTAAGTGCTTATTGGTTCCTGTCATTCAGACCAGTCTTCGAAGACTACATCGTACCTGTTTTCCGATACCTGTTTTGCGGCGGGGAACGCGAGGTGGACAGCAGTCTGACACCTCTAACGGAGACGCCAGCCGACCTCGACTCCAGGCTGGAACTACTGCGGTCCCTTGCTCGACTCTGTCCTCTGCGTATTCCCATCTTAACGCATACATTCCATTGAGGATCCGCAGGTGCCCTTGGCCGAGTTGGATTTGAGCTCTTCCCTTGGCACTGAGGTATCAAATGCAGCACCGGCTGCTTCACCAACAACTGTTGGCAGCACTGAGTAGTTTCATCTATGCACACTTGATGTGCTATGCGAGGTACTACAATGTTGTCCCCTTCGACAGCAGGCAACGACAATGTTATGTCTCCCAGCCAGGACATATAATCTGACTCCCCATGTGCTGGGAACAAATTCAGTTTTTTCTTTCCCATTCTTTTTCAAAATAACTTTTTTCAAATTGACACTTTTTATGCCAAAGCATGGCCTTCTAAGTACGCTTACAGTAGTTCAACTTGTGTGATCGAACTCATTTAGAACTGTGATTTGCAGAACTTAACTAAACATGTCAAACTTTCAGAAAAACATTTATTTCCTCGTTTTAAACTGTTTTTAAATGAAGTTTTAACGTTTTTGGAAACATTTTAAATGACTGCTTGATGATTTTATGCACTGACACCGTTATAAATGCGTATCATTATATGTTAATTATAAGGTGGAGTAGGTGTTATATTTCATATCGGTACCCTGATATAGGTCTAGGGAACATTGTACACTTTCCCTACATAGTCTCCCCGTCATTTCATATGAACAAGCCTTATAAGGACATAACTCCAAATAAGGACAGACTGCCCTGTATGGACATAACGCCTTATAAGGACAGTAGCCTTTTATGGACTAAACCGTTCATCTAGTTCCATGCCGAGGGTGGTTTTTCCTCAATAGATATTGCTAAGACGTCATCCTTAGCACATATGAATAATTTATGAGTACACTCCACATGAGGTCCACTTCATCTCTTCCATCGACACACATGGTTTAATCGCCAACGCCATCCTCATACTGAACAATGGGGAACATACGCACATAGACTGCATAAATGCAGCACCTCTTGCTATCAGTAAGCAGGAGGGAATCGAGACTTCAAGGCCGACACACTGACTAGAGACGCTGCAGCTCCGACATGCTATCGCTCCAGCTGATAGTGGTCTGAGGATCCCTTGCGGAGTGTCCAGCTCAAGTCCAGGACGAGGTCCCACAATCTCACTATTCAGGTATTGGGGTTCGACTAAATCCTAGTAGGAATCTTGGCACTTAGGCTCTTAGACTTAGGCTCTTTCGCACCTACACACATGCTAGGTACACTTGGGTACATCTAGACAGGCGTCTTAGGTGTACGCACTTTATTTTATTAATGCATTTCATATTCATATATGTGTTCATGACTTTTGCAAAATGGTAGAACAATACTATTTTCTATTCACTGTACTGCTGGTTCTATATCTCTGCTACTGTATAATAGTCTTAGCAGCACACTTATTTTACACGAGAAGAACTACTGTACAATAAATTCTTATTGTAAACCCGTTCAACTGTTTCTTCTGTGTATCTCTCTGAGAGAAAAACAAGCAAGCACGGGTGACTGGGTGAAAAGTAGTATATTGTTTCCACGAGTCTGACGTTATTATGTTGTGTTATGTTATGTTACATAAATATATAACGTGCACAGCTACTCATGAGTATTGCGGCGCCTAGCGGAGGAGGAGACTGAATACTATCAGGAGAATAAGTGTGTTTTCAGTTTCCTCCTGAACACAACTGGGTCCTGAATGGAGCGTACTGCAGGAGGGAGGGCGTTCCAGGCAGTCGTCGCCTTCACCGTGAAGAAACTGCCCCCTATTCTCTGAAGCTTAAAACGAGGGACCAGAGCATAGCAAAGGGACGAGGACCGCAGCGAACGTGCGGGAACATAAAGAGAAATGCCTTTGTAAGTAAAGAGGGCCACGGCCATAAAGGGCACGGTGGACCAGAGTCCAGGATTTAAATTTGACTTTATCCAACATGGGTAGCCAGTGAAGAGAGCGGAGCTATTGGTGGACACTGTTTCTAGCCGGAATGCCCAGAAGAAGTGTGGCTGCTGTATTCTGAACCACCTGCAGTTTTTTCATCAGGTACCCAGGAACACCAGAATAAAGGGCATTGGCATAGTCCAGCCTTGACAGAATCAGCGCACAGGAGGGGGAAAAAATCTTCTAAAATAAACATCGCGCAAGCTTATTAATGTGCGTCGAAAAGGAAAGACATTCATCACACCATACCCCCAAGTTTTTTTGCTGCTTTCCCTGATGAAGTAGGTGAAAGAAACTCAGGAGGCCAGAGCTGCTCTCTGAAATTGGGGGGGAATTTGTCAAAGAACAGAACCTCCGACTAATCTTCATTACATTTAAGCTGCGCCTCTGCCAACTATTTGATATTGGAGGACAGACAGTGTTGCACCCGTAATACCGAGTCCGCGCCTTTGTCTCCGGTAAAAAGCAACTGAGTATCATCAGCATATGCCATCACCTTAGCCCCCAACTCCTCCGCCAGATAGATCAGCGGAGTAATATAGATGTTAAAAAGAAGGGGGCTAAGGGAGGAACCCTGCGGAACACCGGTAGTTACCGGTTGAGGTGTGGAGGAGGACGGCGTAATCCAAATCTGCTCGACACGCCCATCCAGAAAGGACCGAATCCAGCCCCACACAGAGCCCAACAGACCTGTCTTAGCCAGACGAGAGAGAAGGAGTGCATGTGTGACCGTATCAAACACCATTGAGAGGTTGAGCAGAATTAGTGCTGCTCTCCCGCCTGCGTCCAAGCTCTCCCGGATGGCCTCCACCAACACGGTCTCTGCGCTATGAGATGCCTTGAACCATGATTGAGCAGGGTGCAGGAGCCTCTCCCTTTCCAGAAAGTCTGTCAGCTGCTCATTGATCACCTTCTCGCACACCTTCGCCACAGCAGGACGGAGGGAAGTAGGCCAGTAATTCCCTGGGCAGAGGGGGTCCAGCGATGGCTTTTTTAGAAGAGAAAGAATCTTGGCCTCATTCCAAGCCTGTGGTACCAGCCCTTCCTGAAGGGACATATTGATCATGGTATTCACCTCTGTGTTAATGACCTTGGCAACTGCTGCCAGTGTCCTCGCCAGGCAAGGGTCAGAGGGTGAACCTGACTTCAGAACCTTAAGAATTTTATGATACTCTGATGGGTCCATTGTGTTCTGAAGTTGCAAAAACGAATCTCACTTATAACAGGAGATTCTAGTACCACTGCGAGCTAGCTAATGCGAAAATATAGGCTGATAATAGGTGGGGGTGTACAGAGTCAGTTTGCCACCAAGCCCACAGTATATGTTATCCGTAAACCGCGTATGTCCTGCATGAAAGGGTACTATTGGAACTACACTACACATTGTCACACAAATAAAGCTATAAACAGATTATAATAATACAGTGTTGTGTTCACACATGACACACTGTGACGTACACAGTCTGGTGCACAAGCACAGAAATATAAATCCTCGTTCTCCCTGAACTCACCTTCCAAGTCGGCGTTCCCCATCCGTAACCAGCAGATCAGAACCGGTGTGCTGCTGAAACTGCACCCACGAGGGCTAAGGGATTCCTTTGATATTGTCCAAAAAGGGGGCCCCCGTTTATGCTGGAACTCCCACTCCTACGCAAGTGGAAAAAGCCCCACTGTCCCTCTTCTTAGTGCACAAACATTCCTTTGATATTGCCTAACCATACTGAATCCGACCCCAGATGTCTGGAGCAGGAAATAAAAAAAATAGTCCTTGAAGAAATATATAAACAATTGCAGCATAAAGAAACTGTAGTTGGCCGGTAATCCCAAGCGAAACACGGAAGTGATGTATCTGGAGCACCAACCAATGAGGAGCCTGCAAAGAAGACTGTCTCGGGAGTCAGCCTATGGTAAGCAGCAGGAGGTATATTAACTACACAAGGTCTTGCGGGCAAGCAGCAGGAGGGATTAAACACAATATATTGACATCAAAAGGTCTTGCAGAGAGTGCATGCATGCTGATACTCGACCTGAAAACCTGACAATGAAAAACAGTACTCCTCTTCCACGCCCCCACCCTTTCTCCTCTGCAGCCCAATGTTTTTTTTTCTAGCTCTTTCGATATGAATATAAATATCCTCCTTTTCACTCAAAATCACTAAAAGCAAGTGAGACTCATTCCCCAGGGCACTCTTTGCTGCATTACAAAGGCATATGCCCTAGATCTGCCAGGCTGGAAAACTGCAATGCTCAGCATCACCAGCTAGAGTCCGTGTCACTTCTCATTAGAGTGTCCGCTGATGAACGTGGAAGCACGCCCTGGCATGGACCTGCCATCTTTCGTAGTGCACTAATTTCTCTTACAGACACCCGACATAAGCAATCCCTCCACAGCCCTTAGTCTTAGATGAGCAGCTGCAAACAGGACACTAACCTCATCCCTTTTCCAAATACAAAATGAGTGTTATAAGTATTTCTCAGACGCAGCGGCTGAAAAGCTTAAGGCCTGATAACATAGTTTCTGGTATTAAAAATTCCATAGTGTTCTATTATTTATAGTCCCTATAGTACTATATGACATGCACAGTGAGTGTGTACTGCTTGCATCGGCGGCTCTGGGGCATTTGATGTATTTTAGTAGCGTATAGCCCCATAGCAGTCCTCCGTGAAAAGGGTCACCTATAAGATACGCTCTTCTCCGAAACAGAGATGCTTTATTTCTGGTGATCAAACCACAATGGTGTTTTTAAACTCTGCACATCTTTCTGTCTTTTTATGCTTTATTATGCACCCAAAGGTTTCATACAGTTTCCTAAGTTTCATTTGATCCCATACGTGTTATATTATTGGGCACAGGTTTATACTTCTGCCCACACCTGCGGCTTTGAAATGGCCCGGAATAAATAAATTCCTATGTGGTTGGTACACAGTTAAATATGCTTAGTGATTTAGCAAAAATGCACCACAGATTTGTGAGCAATTCATACCAACATGTTGACTTTAGGAGGGGAAAAGTCACATTTTTAACACCAGGAACTGATTGCATTGCCAAGCATGTTGAGAGATTGTGGGCATGCTGTCTATGTCAACCTTTTTGTATTTTAGTGCCGTCTGGATTACAAAACCGGCGTGGTCCATCAACGTTTTCCCTAAAGTGTAAATCTAGTGTACAAAATGTAGTAAGAGACCGAAAGCAGGCATACTTTTAATAAATGCGTGAACATTGCACATATCAGAAAGAAACAGTTAGTTTAAGATTCCTTACCTTAGAATTACCCCCAGGCGTCAGACTGGATCCGGAAAGTTTTTCGTCAGCAGTACCTCTGTGCATCGGAAGGTGGCGTCGGTCGACTCCGCGTCCATCGTGGTCGCCGGGATGACGTTGCGGTAGCTACTTAGACGCCGCCCCTGCACGCTGAGGTAAGTTCTTTCTTTTTCCGCGCCAGCCAGTGCCGATCCGGAAAGAGTGGTACCTCCAGTCATATTTTGACTGAACTTTTTGAGCGACTTTTGTCGTTTTCCTTTTGAGTGCTACAACTACTGGTGCACGTAGGGATGCCCGGCTTCAAGGCTTGTTTTTCCTGTACCCGACTAATGTCTGTGAAGGATCCGCACTGCTTGTGCCTCTTTGCCTGGAGCGCGACCATGACCCCAAGTCCTGCTCCGACTGCCGAACTATGGCTCCGAAGTATTTTAGGGAGCAGTCCCGAAAGCTTCTTAAGTGTGGGCATTCGGCTCTGAACCATTCAAGGTCCCGGCCGTGTGGGAGGTTGAGGGACCGGTCATGGAGCCATCACCAGTTGCCACCAAGTCTTCGCACTCGGGGTCAGGTAAGTCGAAGCCCTACAAAAAGTCGAAGAAACATAGCCGCTCTTTGACTGCTCCCCGTCAGTCGGCTGACGCGACTAGGGATAAGGGTGGTGACCCTCCTACCTCGCTGTGGGCGGACGCTGAAGGGCCGACTACAGGTTTCCCTCCTTTCCCAGGACCCGGAACGGCCCCTGCTCATCTTTGTCAGTTTTAACGAGGCGATGCATGCCATCTTTGGGCAGCCCGAATCCGCTGGCGCGCCTTCGGGCCCCGTAGACTTAGTTGGGGATCCTAGGCCTTCTCCACTGGCAAGTCCGGCTTCGGCGCCGCAGGCCCCCCATGGATCCAGACCTGGATCCGGATCAGCACCAGTTAACCTCATTACATCTCCAATGATTCCGCTTCCCGAGGCACCGTTCCCGCCCTCGACGCCAGTCGTGCCTCCGGCCGACGTCGCCCCCGGCTCCCATCCTTATGTGGACACGAAGCCGGTTTTTGTGCCCCTGTTCACTCCTGGGTTCCCTTTCAGGCCAGATTGGCACCCAGAGGATGAGGAGGAGGACTGGGAGAGGTCAGGTGACCATCTGACAGACCAGTTGGAGTATGACCAGGACTGGATATAGGACCTGTGGGATGCCAGTAGTCTTGATACGTCCCCTGACCTTGGCATGTTGTCTCCTCCTACTGTGACTACAGAGGAGGAAGCTTCCCATGCAGTGGTGTTGCATAGGGCGGCCGAGGCTCTCCACCTCGAGATCCCTACAGTGGCGGTCTGGACTAACCTCCTGACAGAAGGGATTCAACCGAAAGCAAGCTCTTCGGAGCCCCTGCTGCCGTTTAATGAAGCCTAACCAATGTCCTTTTGGGCACCTGGTCCAGGCCCAACACTGGGGCTTCCGGGATAGGATGATTGCATGACGCCACTGCCCGGTCCCGGGCAACCCCACTTTTCCCTCATAAAACCCCACCCGTGAGAGCTTGGTGGTCCAACCCTCTGCTTCCAGGAGCGTATTCCGTACCGCTCCACCAGATAGGGAATCCAAGAAACTGGTTCATCTTGGGAAGAAGATTTTTTCTTCCGCCAGCTTGGGACTGCGGTCGGTAAACACTGCATACCTATTGGGCCGTTATTCGCACTCTGTGTGAGACACGGTTGTGCAAGTGCAGCCACAGTGTCCGGAGAAGGCCCGGACCTTACTCTCCCAGGCTGTTACCGCCGGGAGGGATGCAGCTATGTTTACCATTCGCTGTGGGCTGGTTACCACCAATTCTCTAGGCCGGACGATATCCACATCGGTAGTCCTTCAACTCTATGCCTGGATGAGATCAACTGGCTTTTCTGGGGATGTCCAGAACACCCTTATGGACATGCCCTTTGATGGCCACCGCTTTTTGGTGACAAAGTAGACAACGCTCGAGAGCGATTCAAGGACTCGCGTGCCATGGCCAACTCCTTGGGCCTCTCCAGCCGCCCTGCGCAGTCTGCTTTTTGCCCCTTTCGTGGCTACGGAAGGGGTGCCTAACCACGTTCCGACCTGAGTCATAGGCCGATGCAAGTTTCCCAACCTTTGCGCAGCCGGGAACGTGGGAACCACCACTGTGGTTCTGGGGGCCAGCTGCCGGGCCAGTCCACCAACCCCCCCTCTGCTTCTGCCTCCAAACCTTCCTAGTCCGACATTTCAGACCCATTAATCACCAGTGGGCGGCACGATCCGCCATCACCTCCCCTACTGGCGCACCATCACATCAGACAGGTGGGTTTTACAGATAGTCTGAAGGTGCTACTCTTTCCCCTTCGAGGCTACCCCTCCAGCCATGCCACCTCAGTACCATCGCATGTCGGAGGATCATCTGGGTCTTCTCCAACAGTAATTCACGGCTTTCCTGCCCAAGGGAGCCATTGAGCGCGTTCCTGTCCCAGTAGTAGGTCATGGTTGCTCTTCCTACTACTTTCTGGTACCCAAGAAGGACAAGGACCTGTGTCCTATCTTGGATCTCAGGAACGTCAACCACTTCCTCCGGAAGGAGAAGTTCAAGATGTTGACACTTGCTCAGGTCTTATCTACCTTCGACCCTGGAGACTGGATGGTAGCGTTGGACTTGCAGGACGCTTATTTTCACATCCCCATACTGCCGGCCCATCTGCGTTACCTGCGGTTCACGGCAGGCCACGAAGTCGCTACTCATCTGCGTAGATCAGGGGTTCCCCTAATTCGACAACTGGTTGTTGAAGGCGGGCTCGCCCCAGGCAGTAGTCTCCCACCTCCAGACTATGACCGACCTTCTGCATTTACTGGAGTTCTCCATTAACATGCCGAAGTCGCATTTGATTCTCTCTCAGAAGCTCCTCTTCATCGGAGCAGTTCTGGACACAACACAGTTTTGGGTTTAACCTCCTGAACAGCAAGTCTGAGATATTCGAGCTATGATTCCAATCTTTCTGCCTCTATGCCGGGTTTCGGTCAGGATGACTTTGAGGCTGCTGGGCCTTATGCCCTCCTGCATCCTGCTAGTCGATTATGCTAGGTGGCGTATGCAGGCTTTGCAGTGGGACCTGAAGTTTCAATGGGCGCAGCATATGGGGAATCTGTCCGATTTGCATCTAGATCTCGGAGGGCACAGCGCGACAATTGCAGTGGTGGCTCACAAACCAGGATTGGGTCAATGGCAGATCCCTCTCTCTTCCCCAACCAGATTACACAGTGGTGGCAAACGCATATCTTCTGGGTTGGGGCAGCCACATGGGAGAGGTAGAGATCAGAGGTCTTTGGTCTCCGGAGAAGTCCACGTCAACCTTCTGGAGCTTCAGCTGCTAAGGGCATTCCTTCGCTCTGTCTGGGAAAGAGCAGTGCAGCTGTTTACGGACAACACCACCGCCATGTGGTACTGCAACAAACAGGGCGGGGTGAGGTTGTGGACCCTATGTCAGGAGGCTCTGCGCCTCTGGACATGGCTGGAACATCAGGGCATATCCCTGGTGTTTCAACACCTGGCAGGTTCTCTGAATGCCAGGGCGGATGAACTCACCCGCAGGTGCATGATGGATCACAAATGGAGTCTTCACTTGGAGGTGGTGCAAGGTCTCTTTTAGCAGTGGGGAGAGCCTTGGTTAGATCTATTCGCCACCAAAGAGAACGCGCAATGTCAGCAAATCTGCACGTTGGAATTTCCAAGGCGGCACTCGCGTGTCGACGCTTTTCGTCTCAAGTGGAGTTGCGGTCTTCTATATGCCTTTTTGCCTATTCCACTTCTGCCCAGAGTGCAGAAGATCAGGCGCGACCGGGCCCAAGTCATTCTTGTCGCTCCGGACTGGGCAGGAAGAGTCTGGTATCCTGATCTGCTCAACATGGCCATTGATCTTCTGATCAGACTACCTCTGCGGGTGGATCTTCTGTTGCAGCAGCAGGGGACGGTCCTCCACCCGAACCTATCCAGCCTCCACCTCCTGCGTGGAGATTAAGCGGCAGCAGTTGACGTCATTTGACTTGCCTCCCGAAGTCTGTGATGTAATCTTGGCAGCCAGGCCTCCCTCCTAAGGCGGTATACACCTGCCGATGGAACAAATTTGTGGCATGGTGCGCAGGAAAGGCTGTGGATCCCCTTCCTGCCCCTCTTTCTGAGGTTCTCTTGTTTTTCCTTTCTTTGGCCCAGCAGGGCTCCGCTCTGGGCACTATCAAGGGCTATCTTTTGGCCCTTTCTGTCTTTCTAAGGCTTCCTGATCAGCCTTCTCTCTTCAAGTCCCCGGTTGTAAATCGTTTCTTTAAAAGCATCACTCCTATCTTTCCACCGATTCCCTTCATGATGCCTCAGTGGGACATGAATTTGGTCTTGACCTATTTGATGTGCGCTCCCTTTGAGCTGTTTCACAACTGTCCTCTATGACTTTTAACTCGTAAGACTGCATTCATGGTAGCCATCGCATCTGCCAGAAGAGTGAGTGAGCTCCAGGCTCTTTCATCCAAGCCTCCTTTTCTGGCTGTACATCCGGACAATGTTGTCCTAAGAACTCTTCCATCTTTTCTTCCCAAAGTGGTCACCTTCTTTCACATCGGGCAAGCCATCACTTTGCCCACCTTCTTTCCTCCTCCTTCTAAAGAGGAAGAGCGGCTTCACAGTATGGACCAAAAACATGTGCGTTCCTTCTATCTGAATCGCACCAAACAGTTCCAGGTGGATGACCAACTCTTTGTTCGCTACGTAGGCGCCAAGAAAGGTCGGGCCGTACACAAGCGGACCATCTCTAGATAGGTCGTTTTGCGTATTAAAGCCTTTTATTCTCTAGCTAAAAAGGAGCCTCCAGTGGGGCCATTCCACCAGGGAGACGGCAGCCACTACTGCTTTGGGACGAGGAGTCCCTCTGAATGACAAATGTCAGGCAGCTATGTGGACATCGCTGCAGATGTTTACAAAACACTACTGCCTGGACAGCCAATTCCGGAGAGACGGCTTCTTTGGCCGTTCTGTTCTCCAGGACTTTCTCGTGTGATCTTGGTTTGCAGACCCGCCTCTGAGGTTGGTATTGCTGGGGTATCTATTCTAAGGTTCCTTACCGCCCCACCCAACCTCCCGTTCTGCGAACTGATTTCTAGGGTTAAGGACATTCTTTCAGTGCACCCGTGGTCAGGGTCTTGCATAGCTCTGCGTTTCTGGCGCAGAAAGTCGTGTACAGAACTGACGTCAGTGCACGAGGGCGGCATCTAATTAGCTACCGCAACGTCATCCCGGCGTCCACGATGCCAACGACTGACGCGGAGCCGACAGACGCCACCTTCCGACACGTAGAGGTGCTGCTGACGAAAAACTTTCCGGATCCAGTCTGACACCTGGGGTAAGACATCTATAACTAACCTATGTTTCTAACAGATGTATCATTACCGAAGGTAAGTAACTTGTTTGTTTGATTCACTGAAAGTACTGGAATACATGAGACACTGAAGAACACACATTTCCGGAGTAGGAAATAAAACAGTAGTCCCAAAAGGAACAT
This sequence comes from Lissotriton vulgaris, assembly GCF_964263255.1. Classification (NCBI taxonomy): domain Eukaryota; kingdom Metazoa; phylum Chordata; class Amphibia; order Caudata; family Salamandridae; genus Lissotriton; species Lissotriton vulgaris. Next base: position 1,953,570,172 of record NC_141685.1, on the reverse strand, counting down.
ATTTACAATTGCAGCGTAAAGAAACTGTAGTTGGCCGGTGCTCCCTCGCGAAACACGGAAGTGATGTATCGGGAGCACCAACCACTGAGGAGCCTGCAAAGAAGACTGACACAGGAGTCAGCCTATTGTGAGCAGCAGTAGGGTTTATGCATGGTATATTGACTACAAAAGGTATTACAGACCGTGCATGTGCGCTGATGCTCGACCTAAAAACTATTTGCCGTGGCCAGAGCTGGCTGTTCTTGTGCAGTGCACCTACATTTTAATCCACTAAGGAAGGCTGCAGGTCTTTACCAAACAAGAAGTGTTCATATCCCATGCAAGGCTCCTTTTAAAAATGATCAATGTTTCGTATACGATTTCCTTTTACATTCTTTCAGTTAACATCCATTCGATCAGAGGCTGTCGAAAACAAGGAAAATCTGCATTTGTAGGCTGTCACCCTGTGTGATGTGCCTTACTTCTTCACCTTTGGTAGACAGTAACATCTTTTCACTCATCCTAAGTGCAAGTAATTCTCCATGGTTTGAAGAGAACCTTAAGAATTAATAACAGTATATTCCGAGGCGCTACGTAGGCCCTTGCAATGCAACTACACCCGCCCCACCCTCTAGGGGTCCTATGGACATCAGTGTATCCTTGAATTCTCATTGGCTCCTCAAACTGTCTGCAGGGGTTAGGGATCTCTGATTTTGTGTCACTCTGCTGGCAACTTGACTTGGACTGTGGCGAGTTACATATGCAATTACAAAATGCGGTAATTAAAATAAAACTTAATAATTTTGAATGAATATGTAAATTGGTGAGAAGCAAACTATAAGCACGTTTATGAGAAATTACGTTTTTTTGTGGGAGAAAGATCACTATTGACCAAGACAGAAATAAAGACTGAAAGGGCTATAGCGTGTAAAAAAAAATGTAGACTTTGAAATATGTTATGAAGGTAACATATTGCTTTTTTCCCTTTGCTTTTTTTTATACTTGTATGTAGGTGGACTACTGATATGTTTACCACGTGAACAGGCGGCACGTTTCTGCGCAGAAATTAAGTCTCCAAAATACGGGGAAGGCCATCAAGCATGGATAATTGGAATTGTAGAAAAAGGCAACCGTACCGCCAGAATTATAGACAAACCTCGAATTATTGAAGTTGCACCACAAGTGGCTACACAGAATGTGAACCCAACGCCTGGAGCCACTTCGTAACCTAGAAACGTGTAACATTTTGTTTTTGTTTTTAAATAGATCTATTCCTTAGAACAGTACAATGAAATAATTGTAAAATATATAAATATATATATATATCTAGTTGTCTACCCACTCAGTGGCCTTAGGTCATTATACGAGCGGGTTTGATTAATACAATTGAATAAGATTCATTGCCTTTTTTCCTGTTACATTAATTGAAGGTGCACCTAATTTTGAGGCAGCTTCTAAGTTGAAGAAATAGATTGTTATCAAATACTGATGATTCATTTTGAATCTTTAGACACTTTTCTTGCTGCTGTGGCTCTTAAGGGTTGTCTCTCTTTCACACACATCACTATAGTGTCAACGAGCAGTGAGTGTCCTTTTGCTACTGGCCCAATTCTTTTGGGGCTGTAAAAAGCACACTAGACGTATACTTTCCACCTGATCAACAGTGGGGTATGTTTATGTTTTGCGTTTATAGTTGTGTACACCCTCTAGCATTTACGCAGAATACATTTGCTTGGAAATATTAGTATGAAGCTACATTTTTGATGCCTGTGTAGCTATTGTAGAAAGTTAGTTAAATTAGTATTTCCTATAGTAAAAGACTGCACAATAAATTTCAGTCTATCTCCGAAGTATATCTTTTATTCGTAATATTGCTACGAGGGTGCCTTCTGTTAAAAAAGAAAGCACTGATTTTGCATGGGAAGTGCTTTAGTTTTAAGAAACTCTTTTATACATTACTCTTACCGTACTATTAATGTTTTCATTATCAGTAGCAAAATTGTAAACCATAAAATACTTGCTTGCTTGTAATGTGCGCAAAAGTGCAAAAAGATCTTGATGACCAAATGATGGAGAGAGTTCCTGTGCATTTAACATTCAGTATGTGAATAGTAACATCTTTTTAAAATATGATCTATAACAAACATTCGGGTCCGTGATTGAAAGTGTTTAACATTTTATATTTTGTATAGTGATAGCATGACTTTATTTTTGTTTCTTTAACACATGCGGCTGTTTCTAATGCTCAGATTCATTCTGTGCACGCTTTTGTGATCAGTTAAAAAAAAATTCTACATTGCCAACATTACAGTTCGAACTTGAACTCAGTTATTCAAATAAATATTTAATTTTTTATTTGTCTTGTACAAGCGAGTGCCATTTATTTTCTTGTTTGTGCTATTCTGTGATTAAAAGAACAGATGGGAGAAACCGTACACATTTTTAGGTTTGGCTTTTTGCAGCTGTCTCGAGACCTTGTGTGATCAACCAAAAAAAGAGCCTATGGAGGTCTCCAGAGAGGTGCTTTGGCTCTGCCCACATGTTAGTGGACAGGAGTACAGGATTCAATTGAGAATAATAAGTGCCAAAAATGAGTACTTGCTGCACTGACAGTTTCCCCACACTTTTTATAGACCGTGCTTAAAACATAACGCAGCAGCATGCAAGATAAATCCTTCATCAATTTGCAGTGCCATTGGCCAAGAGGGTTTTCCCTAATGTAATTAGATGACACTGATACACTTGAGCATTAGAGCATTACCGTCACCTCAATAAAACTTAGTATACTGTACAGAATTCCACATTGCTCATTGCTATGGCATTTACACGAGTCTCTGCAGCCTGTAAAGATTGTCAGAGCCATCCTAGGTCAGTTGTTACACTATGCGGTGTGCTAATTGTGTTGGACTTTGCTACAGAGGCCCAGAAGGGAATTAGTCAGGAACCAGGTGGTGATACAGCTCTGTCGCATAAAGTGCGGTAGCACGTTCAGGCCTGTTATGTTGTCTTCCAACCCATTCCTTCCCTTGCCAGGCTGCTCTGCTCGGGGTGGGCCCAGCAGCTCTGGTTATGCTGCTCCTCCTCCCATTGCAGGTTCCACGATCAGCCCTGTCTTCCCCCTCCACCTGAACTTCCCCCATCTCCCACCTCTCACCTGTTCCCTCCCTTATAGGGCCCGCAATGTTGCCCTCCCATCTCTTTATGTATTCTTCGCCAGGCCACTCTGCTCTTGAGGACGTGGCACGTCCTGTAATGCGACCTCCCCTCCAGCCCCCTACTCTGCCTCTCCAGCTTGCGCCACACTGAGAGGGTGATCACTGTGAGTGTAGGCAAATATTGTGCCTGTGTAATTGTCCAGTGCTTGACATGCCTGGCAGTGTCGTGAACGCTGTCTTTGTTTGAGTGAAGGGTGAGCGCTATGCTTGTGTGATTATAGGGTGCACGCTCTGAGTGAGTGCAGCGTGAGTGATCTCTGGGTGTAGTGTGAGCGCTGTGTGTGAGTAAAGACTGAGCAGTCTGCATTTTGAGGACACGGTGAGTGATGAGATTGGCTTTTATGAGCTTAACACACGAAACACACGTATGCAAAAAGGCTGCCATGTGCATGTATTTATTTGCATGTGTTGGCACATTAAAGACAGACCTGTTGTCATTGTCAGTGCAACTTACTCCGTTTGTTCCTATTGAAACATTTTATGTAAAACTTGTAACATTTTGTTGAGAGCCAAGAACTTGGATTCTCATATTTGTGAAGGTCTGCTGTTCATGGTAAGAAAAAGGCCAGCAAGGACATCACAACAACCCAACATTAGCCTGTTCAGTTTCCCATCACTTGTGCACCACACCCTACATTTCAGTCTACACCCAACTAGTGAAAAATCCAATATGCTATTGAATTTCTAATTGTCTCCAAATATTTGTTCCCTTATTTTTGTTTTTTTATTTTGGGAGATAGTCGAGCATAAAAAGAAGTTGCGGTCTTCACACAGGTCTTGCTCCAAGTCACAGGCCTAATTACAAGACCGTTGCCTCAAATGCTCTATTTTCTTCCCTAAATCGTCAGGTTTAGTAAGTGGAACACAAGCTAAAGAAAGCTTAGTGGGACTCAACTCAGTACTGCCACTCTGGTACCAAAAAGAAGGTTTGCTAGCATCAAGGTTTAAGTCCTACTCCTTCGAGGTCGCCGGCCACAGAGCAGATACATCAGCAAGCACTCCAGCAGCATATGGAGGCCTTAGGCCTTGTTGCAAATCTTTAGTGTGCCTTCAACCCTTGCCAAAACCAACATACTCACTTGATATGTTTGTGTGACCCCTTTAGGGCAGGGTCACAGGTGATAATACAATGTCATATATGGTATTTTCCATCTACCAATGTATATATTTGTAAATTATTGCGTAGTATTTAGTAGTGTGTGTAAATAGGGTACTTATCCTTTTTCTAAAGAAAAAGTACTGACTGAACAATCACATCTTGAGTGTTATTATGTGCCAGTAAATGGGGAATATTAGCCCATGCCACCTTCCCTGAGTAGGCCTTGAACTGCTCTGCCTCTCTACCCTGAGTCTAGTGCTAGTGCTACAATGGAATGCTTTGTCCCCTGTAAGGACAGTGTAGTGATGGTCATCAAATAGAGACACGAGTAGAAGTGGGTCAAACAAGTATTTATTCCTGCTAAGTATTAAGGAGAAAGGCAACGACCCCAGCCACAGCAGCAGCCACAACAGGTGACGGCTTCACTCTGTCCCCACGGCGCTCGCCTTGGAACACTGGTCATTCTAAATGATGTCACCGCGAGCAGTTCCATTACATGCAGAGCTGCCAGGTGGGAAAATGAGTGGAAGATACCACACATCCCCCTTCCCTACGGAAGGAGGCATAAGAAACATAACATCAGAAGTTGAATGTACAACAGAAATTACATCATCACATACTGCTCCAAATGTCTGGGTGGTCTGGTCACTCTCCGGCTTGTCCTTTCAACCGGGTGAGGAACCATTCCCTGTTCCCTGGGAGGAGGACCCATACTCCCCACGGAATTGCCTTCACACCCACTTTCTCTACAGGACTCTTGCCCGGGGGGGTGATATCTCACTACTCTTCCCAGGTTCCAGATCTTTCCTTCCCGGGTCTTGACGGCATTCCTAAACAATTTAGTGATCTTTGTGGGCCTACTGTATACGGACCAACTTGCACTGCCGGTGGGTGTCCTGATCTTAATGTCATCCCCTACTTTGAACCCAGCCTCCTGTGTAGAGTGTAGCCTGTCAAACCTTTCTTTCCTCTCAACCATTGCTTCCCTCTGTATCTCTAAACACTTTGCTTCTTTGGAGTGATCCGACCATCCCTTGTGCCAAGCCCGGCGATAGTTTGGTGTTAGGTACTCTTGCTCGGAGCAACTCAAACGGGGTGACTCCCGTCGTTTGGTGCGGAGTGAACCTGTACGTTTCTATCCGCCTCCATACTTCTTCCTTCCAGTTCAAGCCGCTGGTCCTGGCCAACTGAATGCTCTCTTTGAGAGTCTTGTTGAAACGCTCGACCATGCCATTGGTCTCGGGGTGATACAGAGCGCAACGTTTATGTGTGATTCCCCTCTCCTCAAGGAAGTCTTCCATCTCTTTCGAGCACAGTTGCACCCCATTGTCTGTGAGTAGACTGCTGGGTAATCCCTCTCTAATGAACAAACCTTGAAGGAACTTAATGACAGCCTTCTTTGTGATTTCACCTACAAACTTCACTTCCGGCCACCTGGAGTACAGATCCATGAGCACCAGAATGTACGGCGTGCGCACTTCTCCCGTCAGTGAGCCAACTATGTCCAACGCCAACTCTTCCCAAGGTCCTGATGGTGGTGGCCTGCACACCATTGGGGGCCTCAGTTGTTTCAGCACTTTGTCACTGATGCTACACGGAATGCAGTCTCTCACTTTCCTTTCAATGGCAAGGTCCATGTTCGGCAACCAGTAGTCTTCTCTCAATCCTTGCTTGGTCTTGGTGATGCCCAGGTGGCCATCGTGAGCCATTTCCACCAGGTTTTCTCTCACTGCCGCAGGAGGTATCAACCTTGTTCCCCTGAAAAGACATTCGTCCACTACGGACAGCTCATCTTTGACTCTCCAGAATGGCCGTAGAGCGCCGTCCCGTTTATCTTCAGCTTTCCATCTGTTTTTTGCTCTTTTGCACACCTCATCTAAGACTTCGTCTTCCTTTAGTGCTTCTTTCCATGTGTCTTCGCCTATTGCTCTCTGAATTGCACACACATTTTCTTTTTGATAGTCTTCAATTTCATCTTCCACCACGTCTTGTGTTTCATTCTCGTAATTTTCTTTCACCGACCGTGACAAACAATCTGCTGCAAAATTGCGTGTTCCAGGGACATACTCAAAGCAGAATGTGTATTCCTGGAGGGCAACAACCCAACGTCTGATCCTGCTAGAGATCGCATCCAAGCCCTTTTTACCATAAACTTCTACTAAAGGCTTGTGGTTCATACGAAGAATGAACTTTGTGCCCCACAGGAAGTCCCTGAATTTGCCCAATGCCCCGAATACTGCCAAGGCCTCTTTTTCAATCACAGGGTAATTGCTCTCTGACGTCTGTAAGGATCTTGAGGCGAAGGCTATCGTTTCTTCTCCGTCTGTGCTTACTTGGGTGAGGACCGCCCCTAGCCCTTTTGCGCTTGCGTCGGTGGCGACTACAGTCGCACGATTGGGTATGAAAGACTTGAGGCTGGGTGCTTCTGCGAGTGCATTCTTCACGTCCTCAAACTCTCTTTGACATTCATCACTCCAGCTGAACACTGTGTCCTTTTTCAACAACTGTCGCATGGCATATGTCCTTCCTGCAAAATTCCATATGAATTTGTTGTAGAATTCCAGCTTACCCATGAAGGACTTGATTTCGTCCTTACTCTTCGGGGGCACCAAGTTCATGATGGTGTTCTGGAGCTCAGCTTTCGGACTGATTCCTTCTGCTGTTACTTTATGTCCCGAAAAATTCAGTTCCCTGCAGCCGAACACGCACTTTTCTCTTCTCACAGTTAGTCTTTGCGACCTAAATCTGGCCAGCACTTGTCTCAGTCTCTTGTCATGTTCCTCATGGTCTTTTGCAAATACTAGCACATCATCCTGATAGCATAGGACGCCAGGAATCTCTCTCAAGATGTTGCCCATGAGTCTCTGGAACACAGCTGCCGCTGATACCAGACTGAAAGGCATCCTCTTGAACGCGCCCATGGGCGTCACAAACGCTGTGAGTTCTTGCGACTCCTCGTGCAGCTTGATCTGAAAGTAAGCTGAGGTAAGATCAAGTGTGGAGAATTCTCTTGCTCCCTCTAGCATGCTCATCATCTGAGTGATGTTGGGCAGTGGGAAACGGTCGACTACGACCTCTTTGTTTAAAGCCCTAAGATCAATGCACAGCCGGACCGACCCATCTTTTTTCTGGGCGGCTACGATTGGTGCCAACCATTCTGTCGCTTCCACCGGTTCTATGACTCCTGCTTTGCGCAGTTTCTCGAGTTCATTCTTCACCGCTTCTTGGATGGCAATGGGTAGCTTCCTTACTTTGGCTCCTACTGGCTTTGCGTTTTCTTTCAGTTTGATCTTGTGGCAGTAATTCTTCAAACACCCAAGTTCTTCTCTAAATACCTCTTTGAACTTTGTCACCAAATCTTCCTTTGACTCTTGCACTTATTGTATTAAGATTTGGGGATTACTATTGGGATTGAGATAGACCCCCAACTCCTTCTGTGCCTGCCATCCCAAAATGTTATCACCAACAGTAGACACATAAACCTTGGACACTGTTGTCCTGTCCCTGTATTCAATAGTGTCCCAGAAATAACCCTTCATAGAGATGGGGTGACCTGCATACCCCCCAGGCCTTACATCTATCCTTCTCAAACTAATCCTCCCCTTGGACACTCGTGAAAATTCCTTTGCACTGATGATTGTTATTCTTGAACAGGAATCAAACAATGCCTCTAATTCTGTACCTTTTACTTTAATTGTGTCTTTAGGACTGCAGACCTGACCTTCACCAACTTGCACGACTATCTCATCACATATAGTGTCCTTGGGACCGCAGATCTGACCATCACTTACTTGCACCACTATTTCGTCCCATACGGTGTTTGTCCTGTCCCTGCTCTGTCTAATAAATCCCTGTCCACTCCTGCAGCATTGCCTGAAATGACCTTTTTTTCCGCACTTGTTGCATGTGAACTTGAGGGCAGGGCACTCCTTGTCATTGGCCATGTGCCCCTGCTTCCCGCTTCTATAACAGGCACCCTTGAATGACCATCCCATTTTGTTCTCTTTCTGCTCTTTACCAACTATTTTCTGCCCTTTGATCACAGACACAGCCTCACACTCAGTCACGACTTCGCTTACTTTAGGTTTGTCTTCACTTCTTTTCTCACCACTGTCCTGTTTGATTTCACTGACACACTGCAGCATGTGTTCTACCTGTTTTGCAACTATTAAGACCTCCCTCAGTGGTGGGTCATCTTTCAACCACAACTCTTCGCGTACTCGTTCCATCCTACTCTCTAGCACAAACTGGTCCCTGATCCTCTCCTCACTTGCACCACCAAACTTGCAAGTCGCAGCTAGCTTTCTTAAATCAGACACAAAATATTCAATAGATTCCCCTTCCTTCTCTACTCTTTTCCCAAAATGGTATCTCTCCATTATTGTGCTTGTCTTGGGGAGGTAGTGCAAATCTAATTTCTTCAGACTGACTTCCAGCTCATTCAGACCCCTTGCTTCCTGCGCCCCTAGGTCTGGGAGGTGATCCAAAACTTCTTCCCCCTCTGCTCATAGGTAGTATGCTAAAAGGGCTACTTTCCTTTCTAACCCAAGATTAGGGCCACACAATGTAGCATAATTTAAAAACACTTTTTTCCACTTTTTCCATTGTATTGCAGGATCCCCTGGGTTAGTTAGGAAGAAGGGTGGAGGTGTTACACTCTGCATATTTTCTCTGTCCGAGGGCCCCCCCCACCCCACAAAACACAGTAGAATACGTGTACTTTGGTGTTAGAGGAGGTGCGAGGAAGCATAATTAAACCTGTAACCGAAACAGGGTGTTATACCTGTACAGATCACAATGAATAGTAGGCCTAATAAGCTGGCACTGTAACACTACTGATGGTGTGGGCACAAACTTTTTTAACCACTGGGTGGCATTGTGGCGCCAAAGTCAGCTCTCACTGAGGTGAATTTTCTACTTGAAATAACTGGTCTGTTGTCATTCATGTGCAGGACGTCACCAGTCAATAGACGGCCAACCCTCTACACTTTCTTTCCTCACAAAGCAGTAGGGCTGGTCCAACCGAGTCTATTTCCCCGTGTAACAGATGAAAGGAAGATCGCAGGGGAAGCGCATGTCAGTCAACAATCTGCACGGAGGTGAGGGTTTTTACTGAGGATGTATTTAAAACAAGATGTGACGCTTGGAGCTCACTACTCTTCTCATGAATCTTAGCTGCAAGGCTCGTTCACGCGCTGTACAAGTCGGCATTCACCACAAAGTCAGCGTACATCAGTCAGAGCATTATACCAAAACCCAGAGAGAGCCCGTTTCTCCGCTCGCTGACGTGGTCCAGCAGTGGCAGCCCTCCCGCCTAATGGTCACGCTGCGGCTCACCGCTGGTTTCCAGTCACGCAGCCACGTGCCGTCAGCACCCCACCTGCAGGTTATGCGCGTTGGTCCCTTTGCGCACCACAGACACTTCTGGCATACCGCGCCGCCTCCTATTCCTCTTTTCTCGCATTCAATACTGCTTCACTCCTCTGCCAGTCCCCGACTCTTATGTGAGATCCGCCACAACTTCACACTCAGCCTGCTCCTTGCTTTCCGGTAGTTGCGCAGGACGACTCACAAACTGCTGACACCTCTCGTAAATCACGCTTCTTCCGCTTTTCCGATGATCATAGCTGATGCCTCTCACACGTTTCACTTTCAGCTGATGATGACTCACCGCCGCTCTATTCCACAAGTCGCTCGCAGTACACTCTTTCTTCCGACTGCCTCAGGACTTCCTTTTTTTTCCTCTTCACTGTGCTACTTGTTCACACCAGCGTGTTGAGGTCGCTGTCCCTGGTTGACCCTCGTCGCCAGTGTAGTGATGGTCATCAAATACAGACATGAGTAGAAGTGGGTCAAACAAGTATTTATTCCTGCTAAGTATTAAGGAGAAAGGCAATGACCCCAGCCACAGCAGCAGCCACAACAGGTGACGGCTTCACTCTGTCCCCACGGCGCTCGCCTTGGAACACTGGTCACGGTGACATTCTAAATGATGTCACCGCAAGCAGTTCCATTACATGCAGAGCTGCCGGGGAGGAAAAAGAGTGGAAGGTACCACAGACAGTTGTGAACCTATTACGTGTGTAGTCCAGGCAATTAATAACCCAGTTTCCTACATCCACAGATTAAGCGGTTTGTGATTTGGTGTAAATCCATTCATCAATTTATGAGAAATTAAGCTTTAAAAATATTTGTACATCTGGACGGTTTGGGTCTGGAAGAGTCTTGAGGGGGCGCCAGTTTTAAAATAGATCGTTCCGATTGGCCCAGGGTGCTTTTTCTCCCTTGGTCCATTTTGCCACGGGAACCAGACTCTGGCGGAAGTAAGCACTCTGATTGGCTCCTGCAGGAGCGAGCGCTATGATTGGCTGCTAGCAACATGGTAGATGGATATGACTTTCTGATGCTGGCAATATTTACATTGGAATAAAACACTCCACCTGGTTCTATACAAATTGTGGGTTGACCTTGGGCAGTTCATTAGCTTGGTAAGGGATTCAGGAAACTCATTCCTTCTGTTTTACCTATTGAGATTTGTAGGTAAATTGTAAGAGCTTCATCGGTAGACCTCTTTACCAATACAGGTAGTATTTTTCATGCTGTAAATACTGTTGAAAGGTTTTCCATAGCATGTAGCATTTGACGCGTGTAGATATGCCTTCAAAGCACTTACTTCTACTTTGGCAGATGAAAAGATTTATTAGAGACCCAAACTATCCCCACTTCATTCTCATGCTGTTATTGACATCTGCTTCCCAATGAGATTCACTTGTGTCAGGTCTGATTTCACCAGGATGGATGTATTCACCAAAATAGTTATCTGGAAACGGTTGGAGAGTTGCTCCAACGGTGTTTGAGCAATGGAATGTGAGGGTCTTTCCTGGGGGAACACATTGAGGCACCATGTCTGTTGCACTCGGGCTTCACACATTAAGCACTTTATTTTAAGATGAGGGATAATCCAATGAAAGTCAACGGAAAGGTACCGATCCAAGATCGTGGATGACTACTTCCATGATCAAAGGTTGTCCAGAAGTGAGGTGTACCCAACATTGTATAATGTGACAACTAGACTAGAAAAGAATGTCTTTTCAATTCCTCTTATTGACAGATGGCTAGATTACGATAGCATTCATTGTTGTAATGATGCTTCCTTCATTATTCCAGGTTACCAGGGGGGAACCCAAACATTTATAGGCACGCACACATTAAAATGTGCATCCTTTTTTTCAACTAGTTTAACCTATTTCTGAATGGGGCGTTTCAGCATCCTCTTTTAACACCAAAGTACAGAACCTTTGTATATTGTAGGTGTGTGGCATTTCGTTATTTGAACAATACAGATCTTATGGTTAAGCGTATAGGTACGTACATGTAGGACAGTATACAAAAGAGTATAACCATGGTGATAAGTGGATTAAATTTGTAGAGTCCATTCATCAGTATCGCTGAAGAGTTAGGGGGGTGGAACTCGGGGATGGAGCATGTAGGCGCAGAGCGTGAGCAAATCAGGAAGAAAATGGGGTCGGGTGACTTATGGGTCAATGAACCGTGCATCCACATATGCCTGTTTTTGTGTTAAGAGAATGAGTACGGATCTAGTAAATTGAAGTTTCTTCGTGGCATTACTTAGCTCACACATTTTTCAAACACCTATTTCATGACTTGTAGGCTCCACTCCTCTTCAAGAGCAGTTCTAGACCTGTGCAGAGTGGGCACTGGCATAGGGGCCAAATCAGTAGACTTCTGTCCTAGAGAGGACCACACAAGCTTCCACCCAACTAAGTGTGTCTGTGATTTGTGTGTCATGACATGAGCCTGCCTAGGCCTCCAGTGAGGGCAGTGTGCAGGTGCAGACCTAGAACAGACTTGAATGACCCATATTAAAACAAAGGAAAACCAACAGTACGACCCTTCACCCCACCCCCCAAAAAACCTCCAAGAGTAGGCACGGCCTCTGCATTCCTTCCTACAAACATCACACAATCAATTCAAGGCTCTGGTCAAAGCAAACAAGCCTGCCAGCAGCCCTTCTGTCTCCTGTTCACCACAAAACTTCAAGAAAAATGTTCTAACTACCTCTGCTGCCTCACCAGTTAGAATAATAACCAACAATTCCTTAACTATGGGAATATTGCCAGAAGACCTAAAAATAAGGCATTCATGCGTGCCCGTATAAAAAGAAAACAACCTGAACCTGCTGCACTCCTACAGCTGCATACCAATTACAAATGGACCCTTCCTGGGTAAACTGATAAAGAGCAATGTTCACCGGGAAGGCACAATACATCGAAGATAATTCCATTCTTTCAGACTTCAGTACAGGATTCATTCCAGGAAGAAGCACATTGGCATCTGGGATGACCTTTCGAACACTGTTGACCTTAAAGGGGTTGCTGCACTGCTTCTCTTGGACCTCTGTGCTACCTTTGACACAGTTGCCCCTGGCTCTCTAATACAAAGACTCTATGAAGTCGGCATAGCGCGAACTGCTCTCAACTGGATCATATCCTACCTTCAAAACAGAAAATGTCATCCATACCTCCCCATTTCTCATCCAAATCGTACTTCACAAAAGCAGGAGTCCTTCAAGACTCGATCATCTCATCCATGATTTTCAACATCTACATGAAGACATTACCGGCACTGATCAATGATTTTCATGTTGCATGCTGTAACTATGCAGATAATACTCCTTATTTTGAAAAGCCCAAAAGATATAGGAAACTAAAACATTTCAGTTTCCTCAGAACCGTGGATCAGTGGATGACATGGAGCCATCTCAAATTGAATGCTTCCAAAGCAGAAATACTCACATGTGATTGAAAAAATTATGTCTCACTCGCTGCTTGGCCTGACAACACTGCCTAAAGTATCCAAGGAAGTAAGAAACCTCAGAATTACCTTGGACTCCAAGCTATCCATAAATGCCTAAGGTGACAAACTAACAAGCTCAAGCTGTATTATTATAAACACTCTGCGATGCATCTTCCCCCACGTGGGCTTTCCACACATGGTCCAGGCTACTATCTCTCTTGTACTGTCTAAACCAGACTACGCCAATAACCTGTACCATGGATCACCTTTAACAACTATGAAAAGACTACAGCGGAATCGAAACTCTGCTGCCAGACTACTCCTACATGTAAAGCTATAAGCCCACATCCCCCCTCCCTTGAAGGCCCTACATTGGTTACCGGTTGCCAGAAGACCCACATTCAAGCTACTTTGTGTCGCCCACATAGTACAGGGCCTCTCTTCATCAGGAATTAAATCACCAAATCCTCTCTAGATCTCACCACAAAATCCCACTATACATGAAAAAACCATATAGATCACATCCTTCTCTCTTCAAGCAGCCAAACTATGGAACTCTTTATCCTCAAACATAACATCCACGGATAACTATCTTATCTTCAGAAGACTACTACTAAAGAGTTGGCTCTTCCCCACATAACCACTGTACTCAAAAACATTAAGTACAGCAAATCCCTGTGTATATAAAAATGTATTTTGATTATATGTATGTATCTAGATATGTCTATTCCTTTGTATAAATGTGTATAATAATTATGTTCATAAATATATAGATATTAATTAGGTCTGCTCAACAAATGGGTATATCATTCTATATTTAACATTATATAGGTCACTGCAAACATATTTTTTGTCATAACTATATACATACAGTTTCTTCACTATTGAATTATTAAATTGAAAGAAAAACACTTTAAAAACAAATAAGTACAGCAACACATGAAAGTCTGTTTATTATATGCAACTTAAATCTTGATATATTCCTACCTTATACATATGTACCTTCCATGTACTTATGCATCTTTATATTTATTACTTTAATCCTAATACAGCATCTCCAATGCACTACCCTATATCTCACTATATATATCTCTCAATATATCTTCTACCTCCACTCTCTGACTCATTCCAAATCTATTCTACTATTATGATCGTCGAAATAACCCTTCCTAGATTCTTTCCTCCTTGCATCCTTTCCAACCTCTTTTACTACTCGGATATCCCAAACAAGTCTTTCTAAACCCTTCATTATGAAACCCTCCTAGTCTCATCCAATACCTCATCTCTCTTCCTAATATACTTTTAGATGCTCTTCCCTTTTCCAGATTTTCTTAACTCATCTCAAACCTCCTACTGCTTTGATCTCCAAATAAACACTTTCTAGACTCTTCCCTCTTCTGTTCCTCCACTATCCTTTTCAATTCAACTTACAGACTCACATACCCACCGCTCAAATTAGTTTCATATTTGCCTATACTAATTCACTACTACTTTTTGGGTTCCGGAGTAGTGCGCTACTTGCTGAAAAGCGCTTCAACACCTCGTCAGGGGTAGTAAGCACTATATAAATGCAATTACAATTTCAGGACCTTGGGGACTTAGTCCTCGTTACTGAACTTTAAAAAAAAAAAAAGAATGCAAGGGTACAGGATAGAGATACCCTGCCCCCCTGCCCCATGAGGGGCATAGAGAGGGACTCCCCATGGGGCAAAATCAACAAAGAAATTAGACCTTTTTGCCGCTACCACCCGGGGTGGGCTCCATCCTCTGGAGACCGATCTTTTAATATGAGGGAAAGGGTGCGCCGCTCCACACCCCGAGCATCTTTTGAACCTGAGGACCACATCACCCTGGGACACACTATCTTGATTAAGGGGAGGGAGGGGAGGGGGGGGGGCTTATAGCCACACCAAGCCATATATGGTGTCAGGGACCCCATCTCTGATAATATCATTAAAACTTCTTTTGTACTCATTACTCTAAAAGCTCGTATGGCCTCAGAGGCCTGAAAGTAAGTACTAAATAGCTCAGAATCATATGACGCATTATTAATGCCATCACAGATACAACTCTCTTAAGTGTAGCAAGCATGTGTTTTGTGCAACATTTTCCCTATACCATACAGGTCACGGTTAGCCTAGTTCACATTAAAAATCAATCACAGATATATGGAAAATCCTCATTGCACATGCTGTTCAATATGTATACAACTATTCAGTGAAAGCCAAGTTCCTCAAGATACTCCACACCAGTTCCAAAATGAATGCCATAGAATGGAAAGCTTTTATTTGTACAAACCCCTCGCAGTCACTGAGCCTACATTGAGATATGAAGTTGATATGAGTAGAAAAGTGGTTACTGTAAACAGTGTTCCCTCGATGTAGAGAGTTTACTCTGTACCACATTGCAGACAGTGAAATTCTCATGAGAAATACACCACGGAGTATTAAAAAGGGATCGACTAACAGCAGTGTACACTCTATGCAACACTTGTCAAACAAGGCTTTTAACGAACAGACAAAGACAAATGCCAGCTGCAAGTCAACAGCAGTATAACATTCTTAGTGCAACGGCATGACTAGAGTATTGAACAGCCTATGAAAGCAATGGTTTTTTACGCACAGACAGAAAAATAAGTGCCTTGATGTAAGTCAACAGCACTTTTGCCTCCCTCCCTTTTTGAAACCTACTCGAGCACGGTGCAAACCGTGGGAGCCATCATTTGGTGGGTGAGTCTGGTCTAATCCCCCAATAAACTTGAGCCTACACCTCCGCGGTGGCTTATACCCGGTCCAAAACCGAATCCAGTATTGGACCTGTTCTTATCTCTCTTAAGGGCTGTTTTCAAAGTGAACCACCCTTACTTCCTCCCTCTTCTTTCCCTACCTTCTGTGAAGGACTCCACCACACCGGGACCACTCCTATCAGACCCCACCATCATGGAGGGGCAGGGACTGAGTTTCGGTGAGGAGGATGCAGCAGCCATAATGAGGACACCCTCTCTTTTTGGCATCGATATTGAACCAGGAACTAGCAGCAGCACCCCTGAATGGCAATCCCTGTCAGACCTCAAACGGGAATGGATCAGGGTAACTATCCATGGAGCCATGATGGCACAATATTTTAAAGCTAAGATTGCACCAAATGGATTGATAGTTAAAAATTTCCCGAGAATATTCTGGGAGGACGGACAATTTAAGGTGGAATGGTCACAGGTTTCGTGGAAATGCACCCACGACCTCCTCATCCTTATAGTCAACACGGCAAAACGACTGGCCGATGCCCTGCTGGTTAAAATACAAGCAGCAGAAGCTGCCTTGAAGACCGCGGTACAAAATCCGGGTTTTAAAACAAAACTTGCCGAGATTAACAAAGAGATGGCAGAACATAAGGAATATCTTATGAACCAAAAGTTAGCCAAATTACAAAAGGACATTAAAAAATTCTCTAAAGAAAAAGTCTACCCTTACTTAAGGGATGACTATGTTCCCCCAGGCACTAACTACAGTTCAGATTCCAGCACGACTTCTTCAAGGAGGGGCTCAAATAGTGGCTCAGATAGCAGCGATGACAACAACCCCGCACAGATGCCCCCCAGGGCGAAAAGAGGGAGGGGACGGGGACAGCACAACTTCCCCAATTACCAAAATCAGGGACAACCTATATGCCCCCCACTTTGGCAGTACCCGCAATTCCCCCACTTCCAACCACCTTTCGGCCCACAGTACCCTGCATTCTATCCGCCCCAGAACCCATCACACCCTCCTTTTTTAGGCAGAGGTTGGGGCAGAGGGCGAGGGCGAAAAAGAGGCAACACAGCAGAGAAAAGGGTGCAATGGGAGGACACACGCCCCCAAGGGATGGACACGAGGAGCACGAGCCGATCAGGACATCAGTGAGTCTGGTAGTCAACCTATCAGATCGCCAGCTTACCCAAAGAGAGGAAGAAGTCCTACAAAAGGGCTTGGGCTTCGTCCCTACTCCTAGGATCGACCAGTTCCAACAAACAAGAGAACTCAAAGCCTTTTTTAGAAAAATAAGGTTAAGAGCATTCTTTGAGGGAAAACCCAGTGAACCCACAGAAGATTCTGGACTCCATAATCCCTCCACCTTTACACCTCATAACGGGATGGTACCTAACGAAGTACTGACGTTTGAGCAGGCAGTGTTGAAAGACATTAACAAACTTGACCGGCAGACCCCACATTGCAACATCTCCAAGAATGAGTTGGCAATACTGAAGTCATTGGCAGATGATTCCTCAATCACAATTAAACAGGCCGACAAAGGGGGAGCCACAGTGCTCATGAACACTGTGGACTATGAGTTGGAATGCACAAGACAGCTGAGTGACCAGAGATACTATACTCAAATCACTGATGACCCAACCACGCGTTTACAGACCAGGATCACAAGCCTGGTATCCGGTGCTGAATGTGATCAATGGATCAGTAAGAAGGAGGCAGAATTTCTCATGAAAAAGGACCCCAGGGTACCGTATTTCTATATTCTACCCAAGATCCATAAAGCCACCAGACCAGTGCCAGGGAGGCCAATTGTTTCTGGGATTGACTCTGTGCTAGAGCCCCTGTCTCAGTTTTGCGACCACTTCCTGCAACCCCTGGTCAAAAGCATCCCCTCCTACATTCAGGACACGACAGATGTCCTCAGAATATTGGACACAGTCCAGGATACAGGAGAGATTGACCTTCTAATTACCCTGGATGTCGAAGCACTCTATACGAACATCCCCCAGAGGGCAACCCTCGAGGTAATTGAGGAAAGACTGGGACAAGAATTGTGGAGCTCCAACACTCCCCAGACCTTTATCATGGAGTGCGCCACACTAGCCTTGATCGAAAATTATTTTGAATACAGAGGCAAGTTCTACCATCAAACCCAGGGGACCTCTATGGGCAGTACCTTCGCCCCCTCGGTGGCCTGTCTATACATGGCCAAATTTGAAGAGACTCACATACACCATGAGTCCAATCCCTTCCGCAATAACATCAGAATGTGGAAACGCTTCATAGACAACATTCTTATTCTATGGAGCGGTCCACCAACCACTTATGAAGGGTTCTTGGTTTGGGTCAACACTCTCAACCCTCACCTACATTTCACCATGACAGCCTCACCCCATGAAATTGCTTTCCTTGACCTAACGATCAAATTGGAAGCAGGTTCCATAAAAACAACAATGTATCGTAAACCTACAGATCGTAACAGCCTCCTGCATTACACGAGTCACCATCCAAAGGCCCTACGTACCAATCTACCCTTTGGCCAATTCTTACGAATCAGGCGTAATTGCAGCGCTGTGGCTGATTACAAGAAAGAATCTGCTCTGCTCTCTAGGAACCTTCTGGATAGGGGTTACCCCAAGAGTGATGTACGAAAGGCACGAAAACGTGCCAGAAACAACAATAGAGAAGCCCTACTGGAAAGGCAGGAGAGGGCCCCTATTGAGAACCAACCTATCACATGTGTGACCACTTTCACCCCCCTGTCCAATAAAATCAGGAACACGATTAAGCATCACTGGGGTATACTCAACACAGGTGACATGTCCCTAGAGGAACCTAGGTTTGCTTTTAAAAGATCACAAAACCTGAAAGATATCTTGATTAGCACTAGGCCTAAACAAACAAGGAAAGAAAGCCAAAGAACTCTATGGAACCTACCCCCAGTGACGGGGCACTACCCCTGCGGAATGTGTGGTGTCTGTAGATACACCCTGACTCTCAAAACTATACAACTTTCAGACACCTTTAAATGGGAAATAAGGCAACACACAAATTGCAACACATCCCACTGCATATACCTGCTTATATGCCCATGTAACCTGCAGTACATAGGGATGACAACACGCCCTATTAAGACTCGAATCATAGAACATCGCAGCAACTTCCGCTGCAGAAAGACCCACACCAAAATGTGTAAACATTATGTGGAAGCAAACCACGATGAGAATTCGATGAAGTGGATAGTTCTGGAATCCAGTCCTAACTGCCCCACGAAAGTACTCTTCAGTAAGGAACAGAGATGGGTACATCGGTTGTCTTCTGACCAACATGGTCTCAACGAAGACATTCCCTGGCATTCACTATGAACCCCCACATCCATAGTGTCCACCCATGAGTGACAGTGATCTGACACATTCCCATACCATGAGATCTGACTTTGAACTTGTACATAGACTATATACCTTCTCCGGGCCATTCCCTACCCTGTAAGCGCCACCACTGACCCCAGGAAACTCACGAACCCCAACACTTGGTTATCAGATCCTTCGATATCCAGAGACCCGAAGCTATTACCGACACATTGAGGCATGGTGAGGCTAGTCCTACACACCAGGACGACCAGTGGGCGAGAACATCTCGCAATGGCATTTGCACATTAATAATAACTTACTTCCTATCACACTGGCAACCCCAAGGGACCTGTTCCATCATGGCCGCCATCCACCATTAGGCTTTTACATCGTTTTTCACTACTTGTGAACCCAGATCACCTCGTAATGGTAATTGTACAGTAATAATAACTTTCTTCCGATCACACTGACAACCCCTAGGGACCTTTTCCATCATGGCCGCCATCTACTATTGGGCTTTAACATCGGTTTCCACTATTCGTGAACCACAACGAGCCATTATGGATCTACCGGACCCGTAGGTCTACCAGACGGTACCGAGGTCCATGTCACCCAAGTAGTAAAGTCTCTGTTATATTCCAAACGGGGTGACTGTACAGGGCAATAGCATTTACCGTTATTATCACACCATTACAAGATGGCCGCCACGCTCTCGGGACCATACACGTGACCTAGGGCAGTGGGCGGTTACCCAACGCGTCACGCTGACCCGCCGGTGCTATTGAAATAATCCCCGCCGCCGAGCTCACACATCTACTCGAGCTCGGCGGGGATGGGTAGGTCACTACACCCGGACACAGCAGACTTCAGGTGAGTGCGTTTAGCGCATGGCGGAGGAGGCGAACTTTTAGCGCTAAAACAGGCTGTGAGCCCTGTTTTGCAGGGATGCATTTTACTTTACTGTTACTTACCGCGTTCTTACTTACCCCTACTCCAGCCACACCCTGGGCTTAGCGCTGTAGTTCAGCCCTGCCGAACACTCATGTGGCCTCTAGGATATGATCATTAGGTGAGTAGGGTAATCTAAACATGCTCCTTTTAATGGTTTTGAAGATCACAGTGAAAGTGTGCTGTTATGCCTTTTGTACTACATAGTGGTGTCCACACTTAAAACCCTGCCCAATACCTGATATACTACAGGCAGGTATTGAGATTTATACTGCTGCATTTTTAACCCTGTATATTTACACTCTTGTTTTTAAAACTTTCACCTTCACTGTCCACAGTATGAGTCACAGTTCTAGTTATAGCGTGTGCTTCACAGTTGTACATTGCACGCTCAGTACACTTGGCATGCGGTGGATGAGTACATTCACTTTAAACACCACCAGCATGTCAGTATATGTTCTTCCTGGCAATATTGTGACTGGCGATTTTGTTTATTTACTGTTCCCTTATCCTTCCTCCAGACATAGACATAGGAGGATCCACTAAGGTAAAATTATAAAACATATGACACGAGCATGTTGTTGTCTTCACTTTGGTCCTGAAGAATCGCGGTAAATATACCAAGAGCGAGAAACATGTTGACCACATGCACCACTAGTCTCTTCTAGGGTAACACAACATAATTGGTTGACACCTAGGGGACTAGCTTCACTTTTTAACCGTAGCTAGGGGACCCCCAGAATAAAGTCCATTCCGGTACCCCTAATTACATTTTAGCCACCTTACCATAGGTATACACCTCCCTGCCCACATACCCCCACTTCACCTACAGGCAGTTGGAAAAAAGATCTCCGCCAAAGAGCCCCTCTCTGAGGTGTGCCCGTCGGGGGTTGCACCGCCTCCCCGACGAGGAGCAACCGCCGATGATGAAGCATGACACTCCTCGGGGTGTGTGAGGCAAATATATCCAACATAATGGATTCCCCAGGGTATTAATAACATCCCCTTCCTTTCCCCTCTCCTTGGTCACGCCAGCAAGGACTTTCCTATCTCTGTTTTCTTTAGGAACAGTACAGCAACCCCCCTTTTTGGTTTGACTCTCTAGTACTTTGTACGGACACTAAGCTGTTACTGGACCTTCCACCATCTTGAGTGGTAAATAGTGTCCTTTTGCCTCCCTCCCTTTTTAAAACCCATTCTGTGTGCGACTGCATCACTAGAGTATTGAACAGCCTAAGAGGTTGGGTGAAAATTTTCAATAATAGAAAGCATGTACAATTTGTTGATTACTCATTTACTCCCTTAAGAGAGCAGTGACCGCTCCCGCCAAGCTACATAAGACACTATTTCCAATCATAGCAAGCAGGAGCTGTCAAACGGCTCCTGCTCGCTGGAAGCAGAGGTTTTGTCTCTTTGGGCAGGGAAACATATGAAAGGATTGCTCCCACATGCAGGCAGAGCTTTTGGTTGCTCCCTATGTGTGGGAGCAAATCCTGCTCCTGCTGGAGGAGGGGTGTCGTGAGGGACCGCAGGGCACTGAGACTCACCCTGCAGTCCCCAAAGTAGTTCCGTAGGTGCCCTGGGTGGGCTCCAGGTAATCCAGGAGCAAGGGGCCAGGCACTGGGGGATTGGATCCCCAGGGCAGGAATTGACAATAAGAGATGAGATGGTGTGCAGTTTTGCTGCCCCATTGAATTTTGGCGGAACTGTGGGGGATGGGGTCGCCAGTGCCGAACTTGGTCCAGGAGAGGAGAGCCCCCCCCCCATGAACGGGCAGTGAGTGTCTTGTCCCACTTAATCCCCCAACGAGCAGTGCGCCAGAAGGCACCTTTGCAGAGTGGTGGAGAAATGGTCTGGGACACTGACGAGCTCTCAGTCCTGCTGTGTGGGACTTACCTGTGGTAACAGGAGGGGTTCTTGGCCCTCAGTGACCCTCAGCAGCCAAGGGAACTTCATCCTGCAACCAGTAGTGCACCAGGAGGCCCGCTGGCAGAGTGATTGACAAAGGGGACAGGCCTCTGGTGAGCTCTCAGCAGTCCTAGGAGTGTAGGAGTTAATGGTGGTGACAATAGAGGTTGTTGGCCCATAATGACCGTCAGCAGCCAAGGGGACTTCATCCCCCTAACTAGTAGTGTGCCAGGTGACCCGTTTGCAGAGTGGTTGAGAAAGGGGGTGGCTCCAACTAGCTCTCAGCAATCTCACTGTGTGGAACTTTCTGGTGGTAACAATAGGGGTTCTTGGACTCCAGCCAAGTTTAGTACTTTCCTGTCCTGATGAGATCAGAGTCAATGGTTCGCCCTTAAAATTATAACAAGTATGTAAATGCACAAATCACCTTGAAACTATGCCTGTTTGACACCGCCCTATCCACCTTAGTAGTCTGCAAAGATCTTCCCACCTTTTGCCAAGATAATAGTTTAACAAAAGACCACCAGCCAGTTCCCACCAATTTTGGTGACACGTTCTGTAGGCAATTGGTTAGGCCATGAAGGCTTTCCTGCTGCCTATCAAGGGGAGGCTGGTGCAGGTTCTCATGGAAAACAGCATCAGCATGTGGTACTGCAGCAAGCAGAGCTGAGTGTTGTCCTGGGACTTGTGTCAATAGGCTTTGCATCTATGGAAGTAACTGGAGCAGCAGAACATAGTTTCAGTCGCCAACAACCAGGCGGGGCTCCAGGAATACCAGAGAAGATTAATTTAGCAGATACTGCCTCACTTAATGTTAGAAATGGGATTTCTGCTTGGCTAAGGCTTGCGCCAAAGCAGAGACCACCACTTTAGACAGGGCAAGGGAGTTACACGCCAAAGATAAGCCCTGCTCACCCCCTTGGTAGCTTGGCACGAGCAGTCAGGCTTATCCCGGAGGCAATGTGTAAAGCGTTTTCGCAACACGCACACAACAACATACTAGGCACACCACAAAAGAAACTCCACACAAGGTTATATCAAAAATAGTCTGTATTATAAAACAGATTAGAATAGTAATCACACAATATACAGTGTGCCATCTGGCTCTGGTCAATATTTACAGGGGATTGTATGCACATGACAGGGCCACTAGGACCACTGTCAGAACCATCACAAAGTGAACATAATAAATGTAGAATATATATTAAACGTAGAACACAACCAGTAATTACTGGCAAATACTGTACTCCGCATCATTCTGTAACACAAACCGTATTATGCACAGTATCACATTAGGCATGAAATATATTCTGCGCCAGCCTCGTAAGCCTTACATATCAGACCATAACCTCCTAAGCATAACTCACATTAGGGGCATAAATCACAGTAGAGATAACTCCAACATAAACACAGTATGCAAAACCTCATAATCATGAAACCACATTAGAGGCATGAATCACGGTGCATAAAACAGTACAGGAATTACATTTCCTGCGCACCTACATAAATCACAGTAGGGCCTGGCGACCTACAAACTTAACAGGCCCCCTGGCCAACTGGCCTTCTCAAAAGGGCTCAAATGCTCCGTGTTCACAATGTCAGGGCTGCTGACAATGCAGCAGAATCCATGTGCGACACAGGCTCGTAAACTAAACATGCCCAACGTTGGAGCGGCCTGCAACGGCGGGTCCGCTCAGGAAAACAGGCACGGTGCCCTCACTGGCACCACACCACACATCTTGAGCCCCCACTCACAGGGACTCGCTGGGCGGCTTCACTCTGTCTCCTCTCGCAGCGTGGGGCTTCCCTCGCTCACGGGAGCTCCCCAATCAGCTGCCGCACCTCTCCTTATGTGGCGATCTCCTCCTTCACCTGGTCCCCCTTCCTGGGACCAGAACTTCAACGGGGAGCATGCGAGGCTCCTGGCGGCTTCTCCAGCGGCCTGCGCTGCCATTGGCGGGCCAGCTGCTTCCGGATTAGGACCCGCCCGGAGTCAGGCAGACTCTGCCTGGCTTCCAGGTTGGGCAGAATGATCGGGCCGCGGCGTTGATCTCTTTATGGCAGAAATGAGGGGTGGGCTCCCTCTTAAATAAAAAATATAAAGCGGGGTGGGCACCCGCTATTAAAGTAGAAAGTAAATGCGACATCAAAGCGGGGTGAGCACCCGCCAATTACCATGGCAATGCGGGGGAATACCTACAAGGGGGATTCCCTTTAAAAGGGCAGCAAGTCAGCGCTGCGCAGCCCGCTCCTCTTCTTGGGAAAATAAAAGGAAAACAAGCACAGCGCTCCTAGGACGCAATGCAGAACAATCTCGTCCAATGTCCTGTTGGATCACAAGCAAGGTAAAAGGTCCCAAAAAGTCTTTAGAGAGGAAGAGGCCCAGGGAGACAAGCCCTCACGGCAGTCGTACCCCCCCCCCCACCCCCCCCACCCCCACCACCCCTCAGCAGCAGCACGCCCCGGCAGGATTCTGGAACAAGAACTGAACAACATCATGGGTTCACAGCCCCTATATTTATATCACACAATCTCTTTGTCTTCAGCGCAGGGCTTGGGGAACCAGATGCAACTGGTTCAGGGGCGATTTGGAGCACTTTGTTTTTCAAGCTCCTCTTACCTTTTTGTCAGGTGGGGGCTAGGTGATCAGACACACCACAGGGTGCGGAGCCAGCATTCATTAGGGCAGGCAGCTTTCTATTCAGAGTCAGGGGATTACCCCTCCCACTACTCACAGCCCAGATGTCCTATTCAGCCCAGCGCTGACTCACCCTGCCCCTCCTGGAGCCACACACACCTTCCAGCTCCTGTCACACACAAGCCAGACATGCAATTCACATCAGGTAGGCAGACCCATAGCACACAGAAATGCCAAGTTCTAAAAGTGGCATTTCTAAAATAACCACAATACATCTGTGCACACCATTGCGCAGCATTTCGTCTCACAATTTCATACATACCAGACTTGACCACACGGCTTCTCTCAGAACAGGAATTACCACTGACACACCTTGATCAGGGAATTCCCAATGCATTCTTTTGAGAAGGCAGGCCAACCTTACAAATGTAACACCGAGAGCGCACACACTTTACACTGGACCACAGTGCTAAAGTACACAGAGGCCTAAAACCACCAATACCATGTCAGAGAAAAGGCAAAAAGTTTAGGGGTGTGGAACCGCCTGGGTCCGAATTGACGCACAAATGAGGGGCTTTGAGTGGACTGGTGACCTGTCTGACCGCATAGCACTTTATGCGGACGACGTGTTGTTTTTCCTCACGGAACTTAATAAGTCCGGGCCCCGCCTCATGCGCATCCTACAGATCTTTGGTGAGACATCGGGCCTGTACGTGAATTCGCGTAAATCCACTCTTTGGGTGTTGGGAAGAGGTCCGTCAGTCGGAGACTGGGCTGCAGAGATCCCGCGGGCCACAGGAGGAATTAAATACCTAGGGGTGTTTCTTACCGAGATCCCAGCGGTGGCTTGGGAGCGCAATGTGGTGCCGGTTTGGGAACGGACTCGGGTGGACATTAAGGTGTGGTCCTGTATGCCGTTGACCATCTATGGCAGGTCGGCCATATTTAAGATGGTTGCCCTGCCCAGGCTGCTATATCAATTACAGAACCATCAATACCCGATTCTGCCCTCGTGGTTTAAGCGGGTAAACAAGGTCCTGGGACAGTTCCTCTGGGAGGGTGGCTCCATCAGGGTGGCGCTGCGCACATGTTTCCGATCCACATACGGGGGGGACTGGCGACCTCGGACGTACTTTTCTATTATCAGGCGTCCCATCTTCTCGTCCTTACCGACTGGTGGTATGGGGACAGGGGAGACCCGGCCTACGCGCTGGAGAGATTGCTAATGGAACCACACACATTACACACGCTGCTCCATGCGCCAAAGGTGCGCAGGGCCTTGCCGACGGTGACGCAGGTTGTGTTCGACATCTGGCGGCGGGCGCTGAAGCGGATGGGCTGATGGCGTACCTTGACCGAGGAGACTCCCCTCTGACACAATGGACGCCTCCCGGGCCTGGCTACTCTGGCGGGATTCGCGGGATGGGATGCTATTGGCATCTCTAGGTTAGGTGATGTTATGGCTGGGACAACGCTTAAATTGTTTCAGGAGCTGAGAGTGGAGTTTGACATGCCCAGCACGCAATTTTTCCGCTACTTGCAATTTCACCACGCCCTGACTCCTGATCTGGAGGGTTTGACTTCACTCCCTGAGTTTAGCCCGCTGGAGGCCCGAGTCTTTATGGGGGAGTTAGATACCCAAAATATTTCTCGCATATATCAATCCCTGATCATACATTGGTTTCGGACTTATGCTCCCTTAAGGAGAAATGGAAGGAGGATGTTGGGCCACTGGAGGAAGAGGATTGGAATGAGGCGCTGGCGAGTTCTCAGGGCGCGGCCATCTCGATTCGACTTAGGCTGATTCAGTTTAAATACTTTCACAGAGTGTACTACACACGACAGAGGCTATGGAGGGCAGGGCTCGTAGCATCCCCAGTATGTACTCGGTGTGGGGGGGGAGGAAGGTACATTCCTTTATACAGGGTGGAGTTGTGGGCGCCTGGAGAGGTTCTGGAGTGGTGTCTGGAATAGTCTGGATGAGGCGCTTGGACGGGTGCTCCCGCGCACACCGCGCTTGGGTTTATTACATGTGCTGGAGGGAGTGGGGGGCAATCTATACAAGAGGCGCCTATTACTACTGGGACTAACGATAGTCAAGCGTAACATAGCTAGGGCCTGCAAGGACCCGCAGTCCCCATCACTTCTCGCTTGGAAGAGAGGCCTGGACTTCTGCATGGGGATGGAGAGGCCCATATTTCTGGCTCGCGGTTGCCCCAGCAAACACAACAAGATATGGAAGAGGTGGGCCGACTATAGGGGAATCTGGCTAGAGCCCCCGGTAGAGCAGGATCCGGATCCAGACATATAAGTGAGAGCGATGACCGGATGGATGTGTGTGAATGGCTTGATCGACCGAATGCCGTGCGGGGGGAGGGTCCTGGTTGGGATAGGAGGGGGGGGGGGTAGCTGGGGGTGGGGTTAGGGGGGGAACGGGTGGGGGTCTTGTTTCTTGTGATTGTTCCAATTGTTTTGATCATACACGTAATGACGGATTGCGTTATTGTACAACTTTATTGATACCTGGCAGATACATCTGGGGTACAGAGATCTGTGACTATTTCTATGATCTGTTAATAAAATCTGTTTTGAAAAAAAAAAAAAGTTCAGGGGTTAACCTGCCAAAAAGGGCCAAGTCCAACACATATCATGAATAGTGTTTGTATCCCAAGTTGACACAGGATGTATTCGATCAATGGGGTGAGCCCTGGCTGGATCTCCACACCACAACTGCTCAGTGTTACTGCTGCTGGAATTGAAAGAAGGGCTCCTGCATGCCTTCGCACTGCTACCTCTACTGCCACATGACAACAATAACATAAGGGGTGATTATTCTTAGCATCTATCAGACTGCGACGAGGGTGCAAGTGCACAAATTCACAAAGTACTAATGTCTTGACAGCCAGATCTGTTGAGATCACTTCACTCGATCCCTCCGGATTTTTTGGTCCACTCCACAGACCCTCAAGCTTTGGAATCTAATCTACATGTGAGGAATCTATGATTAGAAGGAATCAAAAGAACAAGTTACCTATTTTAATGCTTAATCTAGTAGATACTTGTAACCACATATTCGTCACTGCTCTCCCTCCTCACATTCTGTGGAGAGGCCCCTTTCACATTTATAAAGGTCCTAAGTTAGAGATCCGTGCACTGTTACCAACAATTGTCCAACGTTTTGTGTCTGAATGTGCAGCAAGGGACATAGACAACTGACGTCAGAACGCCAAGATGGCACTAATATACAGCTCTGCTCCGTCACTTCAAGGGCAGTGCGGAATCAATACAGAATTGTGCCCTGTCAGGGTGCAGGAGCACTGCTATTGAAATTCTCAGACCCAGTCTGATGCCTGAGGATATGCTTCTTCTTTTTAGAGTTGAGAATTTAAAAGGTGTGTTTTCTATTAAAATCAATTGAATATCCTTTGCAACTTTATTATTTGCTAAAACAAAACATGTGGAAATAATTTGGCGGCGTATTTAGACGGTCCTTGATAAAGCATTGTTGCTGATTTCCTGAAAAACAAGGGAAGTGGCCATTGCAGTTAATTAAAAAACAGACCTGAGTAAGTACTGTGTCTCTCTTAAATAATATTTTTTTTCTGTAATAATTTCACCGAAATTGTAGTAGAAGAGAAATGAGTTCCCATGGGCTGTTTGAAGTCTATAATGAACAAGTAAGGGTGCCCAATGAAATTGGGTGGCAGCAGCACAGGCTCCATCTTCCCAGCTTAACCAAATTGTCTTATCTGAAAGAGACTATTAGTTATAGATTCCTTACCTTAAAATTACCCCCAAGAGTCAGACTGGATCCAGAAAATTTTTCTTCAGCATTACCCCTGTGCATCGATAGGTGGCGTCGGTCGACCTCACGTTCGTTGTAGGTGTCGTAATCACCAGAATGACATTGCAGTATCTACTTAGACGCTGCCCCTGCGCACTGAAATCAGTTCTTTCTTTTTCGGAGCCAGCCAGTGCAGATCCAGAGAGGGCGGTACCCTTAGTGTTTTTTGACTAGAGTTTTTACGACTTTTTGTCTACTTCTTTATTCGAGTTGTTCGACTTCTGGTGCACAGAGGGATGGCACATCGACTGACCAGCTTCAAACCTTCTGACTCCTGTCCCAAATTGATGTCGGTCATGGACCCACATCTCATGTGCCTCTGGTGACTGGTGCAGGACCACGACCCGAAGTCGTGCTCCGACTGCCAGGACATGAACCCGAAGTCTTTGCAAGGGTGGTCCCGAAAGTTTCTCGAGGCCCGGCAGTCAGCTCTGTGCCACTGGAGGTCCCGGTCGAGAGGGAGGTTGTGGGAACTGTTGCGGAGTCACCACCATCACTCCTCTTCGAAGTCCTCTTCTTCGGTAAGTCGAAGCACAAGAAGAGGGCGAAGAAGCACTGTGCTCTTCGCCTTCTCACCGTCCGTCGGCAGACGCAATGTGGGATGTTGAAGGTTGTTGTCTTTATGCTCCGCCCACGGAGCCTGTTGGGTCGGCTCTGAGCTTCCCTCCTTTCTCAGTAGCTGGAGAAACCCATGCCCAACTCCGTACGTTTTACTAAGCCCTCCACTCCATCTTTGGGCAGCCCGACTCTGCCAGCGCGCCTTCGGGCCCTGCGGACTCGGCTGGGGGTTCTAGGCCTTGGATGCCGGAGGCTCCGGCACCGCAGGGCCCCCCGGGATCCAGGCCTGGATCTGGATCGGCGCCAGGCAACTTTAGGACACCCCCTGCAGTGCCGTTTCCATTGACGACACCCCCGTCCTCTCCGACGCCGGTTGTGTCACCAGTCAGCGTCAACCCCGGCCTCCCCCTCGACATGGACATGGAGCTGTACTGGTGTTGACCGATGCCGGTATCCGTGCCGACCGGTACTGATGAGGGTGAGGAGAACTGGTAGGGGTCTATTGACCCTCTAGCAGACCAGCTTGAAGAGCCAGACTGGAGAGAGGAACTGGGTGAGGCAAGTGGTCTGGATACATCCCCAGACCTTGGTATGCTTTCTTCCCCTACCGTGGCTACGGAGGAGGGAGCCTCCTATGCTGTGGTGTTGCATAGGGCGGCTGAGGCCTTGGGTTTTGAGCTACCTACGGTGGCAGTTAGGGCTAACCTCCTGACTGAGGTGCTGCAACCAGTAGCAGCCTCTTCGAAGCCCCTGCTGCAGTTCAATGAGGCCCTCACAGACATCCTTCTGGACACTTGTTCCAAGCCCAGCACGGGGGCTCCTATGGATAGGATGATTGCCCAACGCCATGGCCCGGCCCCGGGCAACCTCATTTTCCTCTCCCATCACCCTACACCTGAGAACTTGGTGGTCCAAGACTCAACATCCAAAGGCACGATTCCCTCTGCTCCTCCAGATGTGGAATGCGCTTGGGACAGCGGTCGGTGAACACCGCATGTCTCTTGGGCCGTTACACGCCCTCTGTGTGGGACATGTTTGCACAGGTGCTGCCGCAGTGCCCAGAGGAGGCCTGGGCCGTACTCTCCCGTTTGGTTGCAGAAGGGAGGGATGCTGCATAGTTCGCCATTCGCTGTGGGCTGGACACCGCCAACTCGCTAGGCAGGACGAATCCAATGTCTGTAGCCCTGAGATGCTATGCCTGGCTGAGGTCCACTGGCTTCTCAGGGGATGTCTTTGATGGCCGTCGCTTGTTTGGCACCAAGGCGGACAACGCGCTTCAGCGCATCAAGGACTCTAGGGCAACAGCCAGATCCTTACCATCTCTCACCCTGCGCAGTCTGCTTTTCACCCCTTTCGTGGCTACGGAAGAGATGCCCCACCACGTTCCGCCCAGAGCCACATGCCTGCGCAAGTTGCCCATCCTCTGCTGGGCCCTAGGACCCAGCTGAGCGGGCCAGTCCAACAGTGTCCCCGCTGCTGCAGCCTCCAAACCTTCCTAGTCCGACCTTCCAGGGCCACCAGTGGAAGGCAGGATTCGCCATCGCCTCCCCCACTGGCACATCACGTCGGACAGGTGGGTTTTGCAGATAGTCCGAAGACTACCCCTCCCTCCATATCACCTACACTCCATTGCATGTCTGAGGATAACTTGGCCCTTCTCCGTCAGGAAGTTGCGGCTTTCTTGGCCAAGGGAGCCATCGAGCGAGTCCCCGTGCCAGAAGTAGGTCGTGGATGTTACTCCCACTACTTTCTAGTGGCCACGAAGGACAAAGGCCTGCTTTTTATCTTCTACCTTCCGGATGTCAACCGCTTCCTCCGGAAGGAAAATTTCAAACTCACTCTTCGTACAGCGGGACCCCGATTGCGGAAAAGAAAAACATTAAAATCAAAGAGCTGGCTTGGAGAAATGCTTATGACCCTACAGCAAAAATTATCTGTAGGAAAGCAGTCAAATCGTATCATAAACTAGTCCGCAAAACCAAGGCCATGTTTTATGCCAACCATATCACGACAAGCAGCAACCCCACTAAAACAATTTTCTCCCTCATGAAAGATATGGTGAGACTCCCGGCTGAAGTCAATAACACCATATCCTGCAAAGCACAATGCGAGTCACTGGCAAAATATTTAATCAGTAAGTTAGAAAATATGTATAGTACATTCGGTCCGAAGAAGGATGCCTCTGAGCCTTCGGAAAACTTCACTATGACAGTCCCATCCCACTCCTTACAAGAGCTTCCGCCTATGTTTTTTGAAGACATGGACGCGGGGGGCATGGCCAAGATGGCAGCGGGATACGACGTGTTCTCTGCAGCTCCTGCCCGCCGCCTCCTTAACCAGCACAGCACAGCCCTTTCGGGCGAAAAATAGCTCAGGACCCAACTGCGACCTCTCGGAGGTCGCTCCGGAGCAGTTTGTGCCCGAAGACCTGAATGGGAGAGCAGCGATCGGCGATCCCTTGCATCGGCCGGGAAGCGGCTCTGGCTTCCCAGAGTCTGAGAGGCCTGACCATGCGGCGCCCTAGGCGTGGACCGCTTGGGCTGGCACCCGGTCCGCGACAACGCACACCACCTGCTCGGCATCTTCCCCGACCACCGTGACTGCCACTGACGGAGATATCCCTCGTCAGGCCCAAAGCGTGACCCTTGAAGACACTGGCCCGCAGCTGCAGAGGTGGGGGCCTTCAGCTGGGGACCTCCTGGTTACACCGCGACGGACTTCGGCTGCACCCGCCGCTGGGTGCGGGTCGAGTGCTGCCTGCGGCTTGGTCCTCTGCCATCAGACCGGGTCGTGCAGATCCCCAGCTTGCGGTGGCCGGCACGGACGGCGCAGCAGGAACAGACGCAGCGGAGCAACAGGTGAGGCCCCGGCGCCTCAGTGGTAGGCCTGAATCACGGTGACTTCCCCGCACTGGAGCGGCGGTTAATGCGATCAGGAGCCCCAACTGGCACCTCCACTGTCTGGTGGGTGGCTGGCCCTCCTCTCCGCCCGAAACAGAGGCCAACTTGACGATCGCATCTGGACGTGGCAGGCGCACGCTGGCGCTTCTGGAGATTGGGAGCTATACCCGCACCTGGCCTGGGACGCCCACACTGTCGTGACCCAGGGGCTCCCGCGCACCTGTCCCTGCCTGATTGGCCCCTCCTGAGACAGCGTGAACGCCCCCGGGGACCCGTGCCCTTGGCTCACCACCTTCTGGATCCTGCTCTATGGGTGCTGGTGGAGGGCAGGATAGCATGTCCAGATCCTGGAGCAACAAGCAGAAACCCCTGAAGAATAGCTTTGGCCGCCCGCAATTTGTCCCCAACATGGCTGCCGCGGCGCCAGTGGTTGACACGGCAAATCAACAAACGCCCCCCAGAGACGAACCAATCACGAAGGCCTTCTTAGAGTCGCTTTTCCTCACACTCAAGGAAGATATTCAGTCGGTTAAAGCGGAATTTGCCATAGAACTTAAGGAGATACGCCGGGATGTCGACGATGTCGGGTAGTGGGTAGCCGCGCTCGAGGAGAAAAGCGACTCCACAGTCACAGACTTGACGACGCTCCAACAAGATGTCATCAGACTGCAAGATCAAAATGTGGACCTGCAAATGTACTTAGAGGACATCGAAAACCAATCCCGAAGACATAACATTCGAATCCGGGGGGTGATAATGACTGATGACACTCGATACCTGTTTGCCTTCACCACTGGCCTCTTCCAGCACATCCTTGGGGACTCTCATGAAGTGGACATTGTTTTGGACAGGGCACACAGAGTGGGCCCGCCTCGCGGCCCCAACGCGCCACTGGCCGATATCCTGGTGTGTGTACAAGATTTTAAGACCAAGGAATCTATCCTCTCCAAGGCAAGAATTCTCCATCCTATCTCGTTCCAGGGGCACTCCCCGGTCCTATACCAGGATCTGGCACTGACCACTCTTCAGAGAAGTCGACAGTTTCGCCCAGTGACCGATCACCTGCAGCAACGGGGAATATCATACTCCTGGGGACACCCGTTCCGCCTCCTCTTTCGGTATAATGGCAAACACCACCAACTTCACTCTTTGATGGACACTTGTCGCCTACTGGGCCTGACTCCACCAAGCGAGGAAGAGGATGCCGGTGGTTCGGGGTCCGGGCCGGAGACTTCCCCATCGGGCTGGCAACGACAATGCAGAAGAAGGCGCCCTCGGAGGCCTCCCGCCTTGGAAATCGCCAAGGGCCAGCAGGACGCTTTGGCTGCAGCAACAGAGGCCCTCGCATGGGGAAACTCTGAGAATAAGTGAGGTATTTGTGGCCTATCCTATCTTCTGAACCCGTACTCTGCATCTTTGCTGGTCTGAGTGGGCGGGGGGGGAGAAGACCCCTTCCCATAGGCCAAGTTATGGAACCTGAACGACTGTCTTACCGTCCGTCTAGGGACGACAGACTTTTTTTACGATCAGTTCTTGCTCAAGTTGTTCATGGGCTAGGGAGGGCTGGGCACTTTTTCTTGTTGGGAGCAGGTTTTAGGGATTTTCTAGTTAAGGGGTTGTTAGATTTTCCTTATTCGTTTTCTTTTTTTGCATTTTGTTGGGCGGGTCCCCCTCCGTCCACATTTCCCCTTCACCCACCAGAGCATATGACCTCAGAGGACATCACTGCAGCTTCCCCTCTCCCCCCCCCCCCCCCGCAACCCCCCCCCGGACGCTGGCTGCTTGGCATTTATTTTAGCTCCACCTTATCTCGCACTATAGATGCCGTCCGGTCCACTTAAGGTATTGACCCTCAATGTCCAGGGCCTGAATAACTCCATCAAACGCCGGGCTGTCCTTAATTACCTTGAGTACTGAGAAGCCGATATCTGCTTCCTACAGGAGACCCACTTATTGCACAAAGATCTCCACAGGATGAAATCCCGAGCTTTTCCCTTACAGCTGTTCTCCCCCCATTTCACTAAGACTGCAGGGGTAGCGATCCTAGTTTCCTGCTCTTTCCACGGCACAGTACTCCAGAGGGAGGCTGAGATCAAGGGCTGCCTGCTCACATACCAATCCCAAGTGGCTTGAACGTCCCTTATAATAGGCTTGGTGTCCGCTCCCAATGAAGGCCAGGACATATTCTTGCACAACGCGCTCATAGAAGCCACTGCCAACTCCGAAAGTCGCCTGCTCCTAGGGGGAGATCTGAACCTTGTCTTTGACAACCTCACCGACCGTTCTTGCCAGCGCACTAGTCAAGTAGGGGCCCGCTCAGAGTCCGGATTGACACGTATCCGGGATCTGGGTCTGGTTGATGTATGGCGACACTTTCACCCTCACAGCCGGTCCTTAACCTATTACTCGGGGGCCTACAAGACCTACGCCAGACTAGACTACTTTCTGTGCTCCACCCCATTGCTGACCACTCCCCAGTCATGGCCTCTTTCTTACTACCATGCACGCAGCCACCACAGCGGCACTGGCATCTCCGCAACTCGCTTTTGCACCAGGTTTCCATTACTGACCAAATTAAAACCACCATATCGAACTTCTTGCTAACCCAGATACTTCACTGGCGACGCAATGGACAACCCTTAAGGCCGTCTTGGGGGGCGAATTCATAGCCATCTCCTCTGCCATTAATAGAGAATGTGGCTTAAAGTGAGTGGAGCTTACACAGCGAGTGGCGTAGTTGGAACAGATGCACCAGCGCAGGTGCCTAGCGCCAACTCTGCACAGAACACAAACAGCTTGCGGCGTTGGACCAGGACAAGGCTGAGTACACTGCCCTCTGTTTACGCCACTCCTACAACACCAGAGGTGATAGATGTGGCCGTCTCTTAGCTCATAAGCTGCGAGAAATGAGACTGCGCCAAGGGGTACAAACCGTCCGTTCATCCGGAGCCGATCTCACCTCCGACGATGTAGCCATAGAGGAAATCTTCCAAGATTTCTACGCTAAGCTTTACTCGGGCGACTCCCTGGACAGGTTGCAAAGTCTAGAATACGTAGACGGTACGCATCTTCTACCTCTGAACCCCGCTCAGGCTGCCCACCTAGATAGGGCTATGGGGCTAGAAGAGGTTATCGCGGCCATCTCACGCCTCCAGCTCGGGAAGTCCCCTGGCCCGGATGGCTACTCCGCATCCTTTTATAAGGCCTTTTGCAATCAATTGGCGCCCCTGGTACATTACCTTTTTAACACATTTGCCCAGCCCGGTGCGATCCCGGAGGAAATGCTGGAGGCATCAATCATAGTTATCTCGAAGGCCGGGAAAGACACCACTAACTACAGTGCGTACAGGCCGATTTCCCTCTTGAACATTGACATCAAGCTATATACGAGTATCCTCGCGACGTGATTAGCTCCTTATATGCCCCAACTGGTGGAGCCTGACCAGGCGGGCTTTATTCCCCAGCCTCAAACAAGTGACAACACAAAGAGAGTATTACACCTCATAGAAACAGCGTCCCGCGTTCAAGGAGACTGTATGTTGTTGGCCATTGGCGCTGAAAAAGCCTTTGACAGGGTCCACTGGCCCTACTTAGAACAGGTCCTGCAACGGTTCGGGTTCTGAGACATCCTGTGCACCTGCATTCTCAATTGTTATCGCCTGCCCCGGGCCACGGTGTGGGTCAATGGCCAGACATCCTCCTGCTTCCTCATAGGTAGAGGCACTCGGCAGGGGTGCCCCCTCTCCCCCATTCTTTTCGCACTCTATATGGTGCCGCTGGCACGAAGAGTTAGACAACACCCCCTAATCACAGAGATTAAGTTCGGGGGGGGGGACGTGCACAAGATTAGCCTATACACGGATGACATCTTGCTCCCCATCACTGACCCGCCCAGTCTCTGCTGGCTCTTTTCATTGAGCTACATAAGTTTGCGCAGGCCTCGGGGTTCAAGATCAATACAGACATATCGGTTGCCCTTAATATCGCGTTATCTGCGGCTACGCTAGCCCACCTATAGGAAGAGCACCCTATCCAATGGTCCACCACTACGGTTCCTTATCTAGGAGTGCAGCTGGGCCCCACCATACCAGCGACCATCCCAGCTAACTATGATAGGCTTCACGCTCAAATCAGCAGGGAACTGGGCAGATGGAGACACTACCCCTTCTCGTGGCTGGGCAGAATTGCACCCGTCAAAGTGATGATTCTCCCTTAGATCCTTTATACCTTCCAGACACTCCTGTTGCGCCCTCCCACGGGCTGGATCCAGCAGACTCAGTCGGAGCTGGCGCCCTTCATTTGGCAAGGTCGCAAGCCGCGGTTCAAGCAGGCAGTCGCGGTCCTTCCCCTGGAACAAGGAGGGTTTGGCATCCCAGATCTGCAGCTCTACTACTGCGCGGTACAACTCCGCCATTTGGTAGAATGGCACCGCCTAGAATCCGACAAACACTGGCTGTTCCAGGATCAGGCGATTGCAGGCACGCCCTTACAGAGTATCCCCTTCCTTCAGAGGAAACACAGACCACCCAACCTCTACGCATCTTACATCACAAGTACATTACTGGAAGCCTGGGATCGCACTGCTACCACACACGAGCTGACGACGTTCCCCTCCCCAATGACTCCGTTGTTTAATAACCCGGACTTTACTCCGGGGCTAGATCCCAAAGTGTTTACAAGATGGCACCCCACCCCTTGCCGATCCTTGGGACACCTATTTGACTTAAAGGGCATCATCCCGTTCCCACATCTCAGAACAGATTATGGCATCCCTGAATCGGACAGAATGCAGTACTTACAACTCTGACACTGGGCACTTCACACGCAAATCAAACCTGGGGCTCAGCGCCTCTTAACCCCTTATGAGAAGTGGCTGATTACCCGATCCTCAGACAAGAAACTAACTTCAGACCTGTATAAACACCTTCTTGTGGCTTCAACCCATACATATAACGCTGGGAGGGTGCGGCGGGAGCGGGAGCTAGGAAGGACCCTATCACACAAAGAATGGAGTGGCATATATTATAGGGCCCGACAATCGGCATACCCCGCAGGGCTCACAGAGACACTAACCAAAGTCGCCACCTATTGGTACTATACACCGAAGAGCCTGCACATTAGCAACAGATGCTGGAGAGGGTGCGGGGAGGTTGGCACCTTGGAGGACCTGTTCTGGAGCTGTGACCGAATTCAACCATACTGAGCTCCGATTCTCGACGACATAGACTCTCATCTGGACACTCAACTCCCACGCTTTCCGGCTTACATCCTCCTAGGGCTACCCAACCCACTGACATACTCTTTGAAATTCCAGAGGGGCCGTCCTATTGCCATTGCCCTAGGGGCAGCCGCTCAGAACATACTTGCACATTGGTGCTCTCCTCAGGCTCCCCCACACTCGGGCTGGCTCCAGAGGCTGTGGAGGGTGCTGGGTATGGAGAAGTAATCTCTCACACTAGCGGGTAGGGGGCACCAATTTCCAGAGCAATTGGCACCCTTTTTTGACCTTGCTCACAGCAGAATTCAGGGAACTGACTTGCCCCTGATACCTAAGGCTCCTC
The DNA here is from genome assembly GCF_964263255.1 of Lissotriton vulgaris. NCBI lineage: Eukaryota > Metazoa > Chordata > Amphibia > Caudata > Salamandridae > Lissotriton > Lissotriton vulgaris. The sequence continues at coordinate 1,953,532,608 of NC_141685.1, read as the reverse complement.
CGTCTAGCGGACAGGCAGATCCCTGAGAAGCGTCCATCCCGGCGGCCACGGTGACTCACATAAAGCTGGCATTAAAACCGATTTCCCCTTCCTATCTTATGGTTTGTGGACAGGGGGTAAGGGTGGGGGTGGAGGTGGAGTAGGGGAGGGTTTGTTGTTCGGTTCCCTCCCCCCCCCCTTTCTTTTTACCTGAGATTCTCTCTTGTTGACCCGCTCCCAGCATATATTCATTATTGCTTTTACTGCTGACACTTGATGTCTGTACCGCATTGTCTTTATGGAGCAGGAGGTCCTGTTCTTTTTGCTATGTGCGAAAATCAATAAAAAGATTCAAACCATAAAGACATGGACGTCTTGTCTGGCAAGGTAAAATCAGGCTCTCCCGACGATCCTTCCAGGGCTTCCAGTCTTCCCCTCCCTTTTTTCCCCAGTGTCTATCCTCTCGATTGTGGTGTTCCCGAGGGCTCTGTCCTAAGCCCCACATTATATAATGTCCATTGACCCTCTTGGGCAAAGCACGGAACATCGACATGGTATCATACGCTGATGATACCCAATTGATATTCACCTTTTCCTACAACCCTAAACAGAACAAAGCCAAATTTCAAGAGGATCTTTTGACCATCTCGGGTTAGATGGCGGATAATTATTTGCAACTGAACCCCACCAAGTCTGAGGTGCTCTGGTGGGCCGCGATGCCCATCAATGGGACACCCAATGGTGGCCTACGGACGTGGGTACCCCTCCCCCAAACGAAAACTGTGGTTAAGAACCTAGGAGTTCAGATGTACAGTGCCCTCTCATTTGAGTCATGCCAAACACGTGGCAGGCACCTGCTTCGGTCTCTTACGAGGCCTGAAACCCATTCTGGGATTTTTTGATGCATGCATCCGTCAAACGATTGTCCAATCTGCGGTGCAGTCCCGACAATACTACTGCAATGGACTCTTACTCGCCGTGAACAAGAACGTAACCAAAAGACTCCAACGGGCACAGAACGCGGCTGATCGCACTCTTCTTGCTCTCTCGAACCACTACCATGCCTCCAACCTGCTTCGTCGTCTCCACTGGCTGCCGATAGAACAGAGTCCAGTTTAAGACCCTCTGTACTACGCACAAGATCCTGCATGGCCAACGCCCCCAAATTCGACAAAAGCTGTGCCTACCCTATGTTCCGATCCAAAACCAGCGCTCCGCAGACGTGCATTTAGCCTGTACACCCCTGAGTGCGCAGGCTGAGAGCATGGTTGTGCTCTTTCAGGGCTATGGCACCCACCCTTTGGAACACTCCCCCCCCCCCCTCGCCCCCCCTTGCTGCTCGAGGCACACAAGATCACTGAGCATTCAGGAAACTGATTAAAACCTGGCTTTTTTTCTCTTACCTGGAGCTATGTCCTTCCCGGTAGCCACCTGTCTGTCTCAGCGCTGTATACATAGCATAACAAATATAACATTGGCTCAGGTCCTGTCTGTCCTCAACCCTGGCGACTGGATGGTAGCGTTGAACTTGCAGGACGCTCCTTTCCACATCCCCGTCCTGCTGCCCACAGGCTTTACTTACAGTTCATGGTAGGCCACGAGCATTTTCAGTTTATCATACTCCCCTTTGGCCTTACCAGTTGCCCTCGGCTGATAACGAAAGTGATGGCAGTGGTCGCAGCTCATCTGCGCATATCAGGGCTTCCAGTCTTCCCCTATCTCGATGACTGGTTGTTGAAGGTGAGCTTGCCTCAGGCTGTCGCCCACCTCCAGGCTACAGTGGACCTCCTGCATTCGCTGAATATCACAATCAACGTGCCGAAGTCGCACCTGAACCCTTCTCAGAAGCTCCTTTTCATCGGAGCAGTTCTGGACACAGTGCAGTTTCGGGCTTGTCGTCCCGAACAGCGAGTCTGGGATATTTAGGCTATGATACCGATGTTCCAGCCGCTATCCCAGATTTCGGTGAGAATGACCCTGAGGCTGCTAGGCCTCATGGCTTCCTGCATCCTGCTGGTGTATCATGCAAGGTGGCATATGCCGGCTCTGCAGTGAGACCTGAAGTTCCAGTGAGCACAGCATCAGGGGAATCGGTCTGATGTTGTCCAGATCTCGATGGGGACTGCACACCAGTTGGAGTGGTGGCTCACAAACCAGATTTCACAGTGTTGACAGATGCGTCACTCATGGGAGGTGGCGGCCACAAGGGAGAGGCCTCTTTTCTGGCGGAGTTCGGGCTCCACGTCAACCTTCTGGAACCTCAGGCAATTCGTCTAGCACAGAAGGCATTCCTTCCTTCTGTCAAAGGAAGAGTGGTGCAGGTGTTCACAGACAACACTTCTGCCATGTGGTGTTGCAACAAGCAGAGCGGGGTCATGGACCCTCTGTCAGGAGGCCCTTGGTCTCTGGAAGTGGCTGGAAAATCAGGGCATGTCCCTGGTGGTTCAACACCTGGCAGGTTCCCTGAACGCCAGGGCCGACTAACTCAGCCGCCAGTGCTTGATGGATCACGAATGGCGTCTTCACTTGGAGGTGGTGCAAGGTCTCTTTCAGCAGTGGGGAGAGCCTTGGTTATACCTATTTGCCACCGAAAAAAAGCGCAATGTTAGCAATTCTTCATGTTGGAATTTCCAAGTCAGCACTCGCTAGACTACTCTTTTCATCGCGAGTGGATTTGCGGTCTTCTATACTCCTTTCTGCCTATACCACTTCTGCCCAGAGTGCTGAAGAAGATCAAGTGCGACTGGGTCTATGTAATTCTTGTGGCTCCAGACTAGGCACGAGGAGTCTGGTATCCCGAGCTCTTGAACATGGCCATTGATCCTCCAATCCAACTGCCTCTTTTGGAGGATCTTCTGTTGCAGCAGCAGGGGACGGTCCTCCACCCGAATCTGTCCAGCCTCCACCTCATTGCGTGGAGATTGAGTGGTGACAGTTGACAGCCTTCGACCTTCCTCCTGAAGTCTGTAGTGTTCTCTTGGCAGCCAGGCGTCCCTCTACTAAAACAGTATACACCTGTAGATGGAACAAATTTGTGGCATGTTGTGCAGCAAAGGCTGTGTATCCCCTGTCTTCCTCCTTGCTGAGGTTCTCCTCTTCCTGCTTTCTTTGGCCCAGCAGAGCTCTGCTCTGGGCACCCTCAAGGGCTATATTTCAGCATTTCTTTGCCTTCCTGATCAGCCTGCTCTTTTCAAGTCCCCTATTGTAAATCTTTTCCTTATGGACATTATTCACCTGTTTCCTCCTATTCCTTTCGTAATTCTCCAGTGGGACTTGAACCTTGTTCTGACTTACCTTATGTGCGCTCCTTTCGAGCCGCTACATAATTGTCCTCTCAGACTCATGACTTTAAAGACTGCTTTTCTGGTTGCCATCACCTCTGCTCGCAGAGTGAGCAAGCTTCAGGCTCTTTCTTCTAAACCTCCTCTTCCCTGCTTTTCATCTGGACCAGGTTGTCCTTCGAACTAGACCTTCTTTTCTTCCCAAAGTGGTTACCTCTTTCCACATAGGACAGACCATCACTTTGCCCCCCTTCTTCCCACCCCCGTATCCTTCTAAAGAGCAGGAGAGGCTGCACTCTCTGGATCCAAAACGTACGCTTTCAATTTTATATGGATCATACAAAACAATTCCGGGTGAATGATCAGCACTTTGTTGGCTATGTGGGTACCAAGAAAGGTCGGGCCATGCAAAAGTAAACCATTTCTCGATGGGTCTTTCTTTGCATGAAAATCTGTTATTCCGTGGTGAAAAAGCAGCCTCTAGTAGGGTTGTGCGCCCATTCCACCAGGACGACAGCAGCCACTACTGCTTTGGGATATGGAGTCCCCCTCAATGACATCTACCAGGCTGCCACATTGGCTTCATTGCACACCTTCACTAAACACTACTGCCTGGACAGTCAAGTCTGGAGAGACTGCTTCTTTGGCTATTCCGTTCTCCAGGACATTCTGGTGTGAACTTAGTTCGCAGACCCACCTCCGGGGTTGTTATTGCTGGGGTATCTATTCTAAGGTAAGGAATCTAGAACTAATAGTCTCTTTCAGATGAACAAGTTACTTACTTTCGGTAACGATATATCTGTAAGAGACATATATTAGTTATAGATTCCTTACCGCCCCACCCATCCTCCCCGTTCTGCAAACTGACTTCTAGAGTAAGGGACTCCCTTTCAGGGCCCAACTTTTGTGCACCAGTGGTCAGTAGCTTGCATGGCTCTGCGCTTCTGGCGTGGAATGTCGTGTGAAGAACTGACATCAGCGCGCAGGGGCGTAGTCTAAGTAGATACCGCGACCTCGTTCCGGCGATCACTGTACTGCTGTAGAAAAATTCTCCAGATCCAGTCTGACGCCCTGGGGTAATTCTAAGGTAAGGAATCTATAACTAATATATGCCTCTTACAGACATATCGTTATGGAAGGTAAGTAACTTGTTCTTTACTAACTTTTTTGCTGCATATTTTTATTAGTATTTTATGCAATCAAACATTTAGCAAGATTGATCAATTACAGAATCCCATGTTTCGATTTTTCATCTCTTGGTTTATAACAGAACATTAAAGAATCTACAAGATGTTTAAATACTTTGACAAATTTCAATGATTGTCCAGTTTTGTGGTATCTTCCCCAATATTTGCCAATGCTAATGTCTGATTCAGTTGATGTAGGGTATCACTAATTGCATCATTGTTGTTATTGGGTTGAAGGGGAAACGAGCAGTCTTCTGTCAGCATGGGAGATATTTACTATGCTTTCCAACTTGTGCAGGTATTGTGTGGTGACTGTCAGTGAATTGTTGTCCCAAGAGCTGCTTGCTATTACCCTAATAAGACATTGGAGGACATATTTACAAGAACTAACCCATCAGCATTGATGCGTCAGATGTTTTGCGCCTGCCACACATGCCCTAACGATGCCATGGATGTACTGTATTTATAATATAGCGCTCCATGGCGCAAGGATTCATGGATGTGTTAGAACTTTTGACGCATCTTTCGGTGCTAAAATAACGCATTATTGGAGTTGGTCGCAAGACTGGTGCAGTCCCATGTTAAAAGTCCTGCATCAACCCTTATGCCTGGTTTGAAAAGGCGTATGGATTTTGATGCAGTCCAGTTGTAGAATGACGCAGTGAAAAGTTGTAAATTTCACTGCGTCCGATCTATGTGGCCTAACCTGGGAGTGCTTACCCTGCATAAATTATACCTGGAGCATGAATAATGTGATGCGGGTCTCTATAAAATGATGCATTGGGCCCAATGTGTCCGTTTGTAAATATGGAGAAGTGTGGAGCACTGATTGCACACCGGCTGCGTACAAAAAAGTGGTGCTATGGCAGCGCTAGCTCCTTGTAAATAGGCCCCTCCCACTCAGATTGTATATGCTGGTCTAACAGTGTTCCCACCTCCTTGGTATTTCCAGGTTGCTTACTTTGTAGGACCATGTTTGGGGGTCTATCAGGAGCTCGTGGATCTCAACCGTTGTGAGGGCTCGACTTTCAAGGTCAAAGAGTACTTTAACGCACACTAGAACTCAGAATGCACAGGATGCAATTTTAGTGTCCTGGACACTGCAGAATGTCTGGGGCTGTTCCCGCTGTTGGCCTCGGTTTCCTACTTGTGGTCTATATGGTTCCCTTCTAAGGCCAATATCAAGAGTGATTAGGCTCAGGTGCAGATTAACCGCGTAGTTTTGGAAAGGTGCAACTTTCACTGTTTCTCACCTAGTGAGTCTCTCAGTTTGTGTGTGGGTCAGTGCTTTTGGGCCTCGTCCTGTGAAGATGACACCTGCAGTTTTCATGTTGGGGTCCTCGTATTTGACTTCTGCTTGTCAGGAGTACAAGCACTGGATTGTTATCCGAGATTGTGCACCCTGTCTATGGACCGATGTATGTGTTCAGAATGTAAAATGATATATAACCCGGAGTTTAGCTTGTGTATGGGTGAATAATATGTGTCTGCTGCACTCACTGAATTCATCGCATTCCAGGCATTTGTCACATTCCAACCGCGCTGCCAAAATGTGAATCCCTTCACGTTTTTCATCACCGCTGTTCCAGGCAGTGGAGGGCGTCATCTGTCCAGCATGCCTTCTTCTATGACATACCTGCCGCCAGGGTTAGTTTTGTCATGATGTACCACCAATGCAGCGAGTATGTCCTATAGTGGTATTGTTCTTTCCATCTTTAAGACTTTCATAGGTGAGTTTCTTATAGACATGCAATATCAACACCGCACATAGGCAAAAAGCTTCCTTGTAGCTCTTTATTAACCCCTTTAGTGCTAAGGTACAATTACTCTTTTGCTGTAATTTCCATTGAAATCAATGGAAAGTCCATGACGAGTTACCCTTGTCATTAGCAGCCAAGAGGTTAAATGCCCCAAACCCCCTCACAATCCAAGCGTGGAGTGTGTTCTTGGTCAGCCCTACTATGTTCAACGGTTGCAGGTTGTATGCATGCTAGCAACGTGACAGTATAACCTCTACTGTGCCCCAGACAATGTTGTTAGCACTCTGCCAATTATGATCTTCAAAAGAACAGCCACACATAAAGCTAGTTATGTACCAGAAAATCAATCTTCTGCTGTCTGAGAATTTGCAAACATTAATAAATGTATCCCTTGTGTTTGCTCATGAACTGCTCAAGCCCACTCAACTGAACATTATCAGAGTTTAGCATTGACAGACTCTCGTGCAGTTTCAAAGGAAATTATGCAAATGTGTGGCTCCTGCTTCACCCCACTCTCTCCTAGTGCAACACTGCTAGCAGTCAACTACCGGAAACCAGTTGCTCTTGTGATGTCCTCCCCCCAACCACTGTATCTTTGCAGAGAGCTTTTATCAGGGTCGGACACCTAACATCTGCCTTTCACAAATCACCACTGCTTTCTGTTCAAAGAGTAGCGTGGTTCCTCTTTGCCAACACGTGTATAGTAAATTGTGTGTATTCACAATAATGACTATTAGGGATGGGGGTTGGTCCGAGTCTTGGCCCGCATCTTCCTATTTTGACATTTCTAGTGTCAGTGTGCATATTTCGGAGGAATCTATGATTTCTTTAAATGTTTTGGGCACCACAATGTGAAGTGGCATTATCTCCCTGTGTTTAGCTAACGCTTGTTCGTGTGTGGGTTTATGTAGGGCTCACGGTTTGTTGGTTGTGTCTTTTGTGCCCCTCAGTCTCTTCGTGTACCCCACCACCACCTTGTCGACCGCTGCCCATTTGTTGGTTCACTCTTTAGCTGCTTTTGGGTGTGTAAAGAAGTTCACATTTTTTCTGTTTAGGATTTTTCAGTTTGACTTGGAGTAAGCATGTATTCTAAGTTCAGCAATCAAATTTACCATGATTTTCCGTTGTCGTTGTGTCACATTCATGGTGCAGCTCACTGCAAAATCATTTTTGGCATTTACTAGTCACGCAAAGACTCTTTGCCTGGCTTTGCGTGGTTTAATATATGCAAAGTAACGCAATGCAAGGCAGCGCATAGCGCTACCTTGCCTTACTTTGCATTTGTTGGGTATTACATGGGAAGAGCATGGCGTTCTCATGCATCCACCCATGTATTTGACGCAAACCCAAATATACAAAAACGTGTAAACCTGGGGGTAAGAAAATGCCTCTATTTGTATGGTCACCCGAAGTTTTTTTGACTGGTGCTGCTGGTTTTTCGACTTTGAGAGTGCACAGAGGCCTGCTAACCAGACCTAATTGCCAGTGCCCTAACCCTAAAGTGTATGTCGAATTGGCTGTACCTAATTTGAAATGGCTAACTTAACTGCAAGTCCCTAGTAAATGGTATCCCAGGCTATGTAAGTTAGAGGGGTATCCCAGGACTTACATCACCGATTGTGCCACCCTGGAGGTCCCTCAAGTAAAACAGGTGGCCCAGTCCCCCACTACAGACTAGTAGAGCAGATGTGCACTACTAGCCCGACATTGCCATTGAGAGCAATGGCAAAGCCACCGTTTCCCCTGGACGTGTGTAAGTCACCCCTCTGGCAGGCCTACCCATCAGTCCTAGCGCCAATCCGCCCGTGGCATTCGTGCGCTGTACAAAATGCACTAATCATAGTAAAGACAGTTGTTTCATGTGTTTTACTGTTCGTACATGTCCTGCTTTTGTCATATTTTGCATCCTGCCTTTAGGACTCAGTAGGCCTGCCAGAGGGGTGACTTACACACATGTCCAGACAGATGGGTCCCAGGAATTATCCAATCTGGTTATTGCCTGGAGCTTACCAACAATCCCCCAAACATTCCTCCACGTTCACACAAAATGTCACCAGAGCATCTACTCCTCCTCACACAGGCGGTTCACTCTCTTCAGCAAAAAGCAGCAATAGAGTCCGTGCCCTTACAGTATCAAGGGACTGGTGTGTACTCCCTATATTTTCTCATACCCAAAAAGGACGGCTCTCTCGGACCTATACTGGATCTCTGAGAGCTAAATCAATATATTCATTCAGATCACTTTCACAAGGTGACACTTCAACAAGTACTCCCATTCCTACAGCAAGGTGACTTTATGTCTACTCTAGACTTAAAGGACGCATACTTCCATATTCTGATACATCCTGCTCATCGCAAATATCTCAGGTTTGTGGCAGCGGTAAAACACTACCAGTTCAAAGTGCTTCCATTCAGAGTCACCACTGCCCCCAGAGTATTTACCAAGTAGCTGTCAGTAGTCACTGCATACCTGTGAAGACAGCAGATTCATGTCTTCCCATACTCTGACGACTGGCTCATCAAAGCCAACTTTTACTCACAGTGTCTCCAACACACTCAAATAACACTGCAATTACTGCACAGTAAACGTGTTAAAAGTCCCATCTCCAATCCGCCAACACACATACATATTTGGGAGTCACTCTCAATACTCAAAAAGCTCTAGCCTGTCCCAATGCAGTCAGAATCTGAAATATGCAGGCTCTAATTTCACAGTTTCAGACCAAACTGTCATTACCAGCTCAAGTGTATATGCAACTACTGGGAATGATGGCGTCCTGCATCATAATAGTTCCCCATGCAAGACTTCAAATGCGTCCCCTTCAGGAATGTTTAGCACGTCAGTGGAACCAGTCTCAAGGGTCAATTGTCATAACTAGTGTTGGTAGACAGCCGCACCCATCGCTCTCTGCAGTGGTTGAATCCACAAAACCTATCCAAAGGGTTGCCCTTTATCAACCATGTTCCAAAAACAGTGCTAACAGCAGACACATCGCTCACTGGTTGGGGAGCTCATCTTCAGACTCACACCATTCAAGGGTTGTGGAGTCAAAAACAAAAATAACTTCACATGAATCATATAGTGCTGCTAACAGTATTTCTAGCGCTCAAAGCCTTCCAGACTCACCTTGCAGGCAAAGCTGTCCTGATACGCACCCACAACATGACAGCCACATATTACATACAGTCGTGCCTTGCACAAGCCATATGAAAGTGGGCCATACATCACAGAATTTATCTCCTGACGGAACATCTCCCAGGCATGAACAATCAGATTTCAGATCTTCTCAGCAGGCAGATAACAGATTCGCGAGTGGGAACTTGACCCTCAAGTTCTCTTCCCATTCTTTCAAATGTGAGGCTTTCCACACATAAATTTGTTCGCAACACACGAAACGCAAAATGCCCAAACTTTACCTCCAGGTATCCATACACATTGTCTAAAGGCAATGCACTATGGATGAACTGGTCAATGATATTTGCCTACGCTTTTCCGCCTCTCCCACTCATTACACTAGTGGTACTACGTACCCGCTACAGTCACCCTCATTGCTAGAGTTTGCAGATATCTCTGAGGCTGACACACTGGTAGAATTACTCAATTGTAAATCTGGCTCCCCCAAGGACCCTTTGCCAGCCAAACAATATAAAAAACTGGCACCCCTGCTCAACCCATTCCTTAACCATATCTGGAACGAATCCCTGAGAACGGGCATTTTTCCCGCAAAATGGAAGCATGCGTCCCTAGTCGCCATCCTTAAGAAACCTGATCTTGACCCAGATAACCCTAGTAACTACAGGCCCATCTCTCTCCTGCCTGCCCCAGCTAAGATCCTGGAAAAACTGGTGCACGCCCAGCTTGCCAACTATATTGAATCCCATGGGCTCCTGCATGACTCTCAGCACGGCTTTCGATCGGGCCACAGCACGGAGTCGGACCTTGTTGAAATGGCTGACTCTGTGAGATGGACGCTGGATCGAGGGTCGAGGGCGGTGTTAGTGCTGCTGGATCTCTCAGCAGCATTTGACACCGTCTCTCATAAGATCCTGCTGAGAAGGCTGGGAGACCTGGGTATTGGCGGTACAGTGTTGAGATGGCTTTCTTCCTACCTGGGTGACCGTACTCAGCAGGTATACAGCCCTCCCTACACCTCCACCGCTAGACCACTTCAATGGGGAGTTCCACAGGGCTCCTCCCTGAGCCCGCTCTTGTTCAATGTTTACTTCTCCCCCTTGGCTAAACTGATTGCGCAAACTGGGATTAAATCCACCTCCTACGCTGACGACATTCAGTTACTCTTCACCTTTGATACCCCCACTGCCTCTGCCTTCGACCCATTGAAAAACTGTCTAAGAGACATCTCTAGCTGGATGGACTCCAATTCCCTCCGACTCAACGCTGGAAAGACAGAGATTCTGTTTTTTAACTCATCATCCCCTCTTGATTCTAATTTATGGTGGCCGGATGATCTCAGCCATGCCCCCACGCCTAAAGACTCGGTGAGAAACTTGGGAGTGCGCTGGGATAATCATCTCAGTTTTAACGCCCAGGTTCAAACAGTAGCAGCATCCTGTTTTGCCAAGATCAAGACAATTAGACGGCTCATCAACTACCTGCCGATGGACTGCCGTAAGACTGTGGTACAAGCCCTGATAATATCTCACCTGGACTACGCCAACGCACTATATCTTGGCATCACAGCAGGCCTATGCCACAAGTTACAGACTGTCCAGAATGCTGCTGCTCGGCTGGTGGAGAGAATTCCTGCCAGACATCACATCTCCCCACACCTCCGTAAACTCCACTGGCTCCCCATTTCCAAGAGATGTATTTTTAAGGCCATGACCCTGGCTTTCCGGGCCTCCAAGGGCAAAGGCTCGGCCCATCTGAAAAGCACTCTGAGACCGTATGCCAACACCAGGACATTACGCTCAAATTCCCTACTTCTGCTGGAAACCCCTAGATTTAAACGTACTCGCACCGGAGGGAAAACATTCGAGGTCTGTGCCACTCGGTGTTGGAATAACCTCCCGGTTGCATTACGAGCCTGCCAAACCGAATTAGCATTCCGAAAGTCCCTGAAAACACATCTCTTCCCCATATAATGCCCCATTGGTGCCTAGTCTCTAAGTTCCATGATTTATCAGCGCCGGGACGCCCCGTTGGGGCAGCTGTTGCGCTTTACAAAATACACAAATAAATAAATAGTGGTTCGGGAGCTCAGACAAACATGCCTCGCATTGATCCTAATAGCTCCCACATGGGCCCTTCATCCTTGGTTCACTACCCTGTTGGCGCTCTCAGTAGTTCCTCATCAAAAACGATATCTCGCATCCAGTCTCCTCACACAGAGCCATGGAGAGATAAGGCATCCAGATCCCAAAGATCTCAACCTAGCGATCTGGCACCTGAAATCTTAGAGTTTGGCTACCTGAACCATCCACCAGACAGTATGAATATTATTAAAGAGGCTTGAAGGCCTACTACAAGGGCTTGCTATGCAGTTAAATGGAAGTGGTTTGTTATATACAGTAATAACAACCATATCAATCCCCTAGATGGTTCCATTCAAAATATAATTTGTTACTTACTTCACTTGCAGCAGTCAGGATTAGCTTACATATCCATACCATTACATCTTACTGTAATGGCTGCATACCTTCAAAACAGACAGCACCTGTCCCTTTTCAGAGTACCCGTTATGAAAGCTTTTATGGAAGGACTCAAAATAGTTATTCTACCAAGACTCCCACCTGCCCCAGTGTGGAATCTTAACATTGTCCTTACCAGACTAATGGGTCCACCCTTTGAGCCATTGTACAAATAAGAAATACAATTTCTCACTTGCAAAGTTGCTTTCCTCACTGATATTATATCACTGAAGAAAGTGGGTGAGCTTCAGGCACACACCATAGAGGAGTCATTTAGTCAAATCCACCAAAACAAGGTGGTCCTTCGCAATAATCCCAAATTCCTACCCAAAGTGGTATCTGCCTTTCATATCAATCAATCTGTTGAGTTGCCTGTGTTCTATCCTCAACCAGATTCAGTGGCAGAACGAGCTCTACACATGTTAGATGTTAAAAGAACATTATTGTATTACATAGAAAGAACAAACCCATTTTGTAAAACTAAACTACTTTTTGTGGCTTTTGCTCCACCACAAATAGGCAATCCTATTTCTAATTCAGGTATTGCTCGGTGAATAGTTAAATGTATTCAGACATGCTATAGAAAAGCAAAAAGGACTTTACCAATACCCCCTAGGGCGCATTCCACCTGCAAAATAGGGGCTACTATGGCTTTCTTAGGAAATATCCCCATAGCTGACATCTGCAAAGCTGTAACATGGTCTACACCGCACACATTCACCAAGCACTATTGCGTAGATGTGTTAACCAGACAACAGGCTAACGTAGGCCAGGCAGTACTTAAGACACTCTTTCAGACAACTGCAACAGCTACAGGTTAGCCACCGCTTTGGAAGAATACTGCTGTATAGTCTATGCAAAGCATGTGATCTACAGCTCACATGCCTCAAACTGATCAAATTATTTACCCAGAAAGCATCTGTTTTTGGCATGTAGAGCTGTAGATTCACCTGCGCCCACACGCCTTCCCTGGTACCTATAGCTGTTGCAATTCTCTCTTACGTTATATACATAAACATGGACATCTCTATTCTACTCTTATTAACTCCATTCTCATCCTCTGCGGGAAAACAATCTAACCATGGAGTTGATGTCCATGCGCACTATCACCGAAAGGAAGAGTCACCTACCTCGAGACTGGAAAGACTTCTTCAAAGAAAAACAAAGTGCAAACATCCAGACCCAACACTAGATGGCAGGAGTATGCAAAGCATGTGAATCTACAACTCTACATGCCAAGAACAGATGATTACTGGGTAAGTAACATTATCCTTATTTCTCCTGGTTACTTATTCTTTCGATGTGTGCTGCAGAATACCTCAAAGAATTCGTTTTGTGCAGAAAGATATGTCTTTCTGGAGAAAAGAATCCTGCCCATGGCAGATTCCCTTGCATTATGGTACAAGGGTGCCTATGTTAGCGCTAGCCAGCACAGTGCCACCAGTGCAAGGAGAGACCAGTAAAGCTCCATATCTTTGTAAATATAGAGCAGTTCTGTTTGCTCACCTTTGCAGAACATGGCACAGAAAGTTCCCTTGGTGCATTGCATTGTGTGAAATATTAATTAATGTGCCCTGTAGTCTCCTGGAACAGGTTGCATTGTTGCTGCACCACAGTCATAAAATCCAGAAAGAATATCTTGCTGCCATGGATGTCATATGGTCCTATTCACCATACTGCCTGCAGAAGGTGATCACAGTGTCTCTAATTAAGCAATCTAGCCAACATTGAATTATATTATTATTATTATATGAAATTTGTAATGCGCTCAGCTTACCCGGGGGCATCATGAATGCAGCATAGACATGGATTCTGGTGACGGTACTGGGACCCTATTTGCTCTCTTGATGGAGAAGAAATGGGAGAGCCCTTGTGGTGCAACTAGAGTGCTGAACCATTTCTCAAGACACAGGTCAATATTTGGCCCTTCAGCTCTCTCTGGAAGTCCGATTGTCCTCATTGCTGCCATTCTGCGCCATGTGCATTGTACTCCAGGTAGCAGACGTATTCTGTCAGATCTTGTGACTTCTTTCTGCAATTCTTGTATCAATAGTTTTACTGTCATCAGTACAGTTTCACCCTCTGTATCTCTGCCTAATATATTTTGCTTTACCGCTTTGAAGAGGTTAAGGTCTCTGAACACTGAACACTGTTTATCTTTAGTTTTAGGGCCTCATGCGTCTCCCCGATAGCCGTCAGGATTATGTCTAGCTTGTACAACTGAGAGGTACCTCCAGGCACATAAAATGAGGTGGTACCTTTAGGATCATAGTTTTGGGCCTCTGTGACCTAGGTATATCCATCTTTGTCCTAGTGAGATACTTTTCTGGGAAAGGCAGGCGCTTCGGCTAGCCAGTTCCTCACCACCAAATAGACACTGCCAGTATGACAGAAGTTAGTACTCAGTCAGACATAGTAGGCAATCTTGGAGTGTGACACTTCAGTATCTAAACCAGACCCTGGGTCTACCTCCTTAGAGCCTACTGACTGGCAACTGTGTTTGGCGGGTGAGAACCACCTGCATGGGTTACCTCAGTGATAAGGTGCTGGTACAATTCAGCAGCTTCCCTTTGAAAATATATAGTTGGTTCTCTTTCTTATTATTACCCAGGATCAGCCCTATCAAAGCATCTTGCTGCCCCCACATGTCTCATCACGTTTGTCATTGTATTTGGAAGGGTCAGTTCCAGTACAAGGATGGTGGGAGCCTAGGGCTGGTGCTCCAAGGGTCTTTACCAGGACTTGTGCAGCAGTTGATTCCATACTCTCATTCTGTTTTACAGTCGCAGGCCACCTCCTTAGGAAAGAAGTGGAGGGTGTCTCTGATCAGTGTTTCTGCTCATGCAAAGCCGCAGGTCCTTTGGATTTGCTGTACCTGTATGCTCAGGCAGGCTACGCTCCTTGGCCAACAATGTTCTTTAAAAGCAGTTGTCTGCGAAGAAAATCAATGAGTGCAATAGTCTTTCAGTTAGCCCCACATCTAGGTATTGGTGTAAGATGTATGCTTGATTATGAAATATTTATTCAGGCAGGCAGGAGTTTCTGGTTCAAATGCCTATTCTGATCTTACATGACCACGCCTCCTATAATTTTTTACTAATGTGGGGCATAAGGACAAGGAGCAGGAGCCACCTCAGCGTTAATTATTTTGATGCTGTCAGCTTTTTATATATCGCTATATCTACAAAGTGACACTAGAGGACTTTCTTGAGAGTCACTTTTTCAACTCCTACTCCAATTTGTCTAAGTGCCAGATCTGGTTGTGGCAGTTAGCAATAATGATATGCAAGGTAGGCATTCTCCCTTAAAAAAACACACAAAACTGATAATTTTGGAAAATGGTGCTACTTTGGCAAAAGAGGTGCAGTATTTTACTGCTATGGAAAGCAGGCACAAAATGATGCATGTCCACTGGAATGAAAGCAGAATATACCCAAATCACTCTAGCAAGCTCAAAGGCACCATGGGCCTATTCCTACTGCAGCTCAGAGCACAAAGAAGACCGTCACCACCTCCACTATCACCACCCCCATTACCACCACCGAAACACAGGAGAAGGGAGTGGACATACTGCCAGAGATTATCCTCAAGGACCTCAGGGAGGAGGAGGTCATTGTTCCTTACGGGCTCAGGAGGGAGTCCATTGTCCGACTCCTGCACCAGATTGTACCAAGACTTAAGCCAACATCGCAGCGGTGCACCAACATCCCTCTGCAGGCCAAGCTACTGGATATCTTACACATGCTGATGTCTGGAGATTTCCAACCCATCACAGTAAGAGTGGCAAGAGTATCCCAGACATCCTTCTCTAAATTCCTTTCCTCCTGCCCTGGATGCCATCATAAGCCTCACACCGCAGTTCTTCTTTTCCCCCAACACAACCCAGAACCTACAGTAAAACCAGCAAGGCTGTTATGCCATTGCAGGATTTCCACATGTTTTGGGGGCAATGGACTGCACACACATGAAACTTGTGCCTCAAGCAGCGACATCAAACCTGTATGGCAATAGGAAACGCATGCATTCCATGAACGTGCAGGCAATCCTGGACCATCTAAACCTCTTCATCAATTTCCTCGCACAGTGCTCATGATGCCTTCATCTTCCGTCATTCCACCATCAATGAGCGCTTCCAGAATGGGACATATGGGAATGGCCTACTGGTTGGTAAGTACTTCTACAGCACATCACAGACCACATGACAATCAAATATGTTGGAATACGTTGCTGTATTAGTCTTGGGCTGGATGAGACAATGCATACTTAGGGGCTTATTTACAAGCCCCTTGCGCCGCCGGTAGGTCGCTTTTTTCCCATGTTAAGGGAGACACACTGACAGCACAAGGGGCTTGTAAATAAGCCCCATAGTTGGTGTGCGCCTTCATACTTGCACCATAGTACATTGCATATTGGCAACACAATCCTACAAGTCACACTTGTTGAGACTGCCTACGCCACTGTGGGTCACATGTACAATAGAACTGCGCTGCTGGAGCATCACTGGTCATGATGCTCTGGTGGAGCAGGTCTCCAACTCATATCAGTGAGGCAATGTAAAATCTATCTGCCTGCCCTTGCATGGCCTCATAGATATGCAGTAAGGTAAGCCAGAGCAAAGTGCAGCATTGATGCACCCTAAGTTACAGATATGTTTCATGGACCTTGCAGTGGCATTTCCTGTGCAACACCAATAAAGATCTCACACATTTCCACATAGCCAAGGATCAGGGAACCTGGGACTGTTTGCAAATAGTGTACCTCCGCGGAGGGTAGGGTGACATGAGGATACATATTTACATGTCTGTTTATCATGTCCAATCACTGGGTCCTGCATTCCACAGGACACACAGAATGAGAAAATTGCATAGATCTTTTGCTTTTCGTGCAGGAATGTGTCCCTGAGACCATGACATTATTTGAGGACACAACGCTGACACACGTGCACCATGGTGCAAGGGGTGGGTGTTGGCACTAGTCAATAATATGTGATGGTATGTATGCAAATAAACCATGGACTGGCTGTATGCTAGGAATATGGCACATTCCAGCCCTTCACTTTGATTACATGTCAGCACAGTCAGATGACATCCAATGCTGCCCTGTGGTAACAACTGCTACATGAAGCTCTGTGTGTGCATTCAATTGTTTGAAAGAGCCTTACTAATGCAACACTATGTCAGATGCTATGTCCAAACTCCATGTGAAAGTAAGGGATTCCCTTCCTTTAGTCTGTGTGACCGCAGGTAAATCCCATGGTCATGAAACATGTGATTTATCCCAGACCTGTGAAACAGAAATTTAGTCATATTTTAACCTTGCATGGTCATGCCTAATATGCTACATTACTTTACTCACCACATACAGACATTCTATCCTATGTGCACATCGTTTTGCGACGCACAAACCACTCTATCAGTCCTCTTAGGCTCCAGACTATGCAGCAAGGTACAGCCTCATGCACACACTACATCTCCCATGACAGCCAACAACACAGTCATTTTGGGAAGAATGTGCCTGTCATGGAGCAATGCTACACAGTTCCTGCCAGCTCAGTCTGGACACTGAATCATGTGGAAAATATGTCCTAAACTGTCCCCAAGTAGTGTGGTTAGTCTACTGTACTGCGTAAGACCTTGTGTACTGTCAACATAGTGGACACAGTGCACTGCCATGTGTACAGTATCATGTCCCACATTGATATCCACTCTTTACCCTCCCTATGGCAGCACATATTTAATAACATTGACTACAACTCTCACAGCCAAATATGTGTGACTGAAGTACGCAACATCACCAACTCCATCTACAGGTTGTAAAATCAGACGTGTATCAGTTCAGAAATGGCAATAGTAGTCAATAGGAAAACAAGTTACTTACCTGTAACTGTAGTTCTCCAGTATTGGGCGCTGTGTGTCTTTCTGAAAAATACATATTTTTTATATTTGTATACTTGAGACCTAGGCCCATTTCCCTTTTGCAACCCATAATCTTAGTTATGTAAAAGAGACCAAACTTGTCCCTGAACCAGTCAGAACCTCTCATCCTCTAGAAGACTCCTGAGAGAACCTTTTGCCCCTCAGATTTTCCAGCACTTGTGCCTTAGACATCTTTAGTACTAAATCAGAGGTGAGCCTCTCAGGGGAGGAGGGTGGGTTGCATGTGAATTTGATCAGGTTCTCTTGTGTCTTGGGTAGGTCCTCTCAAAGTCATATCTCGCCTCTCGCCCTGCTTCCTGGAAAGATTAATCTTCCCACTTTTTTGGAAGCTTTACATCAGCTATGTCCGGTCCCTGCCTCCGATCTCGAAGGGGCGATCAATAGTTTTTTTTTTTTTTTTGGAAAACCTTTATTTACGACACAGTAGTACACAGCTATTCAGCCATACATCCCAGAGGCTAGGCAGCAAGTCGTTACGTAGCATGAATGGTGCACACAGAATACAGTACAAAATCACATGAGGTTTATTTTATTTTATGAAAAAGAAAGAAAACAGTGTGATAACGGAAAGGCACCTTGACGGTGCTAGAATGCAAGGCAAAGGAACGTGAATGTGGCATCGCCCCATTTCAGGGCAGGATGGGCCTGTATGCGGAACAGGATACGTGAACAGGTCACATGCATGGATATCGGAGGAGGGGGAAGGAAGACAGGACATTGTATATCAGTAATTCAGCCGGATTCAAGGGCTAAGGGGACAGTCGCTCCTCTGAGGGCGCTATGTTCGGCGGGAGGTAGATATCACCCCTATACTCATTCCAGGGCCCCCAAATCTTACTCCATTTTTTGGGTCTACCTCTGGCAACATACACAGTCTTCTCCCGGGACATGCACCAGTCCATGTTAGCCTTCCACATCTCCACTGTGGGGGGCAGAGCCGCTCCCCATTTCTGTGCAATGTCCCTTCTAGCCACCATGTTGCCTAGAGTGACCCATTGAGTCTGTGAACTAGTATAATCCGTGGGGCCCCACACATTTAGCAGACAGCGCCAGGCTTCAGCGGGCAGGTCAACTCCAGTCACTTCACCCATCACTACATGTATACGCCTCCAATACGCAGCCACCGCCCTACATTCCCATATAATATGCATGAAGGTTGCTAGGGAACCACACCCCGTCGACAGAGACCATCCTCCGAGTGGCCCATGTGAATCAGTCGGGGGCCAGTGACATAGACCCTATGTAGGATTTTCAGTTGTAAAAGTCTCAGTCTGGCCGAAATCGCCACCTCCTTCGGAGACGAGACCGCACACTGCCAATCCTCGTCGTCCAATTCAATTCCATCACGGGTCCACTGATCTCGCACCCCCAGAAGTAGGTCCGTATGAACGTTAATCAATTTCTTGTAGGTCAGTGAGATAGCGCTGTCGGGCATGTAGCCGTCCAGCAACCTGTCCTCCAGCGGGGAAGATTCAGGGATTTTTCCACCCTCCGGCATAACTGCCAGAAGGGTGTGTTTTAACTGAGCATATCTAAAGAACTCCCTTTCCCCCAACTGGAACTCCCTTTGCAGCACCTCGAAGGGCTTGATCTGTCCCTTAGCAATCATGTCTTCCACCCTAGAGATGCCTATCAAGTCCCAGCGGTCAAACCCCTTGGTATGCCACAGATTGCCCAGCAAATCGGAGTCATAGAGTGGAGTCACCATCGTGAGTTTGCCTTTCCATCCCTGTGCCTTCGTCACCGCTCTCCAGATGTGGACCGATGTCTTAGTGGGACCTGTCATTCTCCCATCCAGAGACCTAGAGTACAGTGCCCTGTAGTAGTTCCCATCACCCAGGAGCCACCGATCCATGGCAAAGCCCGGATTTATGGCCGGTCCATAGAAGCCGTGATTAAGGGCCGCCAGCTGAGACGCCCAATAATACCTACGGATGTCAGGCAGCGCAATCCCTCCGTCGTACCACGGGAGGGTCAATTTAGTAATGGCAATGCGCGGCCTACCATCCCAGAGCAGGGTCCGCTGGAGGTGGCGATCAATAGTTTTGATCGGTGGATCAGTCAGGGCGTTTGCGTTTGTACTAAACTAGTAAGTTTTAGCAAACAGCTCTCTTCTCCTTCACAACCTTGGTTTTCGAATGCTCTTAAGGAACTGAAATTGGCGTGCAAAAAGCTGGAGCGCTGTTGGCGTCAGAAGTATTGCTCTTCCGCCAAAGCAACCCTGCGAATAGCTCAGAGGGAGTATTATACGGCTATTAGGAAAGCCAAAAGTGACTACTTTGTGGGGAGGATTGCGGTGGCTAGCAATAACAGCAAGGAGATCTTTGCCAACGTCAGGAGCTTTTTATCGCAGAGTGCGGAGCAAAAGACTCTCCCAACAATGGTGTGAGGAGTTGTCCACCTCTTTTGTCGATAAGATATCAGGGATTCAGGATAGTGTGGGTTCTCATGCCAGGGTATTGGCTTCCCCCCTGGTGGTGTCTAACCCTATACCTAGTGCTCCTATCCCTCGGCTCACTTCATTCTCGCCTGCAGCTGAGTCCGACATCTTGGCCATTCTTAGATCTCTGAAATCTGGCTCACCCATTGATCCATGTCCGGCTCGTGTACTTGCTGGGGTGGTTGAGGAGGTCTGTCCCAAAGTAATGGCAATTGTCAATCTTTCCATTCAGACCACCACCGTTCCTGTGAGATGGAAACAGGCCAAACTGTTACCCCTGCTCAGGAAACCTTCGCTGGACCCTTTGGTGCCAGCTAATTATCGTCCCTTCTCTCTCCTACCTGCCTTAGCCAAAGTTTGCGAGAAGGTTGTGTTTCGGCAGCTTGAGATTTTTGTCAAATCCTCGGGAGCTTTGCATCTAGCCCAGTCCGGGTTCAGAACTGCCTATAGCACGGAGACCACATTGGTGGAGATGTCTGAGGCGATTAGGGAGTGCCTGTACGGGGGTGGCAGGGCAGCCCTGATTTTACTTGACCTCTCTGCCACCTTCGATACGGTGTCCCACCAGATGCTTCTTGCCCGTCTCTCCTCCATTGGCATTACAGGCCTGGCTTGGGAGTGGATTCAATCTTTTTTGGATGCTCGCACTCAGCAGGTCTGCATGGCTCCCTGTCTTTCCTGTCAGGAAACTCGTTACGGGGTGCCTCAGGGCTCTACCCTGAGCCCTCTGCTTTTCAATGTTTATTTGACCCCTTTGATTTATCTGGCAGAGGAGTTTGGGGCAAAACATATAGTGTATGCGGATGACACCCAATTGTTATTCACCTGGCGGGGCTCGTATCTAGACACCAACTTCGCCCAGACGTGCCTTGCATCCGTATTTCGCTGGCTTGCTCATGCCTCCCTGAAGTGTAATGAGGACAAATCAGAGGTCCTCTTGTACGGCTAGTTCCCTCTGACCTTTAGACAATCTCTGTGGCCCCCTGATTACCCGTGCCCTAACTTTGTGGGAACCCCGGCAAAGAACTTAGGGGTATGGTTTAGTGAGGATCTTCGGTTCGCTGACCATGTTAAAAAACTGACTGGTGTCTGCTTTGGTACCCTCAAGGCACTCAAAGTTTTTTCCTCTGCTCCCTAGAGAGGCCAAAGAGACGGTAGCCCGTGCTCTGATTCTCTCCCGTCTTGATGATGCCAATGCTCTGTTCATTGGCATCCCCGGGTATTTGCTGAAAAAACTGCAAACCATACAGAATGCTGTTGCTAGACTCCTTTTTAACATCTCCAGGAGATCTAGTGTCCGACAGCATCTGCGGGATTTGCACTGACTGCCTGTGGCCCAGCAAGTACAATTCAAAGCTCTCACCCTCGCGCACAGGGCCCTTCATGGTTCTGGTCCTGTGTATCTCAGGAGACGCTTCACCCTGTATGTTCCCAATCGATCTCTTCGGTCTGCCTCTTTCTGCGAGATGGTAATTCCATGTTTCCGCAGAGCTCGCTTGGGAGGCCAGTCTCTTTCTGTTAAAACAGCAGTGGCTTGGAATTCGCTTCCTGCGGATCTTCAGCTTTCTCAAGATTTTCAACTATTTAAAAAATGCTTAAAGACACACCTTCTAAGTCAGCTCCCTTAATTGGCTTAAATCTGCCTCGCCCTAGTACACTTCCGCGCCAGGACACTCTAGAGTATTAGTGCGCGATACAAGGTTTCTATAATATAACATAGCATATCCACTCTTTACCCTCCATATGGTAGCACATATTTAACAACATTGACTACAACTCTCACAGCCAAATATGTGTGACTGAAGTACGCAACATCACCAACTCCATCTACAGGTTGTAAAATCAGACGTGTAACAGTTCAGAAATGGCAATAGTAGTCGATAAGAAAACAAGTTACTTACCTGTAACTGTAGTTCTTCAGTATTGGGCGCTGTGTGTCTTTCTGAAAAATACATATTTTTTATATTTGTATACTTGAGACAGTGCTGAAGATCCAGTGAGTGAAGAGCTTTTTCCGATGCCGAGAACGGTTGAGGGAAAAATCTCTTACGGATCAGCAGTTCATTTAGATGAAAGTCTGTTGGCACTTTCGGAATGAATTTAGGATAATTCCTGAGAACAATCCTGTCCTCTTTACTTGTAAGAAAGGTTCTTGTATAGTGAGAGCCTGTATCTCCCCAACTGTCCTGGCTGAAGTGAGCGGTATGAGAAGAGCTACCTTCCAGGATAGGAATTTTAGGTCCGCCCTGTGAATTGGTTCGAAGGGCTGCTTCATCAATTGAGAGAGTACGATGTTCACCTGCCAGAGAGGTGGAGTAGGTTTTATGGGAGGAAAAGTTCAAAATAATCCTTTCATGAATTGTTTGATGATTCCTTCGGACCACAACGATGGTCCTGAGGAAGTTCTTCTATATCAAGATATGGCAGCGAGATGCAGTTTAATAGAAGCATGGGCTAAACCGGATTTTGCCAACATTAGAATATGTGGGATAATTTCATGAGCTGCCGAGTTCAAAGGAGGAATTTTATACTCTTGGCACCACAAACAGAACCTCTTCCATTTCATCCTATATGTCCTGTTTGTTCTTTCCGCTCTGGCATTTGATAATATATTTCTGCATTCTGATGAAATGACTAGGTGTTGAAATTCGCAGTGTTCAGGAGCCAAGCCGCTAAGCGTAGTGATTTTGGGTCTGGACGAAGCACTTGTCCCTGCGACATTGTCAAGAGTGACAGTATTGGTTTGGGGGATGGGTCTGACGGAACCGCGGGCCTCAACGGTGTGCCAATATGTGGTAATGGCTGTGGAACTGTTAAGGCTATTACGTGCCTTTACAAACACATGTTGATGGGGCTCTGGAGCCATTGAGCTGGTTGCAGGAGAAGTGGGAAATGGATCTTGGCAGGGAAATTCCAGAGAAGACGTGGGCCCAATTGGTCAGAAGAGCTTGGAAGAGCACTAGGAATGCTAGATTTCAATTGGTACAGTTCTATGTCCTGCACAGGGCATACTTGACACCAGCCAAGCTTAATTGTCGCATGGATTCCGTGCTCAGACAGAAGTGTGCATAAAGGCTTGGAACCTCAGTGAATTAGGGTGTGCCAAAACTCACCTTAGTACCCAAAATCCCCTACAAGACTAGCTACAGTGCCTCATTGGTTATCATAAACTCCCAATGCTTAGACAAACCAGAACATGAACTTAGTACACCTCAGGTAACGTGGAACACATGAACACTCTTTCGTTTTACAATCATTTCAATCCAGAACAAGGAGTAAAAGAGGACATGTACATATTTGAAATGTTTATTCACTAATGCCGTGATCTCAAGCGCAGTATCTTAGCCAATACAAGCAAACATATTATAAGAAACAAAGTAATCAGCATAGTCACTAGTCCATAGAACACAAACGGTGAAAGCATAGTATTATGCTAAAATGAATAGGGTTTAACAAAACCTAATTCTCACCCTCCCTAGCTGGTATATTATATCTAAGAAGGTCTCTTGTGGGTTTTAGCAGAGCGGCCCCATACCTCAAGATCCTAGTGGTAAGGGATCACATCATCAGCAACCAGCTCTCTGCATGCAAAGCACCATCAAGTGTGTTTGTATGCTCTTGTGCAAAGCAATATAAAACGCGCCTAAAGCCAGAACTTGGCTGCAGCTGCATATATGTTATGTCTAGGAACGTGCGAAGATCAGTGCTCATAACAATTACTGTGTTGAGATATCCTTGAAGGTCCAGCACTCACTGTACAGACACAGCTTGCCAAGCAAGACTTGATATCAGTGCAACAACATATTATTCTCGCATGAACCGAAAACATTTTACTAGGCTCAAAGCTAAAGCAGTAGATATGTGTCGTGTGCAAAAGCAGCAGAAAGGAAAATGGCGTTTAAACACCTAAAAAGCTCATGCTAACTTAACACAGTAATCACGTTTACACATGCATGTCAATATATCACCCTCCCTTGATCCGAGCACGTATCAGATAAGATAAGATAAGAGGACTCAATAGTTGAAAGCAGAGTTCAAAAAAACGTTCAGTTAGAATTTCAAGCGGGTGAGGAAAAAATCAATTTAGTCAGTTCAAAAAAATTTCAAAACATCAATATATTGTAATGTCCTATGTCAGTAAAGCCAATAGGTCTGATTAAAAAATGAAAACCATAATAACTCAGCCTAAGACAGAGTAGGCGAAATAAGCAGCAACTGCTTCCAACAGGAAGTCACTGTTATCATCCGAAAATAACTCAGCCATCCAATTTAGCAATGAGAAAGAACAAACATGCTCTCCAATAACCGGAGCCTCTAGTACCATCAGAGGACAACTCGGTGGGTTCTCAATGAAGCTGTGTGCCAAGAAATCTTGCGCCACTGTGTAAATATTCCAACGACCCAGAACTCCATGCATCTCTGCAAAGGCCATAATCCCTCTGTCAGAACAAAGCAATTCATGAGCAACTAAGGGACTCATGAGATGATCATAATCCACTTCAGGAGACACCAAACTGCAGAGACACAAATCCAGGGCCTATATGAAATCACAGCTCAGGCAATGAAATACAGGCTGGACACAGATGAAAAAGGAAAATCGAAACGATAATCCATATGATGCACTCAGGGTGGCAAGTGGCAGCACACCATAGTAATCAAGCATCCGGTTGCGAAACAGTGTTAACTGCTCCTGCTCGTTTGTGAACACAGGACGGGCATCCATTTTGAATCAAACAAAATAGAAACAATAAACCCGCAGCCAGCGCCAGTAAAACTGGAAGACCACCGAATACACTTGAGAATATTGAGTGGAAGAAAGCAGGAATGACTCCAAATATTTATGGGAAAGAAATCACCAAACCACTGCTTACTACTTTAAAAAAATTAGCCAGCCCCGAAGTGGAGGACGCGTTAAAGATTGTATGTATCAGCTCACCGAAATGTAAAGGAAGGTCAGTATTCAACAAAGCATGCACTTCTGTGCGGGTGTTAGCTACGTGAAGGACAAATGTTTCTCTAGCAGATGTCAGGGCAACTTCCTTCTGTGACAATAAGGCTCTTATTCTGCTCATTTTATTGAACTCAGACTTCAAGGCTGGAATCCTCGGCCAGATGGAAACAACCAGGTTCCCATGCGGGGTGGATACAGTACATTCTTACAGCAAACTACACGCTCACTCACAGTTACAATGTAAGCTATTCCTTTTAATAACCCACAACATTCTTCATTATTCAAAAGTAAATAACTTCCGTTTACCAATAGGTTAAAAGTCGGGACAATAGCAGGCACCGGTGTACCTTTCAAAATACAAGCCAAATTTGGGCGGTCCTGATTACAGGAACCATGCAATTGGATGTGTCTGCACATCAATGAGTGATCCGGTGTTTCCGTGCATTAATCTCCTTTAAGATATACCTCTTTACCATCTCTGAGACACCTATAAGTAAAAGGGAGCGACCAGGCTTCATGCAAGAATGAATCGCCGAGCTGTTCGTACCTGCCTATGGCAAAATACTTCATGCAATATGTGAATTGAAAACGTGCAAAAAGTAATGTTATCAACCAGTGAATAAGCCACGTTGCAGCGGTGGCTTCTGCCACTGAAAAGGGTAAAGACTCCAAACACTCAATGTGTAACATGGAAAAAGAAGCATCTCTCATTGAAAGCAAACGTTGTTTTTCAGTTAAGTTAAAAGGTGCAAACAGTGACGTGACATTAATAAATTTCCAAGGCACTTTTTCATTCTTCAGTGTCTGCAGGGTCCACGCAAACTGCATAACAGAACGCAATTGATTTTGACCATGGTATAAAACAGACACTTCATCCTGTACAATTTCAACAACAGATGACACAATATTGTCTAATGTGTAACTGCGGGATGAAAGGGTGTTAATACTGTTATCTACAACCGCAAGCACTTTCTCCAAATTAGCTTGGTCAATAGCCCCAAGGCGGGTAGCCGCTTCAATCTGTGATGTTTTCCAGAGTTCATTATAAACGGCATAGATCCATCTTTTAGATCTACCATTAGCCGGGCCCTTTATGAAGTCATTCAAATCAACCTCGTCTGTCAGTTTAGACAAATTCATTTTTACTGACGCCAATGTAGAGTGTTTGAGCCAATTCTGACATAATTTGCCTACTGAATAAGTGGTTACAGAATGGTCACTCTCAAAACGGGGATCTAATCTGACCTGTGTAAAACCCTCAGCCAGGCCCAAAAAACGATGTTGACATGAATCTGCTCTTCTGTGCCACATCAACCAACCTTTGGGATCCAAATTGGATATGTTAAAGGATGAATTTAGCAAAAGGGTCTGTAATTCTCTAATCGAAAACTTTGTAGAGTTTTCCCAACCTGGATATTCTTCCAACTTAGGGAAGGAAGGAGCATTTAATTTTTTATAACTAGCCAAGCCAAAGCATGTTGTCTGTGAGATAGTAGAATTCAAAAACAACATATGATTTGGGATGAGACATGCACGGTGCAAAGCCTCAGTGCCTTGTACCTGCCAACTTTTAGAACCCCAAACTGATTTAAGGTCAATAGTTTCCTTCCACAACCCGTAGCCTCCAACAGCTAGCTGGTCTAGAAATGACTTCGAATACAATAACTTAGTATCGGTAAGTCTAACTTTGGACATGGATTTATCTGTCATTTTAAAATAAAAGGAAGCGGGATTGGACTGATTAAAGTCAGTAAAATAAGTGTATTTTTTCAAAAATGTACTCGAGCTGCCTCTTAAAGGAGCTGGGCAATGTTCTCACTGGGCATAATTCACAGCACTCCTCCTAGAATTAGTTTTGTGTAAATAGTGAGTGCCAAAATGTTGGAAACAAAACAAATCACCATAATTAGCAGATTCTAAATATAAATCTTCAGCATCAAAGGCAACATAATATTTCAAATTCGCAAACAAAGCCTCTACGGCCTGAACATCCCAATCATCAGAACGCATATTTTGTTGAACTACATCCCCCATGTTAACTCTAAGCACATTAATAACTTCAGTCGGGCCATGGATTTGAAATGTAACTGCATCCCAGACTATTCCATCCAGGACAGGCCATGCGGTGATGTTAACAAAGGCCAAGTCTCTTTTCAGTCTGTGGGCTGAATGTGGGGAGGAGTGGGGTGCCAAAGTTCCATTCAGATGTTTAATACATGTTCTCTCCTCGACATAATGTCCATTTACAACTCGAAAAAAATAAAACACAAAACCAATTGACATAAAAAGATAGAGAGCAAAAAGCCACAGCCAAATGTAAGTCCAAGGGGGAATCAAAAAATGTTTTTTAAACAATGTTACGTAGGTTCTTAACCTTGTTGGTTTCACCGACGTTTGCGAGATAGTGTCAAATGAAAATCTGGACTCCGTGGCCAAACGAGTTTGCAAATCAGGCATCGATAAGCCAGTTGGGTAGGTGTATTCTGCATCATCAGGGATTGTACCAGGAAAAGCATTCAATAAAGGACTGGAAATTGCAGGCATCTCGTGGGCCACCTCCGGAGAGTGATCAGAAGTAGTGGCCATAACAGAATGTCTCACTATCGAAGGACATGAGACTGCCGGTGTCATGCTAAGAAGAATCGGCCACTCTGTGTATTTTGACATTGTCAATGGAGATATACCTGTTTTCTTTACGACCAGGAAGTGGTGGTAAAATGACTGTTCTTGTGCCCTTCACTCCAAGGACGGGAACCGGAGCACGGTATGAGGGACCAAATTCCTTTTTGTTATCGATCTTCTCCCGAACCAGTTCTCCGACTTGGGGTAGCCAGCCAACTACCGGGATCTGCAACGCATCATCCGAAGTGGAGGGCAAGTGTTCCTTTGCAAGACTGTCTCTGGTCTCTTGTAGAGTCTGTAAAACATTGCAATGCTCATCTATGTCAAAGGAAACAGCTGAGCCAATTGCGTCTAGACGGTCAAGGTCCGAACATACATCTTGATACCAAAGAGCATTTCGTATGGGGTCCGCCCACCCAGAGACCTTCTAGGGAGATTATTAAGCGCACGCTGCACGCCATTAAGATGGGCCAGCCAGTTTCCGCCAGTGCCTATAACTCGAGCTGTCAGTGATTGCTTTAAGTCACGGTTCATTCGCTCCACAACACTATTACCCTCAGGTCTGTATGTGGACGAAAACTTGACCTGGACCCCCATCGAAGTCATGGCATCTCTATACGCCTTAGAGGTGAAAGCAGGACCCTGATCCGAATGGAAGGTACCACAGGCAAAAATCCCTACAAAGACACGCAAATCCCTGATGACAGTTCGTAAATCAGCGCCACGATGTGGCCATACCCAAACAAAGCGTGTGCATGAATCAACTGCTACTAAGGTGTACTTATATGCAGTATCAGAAGAAAAAGGACCGCAGTGATCTAAATAAACACAACCAAAGGGTATATTAGAAATGAACAACTGTGTTTGGGGCGGACGCAATGCAGTTGAAGGCTTAATCTGCTGGCATATGTCACATTGAAGGACATAGTCACTCGTCTGTTTGTACAGTCCCCGCCTCCAAAAACGTAGTCGTAACTGAGTCACAGTTGCCGAAACGCCCGCATGCGCAGACTCAACACACTCATGTGCTGCCGTGATCAGTGAATGTCTTCAATCAGAGTTGGGAATCAATCTCTCACCAACTTCAGGTACTTTCACATAAGGAACGTTCTCGGGACTTAAGAGGTATGTGTACTTTGAAGGGAACCCTTGAGGATATTTATCTCCCTTCTCAGTGGCAGCAATAGCCGCCAAGATATCATCATCTATCTTACAACTGGACCGTGTGACTGCTGCAACTAAATATGTCGATACTGCTGATTTCGCTGCTTCATCAGCAAGCGAGTTGCCAACAGCGTGGACTCCCACGCGCTGGTGACCGAGAGTATGAATCACAAACACAAGTGGCAACTGCTCTTTAAGCTCAGCCACTCGGACCAAGATCATCTTATGTTTTATTGGGCTACGCTTGGAATCGCGAAAATCATTCTGAATCCAAAAGAACAAGTTTTCATTGTAAGACTGGACACAGTAGTGAGAATCACTTACGATAAGCCTAGTCCCACACGGATCAGTGTACTCCAATGCTAGCATCAGAGCACGAAGCTCTGCCAATTGTGCGGTGCAGTCCCCTAGAGTGTGCGTGTGCACAACCCTGGTCTTGAACTCATTGTTCACCATGGCACCTACCACAATGGCGCATGCGGAAACGTAGGCGTGTTTAGAGCCATGCGCAACCTGCGCCGAACCATCAGTGTATATGATGCAATGGAAATCCTCCAAAGGCCGCATAGCCAAAGGAGCA
Organism: Lissotriton vulgaris; assembly: GCF_964263255.1. Lineage (NCBI taxonomy): Eukaryota > Metazoa > Chordata > Amphibia > Caudata > Salamandridae > Lissotriton > Lissotriton vulgaris. The sequence continues at coordinate 1,953,503,056 of NC_141685.1, read as the reverse complement.
GGATGAACAAACTCATACTGCAAAAACTCCTGCGAGCGTAAGGAGGCATCAAAAATGTACGTGACATCCGGAGACGTCAATGATGCTGCCTATTGTATCCACCAAGGGTGCAAAGCTTTAGAATTAGGTACACTGGCTTTCGTAACTGCTTCCAAAGCAGGACACGGGGTAACAACCAACATGCGTTTTCCCTGTGACAGAGCGCGTTCTTTCAGAATCGCCATCTGCACAGCCGTCAAAACTCTCTCCACAGTGGAAAATCGCAATTCAGCTGAAGTGTACAAGCGAGACTTGTAAGCGATAGGTACTGTATCTCCTTCGTTAAAAGTAAGGTATGTGAAACCCACCGTCCCAGGGATGATTCTTACCACCAAGTTGGTGTGATTATCACGAGTCAGTAAGTATTTAGAAGCGAGCAGGTCAGCTTGCAAAGACTGCAGTATAGCTGAATGCTCAGGCAGCCAGTTCGATTTAGTAAAATATGGTTGTATCAATGATGCAAGGGCTTGATGCGCTAAGCATAATCCGGAATGTACGTCCTTCCGAAATGCAAAAAGCCCAGCAAGGACTGTCATTTTTTCAGAGTTGTCGGAGCGCGCAATTGTGCGCATTTCTCCAAGAAGTGAGGAGCCAATCCTCGACCATCATTGTTGAGCTCGTAGCCCAGGAACAACACTGTGTACTCTGCAATGTGAGATTTTGCAAAGTTGAATTTGTAACCAAAGTCCGCAAAGCTACAAATTAAGCGGTCAACCCGACAAAGGTGCTCCCACAGTTCATCATCTGTGAGATAAATGCCATCCACATACGAACATGCATCCGGGTCAACCCTCTCCAAGAGAGAGACAATGCGAGCAGCAAACACTCCAGGACTATTCTTATAGCCCATAGGTAAACGTTTGACATGTTTTTGGACACCGCCGCAAGTAAAGGAGGTCCATTGGGAAGTAAGACCATCCAGATGGTGGGCATAAAAACCGTTGGATATGTCAAGCGTGGTTTTAAACCGCTTACGCACGAGACTATCCACTAAAGCAGAGCCGTGAGTATTCTGTACTGCACAGGTACGGCAATGTGAGTTTAAATACCGGTAATCCAATACCAAACGATATGAACCGTCAGGCTTGGTTACAGTAAAAAGAGGGTTATTCATTGGTGACACACAAGTTTCAATAACACCCTGATATTCCAATTGTTCAAGGATTTCCGCAACGGAAACCTTCGCTTCATGCTTTAAGAGATATTGGGGTTGAGGCTGAGGCATAGACCGCAAAGGAATCTCGTGGTGAGGGGAAATTTTATCCCATCCACAGTGAGTACGGTACAGAGCCGGCGCAAGGGCCTTAGCCCACTCTTCTGCAAAATTCAGCGCATGCTCCTTTGAGACTGTGTGCGCGAAACTAGGGAGGATTACCTCCTTCCCTCTCGGAGCTGCGAGCACAAAAGGTTGGGGCCAGTCAGCCTCCGCTAACAAAATATCATAGGTAGTCGTACAATTCTCCCAAAATACCCCCTCTATGGTGCGTTGAATTTTACCTTCAATGAATAAGACTATTTCATAGATCCTGTCAGGGGGAGCTACTCTAGTGTCAGCTGTCTCCACAACAACATAACGGTCAGTCGCTATCACCTTCAGTAGTGGACGTAGGGCCTCTTGCAGTATGGTAATCTCCGCTCCGCTGTCCAGCAAGGTCAGAGCCCACGTCTGATTCCGAAGCTGGGTTCTCACTATCTGTGGCATATCTGTGTGCTGTTAAAGCAGCGACTTTCTCTTTCTGAAACTGGGGTCTTGCCTTTGCCCTGTTTCGGGCGGGGCTGGTCGCGTCCTTGCTTGCCGCCCGACCCTTGCCGCCTCCTCCACCACCGGATGAAAAAGCCGATGAGTCTTGTAAAGAACGAGGAGAGCGTTGTTCAGAAACCTGAAAACGATCAGGTGATTTTATTGTTGCACGATCACGCAAGTCATAAACACGTTCTGTGGGCGCAGGCAATGGAGACACAGGACAGGACTCCTGTTTCTGTTATTGCTGTTGTTTTCCCTGCTTCTGTTTCTTAGGCCAATTTTGTTTTTTAGACTTGGGCTGATCGTTGCTTTCCGACTTCTGCCCTTGGGGTTGTTTTTTCTCTTTAGTAGAAAAAGGCTTGAGACCCCTACTATTGCGGCCCACGGTTTTATAAGCCGCCACAATAATTTTCGCCAACTGCCGGAGTTTATCGGCATCGGGAACCGCCTGCAAAGCATTGGCAACCTGAAAGTTCACTGCATCCCCCTTGACATTAGCAAGTATGAGATCGCAAACCACATCAAAGGTGCCACAGAGACGCATACCCAAATCAACCGCAGCCTCTGGTCCGTGGTCATCCTGAACACGTTTAAGGACCGTCGGCAGGACAGTCATAGACGGAGTGCCGTAACACCTCATGTAGACCGCCGCAAATGTTTTTCCCCAGGTCTCACAGTCACCGATTTAGGGGGTCAAGTCCTTAGGTAAGCTAATTGTCAGAATCCTGTGTTTTTCACCAGGAGACGTGTTAGGAAATACTGCTTCCAGCTTGTCATACTTTTTGGCAAGCCAGAAAGGAAAATCATCCTGTTCTTGGGGACGCCTGCCCATCACAGCGTTGACAATAACGGGACTGAGCTTCATACCGCTCTACCTGGTGGGAAGCGCCGCACCACCCGGGGCCCCGCCTGGGAGATTGCGGGTAATGTATTGCACTAACGACCTGATCACGCTAATTGAGACTACATGTAGCCGTCTTAACTCAGCTACTGTACATGCTCCATGTTGAGGATGAGGGGTAAACCCAGTCAAAACAGGCCAAGTAGTGCCTGGAATGGACAAAGGACCCAACCTCGGAGCGGCTAATGGATGGGGTAGGGCGCCATTAAACCAAACTCAATGCTGCCAAGTATCAATAGGAAACTCCTGTGCCCTATAGGGAGTGTATTCATTCGGGACAACAGAGGGAGTGTACGTATGGAACACACCAGAAGTACCATCCACAGCAGGGAAGGTCACCCACGAATAAAAAATTTCGTATGGGTAAGCCACTACCGCACTCACCACCATTATCACCGCCATGCCATCCACGGGAACATTATAATTTTACAAATGATTGCGCACCGCAATGCGACTATGCTGCGGAATGTCCACCGCGGCCTTAGTGACACAGAAAGGTAAAGGTACAAAGTCAACCCTGTAGCACAACTGGGTAGTAATTCAAGGAAACCGTTTTAGAAAGTTTCAAGCTTGAAAAGACCTATACGAATATAGGTAGGTTTATCCGACACCACCGTTAACCGGAAACAGTAGTGAAGGGGTTAAGGACTGAAATGATGTACTACTCAAGTATCATGCTATAAGACCAACAACGATTGGGCGCCATGTCGCAGGGATTCCGTGCTCAGACAGAACGGTGCATAGAGGCTTGGAACCTCAGTGAATTAGGGTGTGCCAAAACTCACCTTAGTACCCAAAATCCCCTACCAGACTAGCTACAGTGCCTCATTGGTTATCATAAACTCCCAATGCTTAGACAAACCAGAACATGAACTTAGTACACCTCAGGTAACGTGGAACACATGAACACTCTTTCGTTATACAATCATTTCAATCCAGAACAAGGAGTAAAAGAGGACGCATGCATATTTAAATGTTTATTCCCTAATGCCGTGCTCTCAAGCGCAGTATCTTAGCCAATACAAGCAAACATATTATAAGAAAAAAAGTAATCAGCATAGTCACTAGTCCATAGAACACAAACGGTGAAAGCATAGTATTATGCTAAAATGAATAGGGTTTAACAAAACCTAATTCTCACCCTCCCTAGCTAGTATATTATACTATATCTAAGAAGGTCTCTTGTGGGTTTTAGCAGAGCGGCCCCATACCTCAAGATCCTAGTGGTAAGGGATCACATCATCAGCAACCAGCTCTCTGCATGCGAAGCACCATCAAGTGTGTTTGTATGCTCTTGTGCAAAGCAATATAAAACGCGCCTAAAGCCATAACTTGGCTGCAGCTGCATATATGTTATGTCTAGGAACGTGCGAAGATCAGTGCTCATAACAACTACTCTGTTAAGATATCCTTGAAGGTCCAGCACTCACTGTACAGACACAGCTCGCCAAGCAAGACTTGATATCAGTGCAACAACATATTATTCTCGCATGAACCGAAAACATTTTACTAGGCTCAAAGCTAAAGCAGTAGATATGTGTCGTGTGCAAAAGCAGCAGAAAGGAAAATGGCGTTTAAACACCTAAAAAGCTCATGCTAACTTAACACAGTAATCACGTTTACACATGTCAATATATCATAATCAATATTTCAGTGCGGCGTCCGCTCATTGTCCGAGATGTAGTTTGCAGGGGGCCGACTTCCAGCATATGATGTGGGGATGTACGAGTTTGGGAACATATTGGAAGGAGGTGCTGGAGCTACTGTGTAATATAACTGAACGTATAATAGAACTAGACCCGGGCGCTTGTTTGTTGCATTGGTTCCCACATACAGCTAAAACAAAAGTGACAAGTAAATTTATAGATCTGGGCCTCGTATTAGCTAAGAGGGAAATCACTATGCATTGGAAGTCAGACCCAGTTTGGCAAACAATTGCACGCATGCCGCTGTTGACTACTGGGCCGATGTTCGTGATTGCGCTTTGACTAACCAATCGTCCAGGTACAGAAGCACCTGGTGTCTTTGTTTCCTTAGAAAATCTGCCACTGGCGCCACACATTTTGTAAAAATTCTCGGGGCTGATTTGAGGCCAAATAGAAGTACCTTGAACTGGTAATGCTCTCTGGCTACTGCAAACCAAAGATACTGCCTGTGGGAAGGATGAATAGGGATGTCTAAGTTGGTCATATAATCCCCTGGGTTGAAGAGCAGCAGAATGTCTTGGACACCATCCGGAAAGATTGCTTCTTGAGATAAGTATTTAGAGATCTTAGGTCCAGAATAAAACCCCATTGGAGAACATTCTTCTGGACTAGGAAAAAACGGGAACAAAACCACTTTCCTCTCTGGGAGATCGGTACCGGTTCTATTGCTTCCTTTCGGAGCATTGCCCAAATCTCTCAACGCATCTGATGTAGATGCTTGACCTCTTGACGTGTCGGTGGAGTACAAGGGGGAAACTGAAGGAACTCTAGAGTATGTCCAAATTGTATTATATTGGGTACCCACCGGTCCGTTGTTATTTTTCGCCAATGATGAAGATGGGAAGCAATTCTTCCACCCAGGGAAACTTGTGGGGGGGAAGGAATACATGTAGCCGGATCCTGAAGGTTGTCATTGTGATATGGAATTATCCTTTCCTTGACAACCTCCTCGTCCTCTAAGAACAGATTTTGTATAGCTCCCTGACAGTTGTTGACCATACTGCTGATAGTATGGCTAAGATGATGTGGAATAAGAGGGATATTTGCCCTGTTGGTATCCTCCTCTATATGATGATTGGCCTCTACCTCGGGCTCCCTGAAAGGGCACCTTGCGGTACTGTAGTGTTCCTAGAGCGTTTGCGGTGTCTGTATCCTGCTTGATACTTTGGAGAGCCTCATCCACATGATTTCCAAACAAATCTTCCCCATCGAAGGGAAGATTCATAATCTTATTTTGGACCTCTGGTCTAAAAGCGGTAGCTTTCAACTATCTCTGACGGTGTGGTACAGCCGCTCCTCCAAGCGAACTGAAGGCCATGGTCGCGATATCCATCGCGCAATGAATGACTTCAGCCGAAGCCCTTTCTCCCTCTTGAAGGATCTTTCTTACCTCTTGCCTATTATCCTCCGGGATGAGGTCTATGTAAGGTGTCAGGTCACACCACATCTGCCTTTCAATTCAATTAAAACTTTATTCGGATAGAGAAAACATATCCATAAAAGTACAGAAATTACAAACATATTGTACATAGTAAAAACAATTTAAAAAATATTACGTACTAGGTACTTAAAAATGCCATATAGCAGAACCAGTTTTATGCAATTAAAAAGGTATCTTAAAAAACAGGTTACTGAGAGCATGATGTTTAAATACTAGTATGATAAATCCATGCACATTATAGGCTCTGATATTATTGAGTTATAGGACCACAAAAAACGTATGTATGTGATTAATCATAATCTTTACGGTATTTAATACAGGATTTTAAAAAACAGGCTAAAGGTTTGATGGAAAATTCAGTATCTAAGCATTGGAAGACTTGGAGTGCCGGGCGACAACGGTGCAATCCCATGTATTTAATTAATGGTATAATCCATTGTCTCCGTGGATGGTCGTAAAGACTGCAAAAAAAAGTTACATGCAAAAGAGATTGCTCAGAGGGCTCGTCGCAAGGGCAGGGAGAAAGGTTGGCAGACCAATCATTCATCTTAGGGAATGTTACTAGTCGGTGGAAAATACTGAAACGGAATCGTGTCAGTAAAAATTTCTCGTACTCAGATATGGAAAGTAGGAGATAAGGCTGAATCCCATGAGAACTCTGAACTGCTAAGAGGTGAACATTTGAGGCCTTAGAGATCTCTCTAGTCAATCAAAGGTCACGAATATGCGAAAGACATAGAGAATTCAGATTTAGTAGTGATATTTCCACGATAGATTCTGGATGTAAAAAATAGGATTCTAAATTCATATCTATGAAGAAATTACAGACATAGGCCAGCCATGGTATACTCTTCCAGTTTTGTAAGGCTAAGCAGTCTGTGATCAGGGAGCGGATCAGTTTGCATTCAGTTGTTTGCCATATACGTTGCCATAGTAGGATTGGTTGGATAGCAATGATATCGGATAAATAATCCAAACCTAATTCCAAATGGCAACCGTAAATCGGGGAACTTTTGGGAACGGCCAAAAGGTATCTTATGTAGTGATTTTCCACCTTTTGAATACTATCGGTGGCGACAAAACCCCTTACCCCTGCTCCATATAATGCTACTGAGCAGCATTTCGCTTGGTAAATCTGGAGCATCTCCCGAGCAGGGCGATGTCCCAGATTCCGTGCAAATGTTACCAAAGCGGTAATGGTTCTGAGGAAGGACAATTTTCTTGTTTGTATAGCTGGTCGCCAAACTGATTTGTTGTCAATCAAGATTCCCAGATAGGGGTATGAGTTTGTGCACTCAAGCTTAGTATTATTAAGAAAAATACCTTTTGGTTGCCTTGTATTTTTTTCCAAATGCATAACAAATGTTTACTTTATATTAACCTTAAGATCTAAATTTGTCATAAAGTTGCAATATCTATTAAGGAGAGTTTGCAGCTGACGGGGAGTCCGCGCCATGATGACCGCCTCATCCGCATAAAGCAGCGTGGGAATTGGACGACGGTCAATCATGGGAAGGTCCTGGCTTCCTTCTAACATTAGAAAACAAGGGGGAGAGCAAGGGATGGTGTTCACCCGGGGTGAACGGAGAATACTCCTATTCCCCTGGTCAAGGACTAAGTAAAACAAATAGAGGAGTATCACCCGAAGTAAAGCTGAAGGTTAGTGAGCAGCGGAAGGTAGAAGTAGGTTATTGGCCTTACACGTCACTGGTAAACTAATAGGTCGCAGCGCGTGATGAGCCTACCCCCTGCCCGCCGAAGCATTTGAAAGCACTAAAATAAGTTTTTGCTTTTTGCATTACATATGCTCATCAAAAAAAAATTGAGCCTTTTACCACTGGCAATTTTGCTAAGAGGTATAAGAGGATTTAGGATAGGGTGTGCCTTTTAGGGGGCCCACACCGTCCATCTCCTTGTTCATGGTCCTGACGAATACCGGGTACTAACCCATATGGTAGAAACATGTTGACCAACCCACCACTACACATATAGAGATACTTTGGTCGTAACTCCCCTCCCAGTATCTCGCCCCCCTTTTTTAACATTGTCCAGTTGCTTTAAAATAAAATTCATTTTTTCAAGTTAAACCAGGACAATTTTTAACATTTATTTTTGCACCTACATTCACAACCTGCTCCACTGTACTACAGGTGTCGCAGCACACCCTGGTGACGCTAGGCCACCAGGGTGGACCCCGATGATGAAGCATGTCACCACTAGGTTGGTGAGTGAGGGGTTTCTTACAAAAGGATGAATCCTTCCCTTTCATCATTGAAAACCCCCCTTTAGGAAACCTTCAGCTTTACTTCGGGTGATACTCCTCTATTTGTTTTACTTATTCCTTCTAACATTGACACCTCCAAACCATTCGTGTAGAGATTGAAAAGGAAGGGAGCCAGTACACAACCCTGTCTGACTCCCTTCACCACAGCAAATGGTTTAGTAAGCTCCCCACCATGGCCATATTGTACTTTAGCTGAGGCGTCTGAGTAGAGATCTTGCATAAAGTAGACTAAAGGGGGATCTACGCCTATATTAAGGAGAGTTTGCCACAGCTTGCTATGAGAAACACAGTCGAACGCTGCCGACAGGTCAACATAGGCCAGATGGAGCTTTCCCTTTTTTGCCCCCACATATTTACCCATTAATAGGGAAAGGTTTAGTGCCTGTTCTACAGTCCCCAAGCCCTCACGGAAACCGTACTGTAGATCTGACAGTGTTTGATTGGTTGCAGCCCAGCTTTGGAGTCTTTGGAGGACTAGGCGCCCAGCAACCTTTCCGGTAGCGTCCAGTCGGTAGGAGGAGGGATTATTGCGATCCCCTTTTTTGAATATGGGGAGCAGAATTTAAGTTTTCCATGAATTAATTGGGCCTATTTTAGTTACTGCTTTAAAGACCCTAGTGAGCCTATCATATCTTCCCAGAATGGCAAGGGCATTAGCCGCTTTAACTAGAAGAGCAGACATGGACGGAAATCTTTTTCCTGCATTCTCCAAAAGCCTACCCTCTGTCGGAAGGTGCTGTTATAAGAGCTGAAGGATTTTTTGATTTACGCTGTGTCGCTTGGTATGTAACCGAATCCGGCTTAGGATGGCCCACTAAACAAGCTGGAGCACCTAAAGGTGCTTTATATTTCTTTTCTAGTCGGGCGAGCACAGGTGCGACTGTCGCTGGTGTCTTCATGACTTTCAAGCATTTTTCCCACACATGGCTAACAATTGGAATAGCCCGAACTGACTTCCTGTATGGTTCCTTAAAATCATACAAGAAACATTTTGTTTGTGTCATCGACATTAGAAGCTCAGACCTCTTTGCAGCTCTCTCCATCAAATTATGGAAACCGCCGATGTTCTCCGGCGGAGAATCAATAGGTACTGGTGAGAGAGATGAAGGCGATGGAATAAGGTAATCATCCCACTCCTTAGGGTCTGTTATCTCGCCCTCCTCTTAGTCATCATTAGTGGTGACAGGCTCCTGTTGATGTACTGGTTGAGGTGACCTAGGTGCAGGATATGCCAGTAACGCCCTACTTCTAATCGGAGGAGTAGGGATGGAGCATGGGTGCAGAGCAGGTATTTCTTGAGATGCTGGAGTTGGTGGAAACCTCTTTCTATTGTCCACCAGCATAATCTGCAGATCCATCATTAAAGAAGATGGCATGCCAACCATCTCTTCCTGGTAGCCCTAACAATACTGTTGCTGTGGAGGTTATTGATACTCTCCGTATCCCTCCTCAAAGTCATCCTCTTGGCACTTCACATGTAATTGCGAGGGGCTACTGGGGTAGCCAAAGGGTCCATCATCTTCTTCCTCTTCTGAATCCTGCTCTTCCAGCAGGTGTGATGGCACCAGAGGAGTAATTTTGCTTGGGGAGGTGATTTCTGGCGTAATACTCCTCTTCCTGGTAATTTCCAGCTTTTCTGGTGTTTTTTCTCTCGTTGATGAGCCCGTCAACAAGATCTTTGTCGAGATCGCCGATGTCACCATCGTCGCTGATGCAGCCGTCGACACCAAGCGAACTGCTGTATCCGCCATAGATGACATAGTTACCGTCGTCGTTGTTGCCATCGACGATCCTGTCATCGACACTGTTGTCGTCGCTGTAGAAGTCGTCGTTGATGCCGTTGTTGATGTTACCAAAGTGGATGATGGACGGAGCACTGGAGCAAATCAAACACTCACCCCCCAGTCAGATGATCTGGGTTTAATCCATCATCATTCTTTAGATCACTCCACCACCCCAGTTCAGACATGGCCATATGAAAATCAGTCTGACCCTGTGCCTCATGGGAACAGTCCAGCCCGAACTGCCAAGCCATGTCTTCCCTGGACTGGAAACAATCATCCTGGGACCGGTTTCTGGCTAATCAGCCGTCATCACCCAGGCTAGCTTGAATCCAGTAGCAAAGTGAGCAAGGGACCCACGTCTGGGCATACCCTGTCAACTTAGGGCAAAAAAAAGCAATATCAAAGGGATGATGGACGGAGCGTTGGAGCAAATAAAACACTCACCCCCAGTCAACTGATCTGGGTTTAATCCGTCATCATTCTTTAGCTCACTCCACCAGCCCAGTTCAGACATGGACATATGCAAATCAGTCTGACCCTGTGCCTCATGGGAACAGTCCAGCCCGAACTGCTAAGCCATGTCTTCCCTGGACCGGAAACAAGTGCAGCTCAAACAAGTGCAGCTCCACCACTAAGTGCTGCCCTCTGATCTCTCCATTTGCTGGTTGTTGGAGGCCCGACCCCACCTGCAGGTTCCTGCCTGTGCCTTATCCTTGGTGGTCCAGTGTGAATGCATTTTGCTCTTCTGCTGTTCTGCCTCTCTTGGCTGTTCTGTGCCCTCTTTTCTCTCTCTGCCCTCTTTTCTCTTCTCGCTCTCCATGTTGTCCACGCCGCTGCTGCCTATGCGGACCCTTCCCCCCAGTGTGTCCTTCCCACTCCCACCTCCCAGCTGACTGCCCTCCCCCAACCCCTACTTAATGGTGCCCACTGCCCTGCAAGATGAGCTAGACTACTGCACTGGTCAGTGTGACTGCTCCCCCCACGCAGCTCCTCCACTAAGTGCTGCACTCTGAGCCCCCTGAGCTCTCTAATTGCTTGGTGTTCGGGCCCTGCTCCACCCACAGGCTCCTCTTTGCGCCTGGTGATCCAGTGGGAGAGAACTCTGCTTTTATGCTGTTCTGCCTCTCTTGGCTTTTCCGTGCCCTCTTTTCTCTCTGTTCTCTTCTTGCTCCCACGGTGTCCATGCAGTTGCTACCCCACACGGCCCCTCCACGCCAGTGTGTCCTTCCCACCTCCCAGCTGAACTCCCTCCCCCTGACACCTACATAATGGCGGCCGCACCAAAGGCAAGCCAGTCTGTGCCCTTCTGTGACCCGACCGCGGCCAGCGCCAGGGACCTTGAAACTCTGGCCTGCCTCTGCTATGACTCCAGCATCCTCTACGCTCTCAACCCCAGATGCAGCAACAGCTGCTAGCTATCAATGCTGAGCAACACCCAAGGCCCGATCTCTTGTCGACACTGCTGTTGCACCTTCACCCACCTCCGGACCCCAGCAGCAGCCCCCAGCCTACCGGATATCACAGCTCACAAACCATTCAACTGCATCCTCCTCAACGTACGCTCCCTACACAAGCACACCATAGAAATCTGGGACCTCCTCACCTCCTACACGCCTGACGTCGCCTTCTTCAAAGAAACCTGGAGCAATGCCAACGCTGCTCCCGACATCGCCACCGCCATTCCTGAAGGATACAAGATGCTCTGGAAATACTACCCCACCCACCCAGGAGAAGGCATCACCATCGTCCACAAAAGCACCCTCTGCATAACAACAACTGGCCCAGACAACACTACGCTCCTGCCGACGACTCGAAAAGACGTGGAGGAACAACAGAACCCCAGAAACATGCACCGCCTACAGAGCAGCCACCACATCACACCACCAACTCATCAGATCCACGAAGAAGAAATTGCTTCAAGACAGAATCCTCACCAACACCCACAACACCAAAGAACTCTTCTCCATCATCAATGAATTTGCCAAACCCAACAGCAAAACAACAGACTCCCACCCTCACAAGACCTCTGCAATAAACCTATTTTCACCTCAAGATTAAGATGATTTACGATAACTTCGACAACCAAGAGTTCCGCATCACTCCAGCTCCCACCCCGCAACGCCACCCAACAGACCCTGCTCACTTGGACCCTACTCACGACAGAAGACACCCTAAAGACCATGAAGAGCATTTACTCCAGAGCACCCTCAGATGCCTGCCCAACCCCCATCTTCCACAGAGCCACCACAGCATCTCACCTGAAATACGCCGGATGAGTAAATGCTCCCTCGAAACCGCCATATTCCCCGATGACTGGAAACACGAAGAAGTCAACCCCCTCCTGAAGAAAACCTCTGCAGACCTGGTGGACCTCAAGAACTTCAGGCCCATCTCCCTGCTTACATTGTCAGCCAAGGTCATTGAATAGGCCGTCAACCCCCAGCTAGCAAACTTCACCAAAGCCAACAATGTCCTGGGCATCTCCCAATTCAGATTCAGCAGGAATCACAACACTGAGACGCCCTACTCGCCTTCAATGACAACAACCGCTCCCTCCTTGACCAGGACCAAACAGCAGTCCGCATCCTCCCGACCCTCTCAGCTGCCTTCGACACCGTCGACCACCGTACACTAACCACTAGACTCCATGGTGCCGACATCCACGTAAAGTCCCTTGACTGTATATGCTCATTTCTCACAGGCAGAACTCCGCGAATCAGGCTCCCGCCCTACCTCTCAGAACCAATAGAGACCAGATGTGGAGTGACCCAGAGATCCTCCCTCAGCCCCACTCTCCTCAACTTCTACATGGCCCCCCTCGCTACCATCGTCAGAAACCACAGGCTCAACATCGTCTCTGATGCCAACAACACCCAGCTCATCCTCTCACTCACAAAGACCCCAACATCACTAGACACAACTTCCAAGAAGGGATGAAAGCTGTCGCCACCTGGATGAAGAAGAGCTGCCTGAAGCTTAAATCAGAGAAAAGATAATTTCTCATCCTTGGCTCCACCCACCCACGGACACCAACCACCATCCCCCTCCTCCCCCACCCCGGCAGACCATGCACAAAACTTGGCATCATACTTGACTCATCGCTCATGATGAACCACCAGATCAATTCTGTACCCTAGACCTGCTTCGACACCCTCCAAAAAACGTTCAGATTGATCCCAGCCTAATCCAGAAAAATGGTCATGCACACCTTCATCAGTGGCAGACTGGACTACGGCAATGCTCTCTATGCCGGAATCAACAGGAAACAACTTCAGAATCTCCGAGTCATCCAGAACGCCACAGCCAGACTGAACCTAGACACACCGTCACAACCACATCACCCAATACCTCCGCGTTCTCCACTGGCTCCCCATCAATAGAAGAACAACCTTCAAGCTTCTCACTCACGCCTTGAAGGCCCTCCACAACATAGAACCAGCATACCTAAACAAACACCTCTCCTTCCACGCACCCAAGACACACCTCCGATCAGCTGACCTCTCTCTGGCCACCATCCCACACATCTACAAGACCAGAACAGGAGGAAAGTCCTCCTCCTACCTCTCAGCCAAAGCCTGGAACGATCTCCCCCTTTACCTCCAGCAAGTCCCTACACTGCTCCAGTTCAGGAAGTACCTGAAGACCTGGCTCTTCAGATGACCTCAGCACTCAACGGAGCTACCCCTCTCTCCCCCATAGCGCCTAGGGACCCTCGTGGGTGAGCATCTGCGCTTTACCAACCCTGATTGATTGAAGGGCTAATTGACTGTCCTTACTGTTGAAAAATCATCACCTTCATGACATTGGCACTCAAAAGTATGAAAAATAGTAAGTGGATCACAGAGGACAGCACAACCTTATGTGTAGTACAGTGTCAGTCATTTAGAGATTCCTACTTGTATGTATGCCACACAATGTCATAGCATGTGTCTTACAGTAGACAAAGTGCATGAGTAATTCAGAACACATATTAGAATGTACATGAATGTGGGACCATCCCTTGTCATGACTCGAAACTAATTTTACCCCTCCTGTCTTTGCTGCTGACCAAGGATATACCCTGGGTGATGACTCCTCTAAGAAAAATACCAGACAGAACCACACTGGAGGTACAATCATGCCATAATGAGGACCCGGTTCATAGTAGAGTGAACATTCTGCATACTAAAATACCACTTCAGGAGTTTGGATATGTCTGGGGGCAGATTTTTCTACTCGCTACCCATGGTATGCAAAATTACACTTATTTGCTACAAATGGTACAATATTTGTATGCAGACAAATCTACGATGGGCTGATGCCAATGTGGAGCAGGAACTGCTGAACGATGAGGATGAGGAAGATGAGGAGCCACATCAAACTGTTCCATCAGTAGCAGCAACACAGCAGAGGGACCATATAATTCACAATCTGTTCACTTATGCATGAGTGACTTGCATCATGTCACAAAATGATGTGTAGATGAAACTGTGTACATATGTATACAAATAAACATGTGAGCACTACCAGTGTGCATGCAGTTTTATTTCATAGTGACAGTAAACATCAAAACATTCACATAACACCTGCTACTAATTGCCACAGAAAATGTATGTAGCATGGTGTAACAAACACCCTAGGACAACATCTGGTACAAAAAATAGCGTGCATGCCAACTACCTGTAGCAAATAGTCCTCAATTGCCAACCACAATTAAAATGGTGGGGTAAAGTAGATAGTGTGCTATGACTGTGTGTCTCCTACAGCTAGCCATTTATACAGTCTTATACTTGTGGACGATAGTAGAGTCCACTCATAAGATGATGACTGTCGTCAACATAGTATATGCATGGGAACACAGACCCAAACCTACAGTCTTTATATGCTACATCAAAAACTGTATCCACATAATAAATCCATTAGGAGAACTCATATCACACATACAAATGCTACATCCTATACTTTGCCAGTGCAACAGGGTCTACCTAGTGAGAATGTAGCCCCACTTGCCCCACTAGGCTAATATGCCAATGGGACAAACAGTGATGTAGCCTATTATGTTGGTGTATTGCACTCAGATACAGACAATAGCTTCACTCCTATCAGTACTGCCTTAGTGAGAATGTAAAGACACTTACCCAGATTCAGAATACATAACCATTGAGCATCGGAAATCACATAAAGCAAGGTCAATACAGCCAAGGTGCCATACACTGATGCATCCCAATATATACTGTTCCAATGTGGTTGGAACATTGCAGGTGAATTTCATGTCTGAATGCATAGCCATCATCAAACTTCAAGTAACCGCACAACCTAAAAATATATTGTGATGGGTCCCAAAGGCAAACCTATTCATGATTGCACTACACCTGACTAGTTATGCCTCGATAAACTGGCCTCATGATCCACAAATCATAGGCTATGCTTGGTGGTAAAGACTATGCACAATTACAATGTGCATGGTCCACACATAGCCTTCCAGACACAAGGTCACACAGCTGATATTTGTGTACCACAACATGATATGGTGGGTTCTCTCAACACTTCCCTGACATAAACCATTCATGGAATAGTTCTACATGGCCAATGTAAGCAGCAGCATGTAAAACACATGGAAACAGATTACCCAAGGTTACATCAATTGATACATCCTTGTTCAGGCTCTACTGGGGATCTGTCAAGTTTTGCATTGTGCCAGGTCGATGCGAGTCTCATCACCCGTCTCAGTGTTAAACTACATGAGTGTTGCATGTGAACACCCATTGCTATGCACAAGCAACCCGCCTTGATGCCAAGTGTAGTTATGGTGTAATTTACGCGTAGAAGGTGACGCCAAAGCATGCATGGTGACAGTGGGCAGGGCAACTCCACCATTCACACCCAACACAGCAATCCCTATAAATGATTACATGCAATACACACAAAAACACACATTTGTACTAGTGCATCAAAATAAAATGACACATGGGACTAAAGCATTATTGTTGCAACCACCGCGTCAGCCAAAAATTAGGCATCCGAGCCGACGCATCTGAATTACCATGGTGCCTTGTCAGGCCTGTGTGAAATCGACATATTGACTGGCAGCATAAACACAACAACGCACCATCTGAATATGTGACGCATCCACCCAGGAAGTGATGTTCTGGAGAAAGGGAAGTGATGTCATGGATCATGCATTCTGCAAATCAGGAAATGTGAAGATACTTTCATTTTCACTTTAAGTCACAGTTTTACGATCTGAGGTATTGAATGGTTGTGTCTTTGCTGTGCTGGGAAGTTTTTTTGCTGTCTTTTGAGCTGGCTAGTTGTGTCTGCTGTCCCTGTCGTGCCCCTCAAGTCCTTTTTGTGCTGTTTTGTTATGTATTGTCCTGTGTTCAGTCAGGTGTTCTTCTCTGGGGTACTGTACTGTTGTTATAGGGCTAGTTGTGAGTTTTTGGGGGAGTTGTTTGTTTGGGCATTTGTTGTTTGGATGGCATCCTGCCTGGGAAGGGTAGGGCTCGCCGCATGAGTGATGAGGAGTTTCGGAGCTTCCTGTGGCTGGTGACCTAAAACTTGCCCAACATGGTAGCTAGTGGGGGATGTGTACTCCTGGGCCACTCCGTGGCGGTGCGGAAGCAACACTGAGAGAAGGTGCAGCAACAGATGGAGATGCTGTTTGGAGTTGACCGGGAGATCCATTAGCTTAAATATTGCTGGGCCGATGTGGTTGGCAGAGTCAGACCTACTAGACTACGTTGGCATCCAAGTTGGTGGAGTACATATGATTTGTGTGTTTTCCTATGTGTCTCATTTACCCATTGATGAATCGTGGTAACATTAAGTGTGGCTCACATGACTTTTTGCACAAAATAGCCATGCCCCCATGCAAATGAGGGAAATGTCACGGCAATAGTGCTAGTCTGTTCTGTGCACCAGTGCTATCTGTGACAATGGGCCGGCCACACAAGTGTTAGTGTCCCTTTTGGTGATATAAAAGAGTCCCAGGGAAGCACTGAACTGATGCACATTCCCGTAGCGCATCCAGACAACTCATTAGATGACAAACCAAGGAGTGCAGATCAGCTCCAGAAGTGCTTCATTCACCATAGCATTTGTCAGGTACAGTTGTGATGGGCCATTGCAAAAACATATGTTACACATAAAGGGGATTATTTACAAGCCCCTTGCACAGCTGGGGGGGTCACTTATTCGCCATATTAAAAGTGATGCCCCTGCGGCATAAGGGCCATGTAATTAAGCCCCAAAGTTGTCTGCAAAACTCTGGGAGTGCAATTCACAAGTAATGGTGTTGCGCAGCTCAACTAGGATTTCTCCTGTACTAGCCTGTAAGACAGAGAAAATGCAGATATTGGGAGAAGTTATTGATTAAGGAGCAGTATGTTGAGCTTTAGTGGACCACCTTACCAACAATGGTGTTTATTTAGAAGCCCCTAGCGGCGCGGGTGCATCCCTTTTCATATGTTAAAAAATGAGGTCTCAGTGGCACAAGTGGCTTGCAATTTAGCCCTTGTTGTGCTTAGCATGCACATGCACCCTTGACCTATAGTGCACATGTGTGTGTGTATTGTTGACATGGTTGGTATTGTACTGGAAGTGACAGCTATTAGCACAAAGAAGCTAAGGCAGAGTATGACACTTTTTTATATGTGTACATTGGAATGCAGCACACATACAATACTGAATGACACATAGTGCTGTGCCGATGATCCTCCTTGGTAACCTCCTCTGGGTAGTCATACATTAATAAGACCTGCCATGACTTACACAGCTTAGCTAACCTGTGAATGTGGCAAAACACATATCACTGGTTTTGAACAGCATGTCCTATGTAAAGGGTATGGCTCCTTGATGTCCACTATGGCTACGCTGTGCTTTGCACTGGCTTGCCTGACTCCAAACCTCTGAATGCATAACAACTCCTGGATGCTGGCTCTGCATGGCCTCATGGAAGTGTTTTGGAGGCCAGAATCACTGGAGCTGTCCTTACATGAGACTCCCGTTGTACATGCCTCTTGTATAAGAGGATCAATGTATGTCAGAGGGAGCCCACTCACATGGTACTGTAAGGGTATGCCAGCCTGAGTATGACGCATCTCAACATATCCCATAACTTTTATAGTCCAATTTTCCAATAAAATACTTAGGAATGCATGGAACATGTCTGAACAATTTCTGGTACTCTGCAGCACAAACAGGGACAGTACTCGTTTAACTTTTGGAACTAATACACATAATGTGTGATGTATGTAGCGTACTCATTTCCTGGTGTCAAAATTAAGGGGGCATGGGTATTGCTATTCCTTTCTGAGTATGGCATGGGAGTTATGTAGGTGCAGAGACTCATCAAAGTCAGGGACCATAGTGAAATATAGAAGTAATGAGGAAGAACTGGTTACGCAAATTGGCCGACAGGTGCATCTTTTTGCTCATCATATGTATGTACACTTTAGCCTGCCTTACTGATATGTATCATTCAGGCATGTCAATTGTGCCATTTGATTACTTACAACCTGAAGGGTTACATAGCCAATAATGATGCATACGTAATGTGCTTCAGTTGCATATAATATATATGTGTTCTTAGTTAACTGATTTGTTTAACATGTTATGTCTTGAATGTAGACCACCATCATACACAGTGGATGAGGTGGATGATTTCAAGCACACCAGCGTCACCAGTGAGTGCCTTAATCAATGCTAATTGTGTAGTGTAAGGACTAAGTGTGAATACAGATGCTGTATAAATTGCCAGATTTATTGCTCATCCCTATCACAAATAAACTTTTGTGTAGTGATTAATAGGTCAGGAAAGGTGGATGTAAATTGTTGCATGTGTCTCAGCCTCTGACTAATGTCAAGAAGAATACATTGCCAATCTGGGATGGACCACATAATAACAGCCACCATGATTACAGTGGCAGACTATGCAAATATGCAACTATGCAAATATGTGGCAGTGGATAAACATCTGAACATGGCCGTGGATGTGAACAATTCAGAATGCTTGTCAGTTCCACATTCTATGATATTGGGAGCATGTAATGAGGGTGGCAAGTCCACCATGGACGTACAACTGTTCAAATAGGAAAGGATTCATATGTCTCTGTGTGATGCGAGGTACTTATCCAGCGTCCATTGTTACATATAATATCTGCCAAGTGCTCTGTATAGTTTGCAATGTGTAACTGATACTGTCCTTGCCATATCAGTTACACTAAGTTGTATAACAATACATGTTATTTCCAGACATTGCACATCTTACTGTGGTGAATGCCAATGGTATAAAGGCCATTGCACGATCCAGAAGGCACACTAATGTTCAGTAAGGATGAAGTTTACCATACCATGGGTTTCAAAACAGCATTTTTCCTAAACATACTATGTACTGATCTGGTCATACCTAGATGTGCCAAGGTGAAGCAATAGCATTGTGCAACAATTGCCATGGCTTTGTACATTGGCCTTAGTAAATCCAAGATGATAGTGCCTAAGGTCCGGAAGGCACGGGCTGTGGGAGCTCTTTTGGCTTCCTTGCAGCTAAGGCCTGGAATGACCTACCTGTTGATTAAAGGACGTGCGTGTCTGTGACTTTGTCCCGGAAAAAGTTAAGACGTGGCCATTCCAGCATTCCCCTGGAGGACGGAAGTAGGCCTATGTAGCTGTTCCTTGGGGGACCTAGGCTGAAGGGCGGGTGGGCGGCTCTGGCCAGGTGCCAAGGTACCTATGGTGTTCTAGCGTGGAGACACTCCATTGGAGTAACCAGGCGCTCTAAAAGCTGTATAATAATAATAGATAATAGACATGTTTAAGTTCACTTTAACCCCTTAAGCGCTGCGCCCGTCCAGCGGCTGACGGCACCACTACCTCGGGAGTGCTGCTGTCGGCCGTTGGACGTTCCAACTGCACCTGCGCAATGGAACGTTCAGCACTGGAGATGGACGTTCCAAAGCAGCTAAGGTGTTAAGCTGCAAGTTGAATTTAGGCTGGAGGGGCTGCTACCTTTGATGTTGTGAAAATAATATTGTTTCATGATGTATGTACCTGTTCCTAGTCATCCTTTGAGTGACAGTTTTCCTTTTTGCTTAAACTGACAACATGACCCCAGAGCAGTTGAGGAAGCACAACCTCCGAGAGTACCAGTACCTCCACATTTGGCGAGTTACAAAGGCTCACAGGGTAATGAGGAAGCGACATGAGGAGGAAAAGGCTCTGGGCAAATGGAAATTCTTCCCTCAGGGACTATGACCCTGGACAAGACAAGCAAAGGAAAAGATGGTCGGGTAAGCCAATGTACCTCCAAGGCACCAGTACCAAACAACTCCACCAACACAACCACCAGTCTCTAAACCTCAGCCCACAGGATGGGCTAGCTCATTTGAGCAAGACATAAAGAAGGACTTGTCAGACCTAAAGTTGAGGGTGATGGTGCTTGAACACCAGATGGACCGGGCTATTACACTGCTCCAGGAAGTGAATCAGGCACTGGCAAGAACCTAGCCACATGTTAGCCACAAGGAGCCTTTCTGCCCTTCCCCCGTACATAGTTTTAATGTTGATATTAATGGTTTTATAGCTCAGTTTAAGTTAGTTAGTGAATTTATAGTGTAGGGGTAGTGGTATTAAGGGTTTTGTGGGGGTGTGAACAACTTTACAGGGTAGGAGTACTTTGTGTTTTTTGGGGTGAGCTGCTGATGTGTTATATATGTGGTATAAAAACAAATTGAAATACACATTTTTAGAAAATACGGAAAAACTATGTGTAGTTAGTTGATGTTTAGGTGTAGTTTCTGTTGTTCTTGTGTGAAGACCTGTCTTAAGTGGGAGGTGGGGGTTGATGTTTATCATGTTGTGTGAAATGTGTAAGCTAGGTTAAGTTAAGGTCGTTTTAGATAGTATGTAGAATAAGGTATTGTAGGTTAGGTTGGATTAGTTAGTGTAGGTTAGGTTGTTTAGTGATTTAAACTTCGCTGTTGACAATAAATGTCATTGTTTGCTACATACAAGTCTACATCATGATTTACTGTTTGGGAGTTAGCATGTGTGCTCAGGTAATGTTATGTACATGAATTTGTCTTTGCTAGCAGTGTTTGGCAACATGTGTGAGTAGGTGTTTTACCTATGGACAAAGATCTGTCACGTTAGCCATGGCTTTACATTATCTATCTACATACATTGTTGAAAAGTTCATGTGGCAATCATGATGGAAATGGTACACAGTGCAACACATGTATTCATGTACGATTGCTCTGTGTGGGTACGTCATGCAACATGCTTTGGAGGAATATTACGGTCAAAACATTCACCCAAATTGAAGGTGTTTGTACTGACACACAGATGGCTGCCCCGTACACACTCACACTTGCAGCATTTACTTGTCAGCTCAATGTTGTTTGCTTTCTAGTATCCATGGGTAAACCAGGCACTTGTGGTGTGACTTCATTCACCATTAACATTGACTGCAGGACTTCTGTTGCACTTAATGCTTGCAAACCTGAGTAACTACTTGCTAGTCAACACACACATAGGGTTAACCAAATATGTTTCACTCTCATTAACTAGCATTGTCCTTGACTCCAAACAACACATATCCCTTTGGCAAGTAGTTGATGTATTTGCCTCACAGAATGCACAATGGTCAACCTGGTCCAGACTCCAACTGACAGACCACACCCAGGTAGTACTAAATGCATTTATTTAGATGGGCTAATACTTATGTGGCTCACAGGGACAGTTCATAGGACAACAACCCCAAAAGATGTTTTGAGCCAGTGGATGTCCAGACAGTGTCCAGGGCAGGGAACATATCAAGGGACATGTGCAGGAGAGGAGTACTTCCGTGAGGAGGATAGGCCATATTGACAGTCCACAAATGGTTACGGTACACAGGGCAAAAGCAAAATGAGGACAGTGGCCACTGATTTTCATTGCCACGTTCATAAGCACTGGTCTATGGAGAAACTGAGTATGTGGCACTGATGAATGCTACTGGTCACTTTTTCATGTGAAAGAGGTGCAGTCTACGTCTTCCTCCTCTGATGTATGCAGTGTCTGCCATGGTGGGGCGGGGCTGTAGGTGTGGCTGCTGAGGGAGCTACACACACATCAGGGGCAGAAGATGTAGATACTGTGCTTGCAGCAGCATTCATCTGTGTCAATGCAAGGCAGAACAGCAGTGAGGAGGATCTGCTGTTTTTTCACACCATGGCAGCAAAGTGGGAGTACTGCTTCTGCTCCATGGACTCCAAGTTGGCTCTTATAGAAACCAGCTGGATGGCCATCTTGCTTGTGCCACTTTGGTAGGGAATTTGTTCATGCTCTGGCTCATGATGCCATCAATGTCAGCCAAGAACTGCTATTGGGACTAAGGCACCCATGGACTCCCTCTGGGGTGTCCGCCACTGTCTCCATCCCGGCCTGCACCTGCTCTACTATCTCCCGCTGGATTCCTACCTAAGTACGTTGGAAAGTAATCTGTGGGTCCTCGGAGTCCAGGGCTGTGGGTGGGATCGCAGGTGGTGCCTGTTGGTTGGTAGTCAGGGGATGTGGAGATCCAATGATGCTGTTGACTCTCCCCGTGTCTGGAGATGGTGTCCTGTTGGAGTGCAGGAGGTCTTTGAGGGTGTCCTGGTCAATGGTTTGCAGGTTGTCATCCCCATCATCGTTGAAGTCTGGGGCAGCATGCTGGCCAGTAGGTGAGGGTTTATCCTCTACAATGAGATGGAGAAATGGCATTGCTGATCTCTCTTAGATGTTAACATAAGTAATCCAGTTGACAATCGAGGTTCAATACATTTCACTTTCAGTTCCTCATTGATGTGTAGGACACCTGTTACACAAGGGTATGGTTTGCAAATTGCAATGTATATCCCTTTCAGATGAATGGATTTCAGCATTGTTCTCACTAGCACTTTGTGCGTACTCTGAGTGGATGGGCCCTGTCATACAAGTCGGATTATGATCACTGACATTCAACCCATTTCATCATGACCAGAGTTAGTTATCTGCATGGTGTCACACATCTTTGTAATCAAACCCATGCATCTGCATGTGTACATGCCTCCTCTGGCTGTTCCCAATTTGGTTTGGGCAGCCGGCTTACTGGAACACAGAAATAGGACTCAAATCATACTTTGATGCTCATATGCCTACAACACCTACATTATGCATGACCATATCCAATGGGCTGACATGGCAGGCTGTTATAGAGTGATATGGGTCAGGCAGTACCCTACATGCTAGTAGTGCTGGGAATGGTGAAATGTGCCTACCCAGTTTTCTAAAACAACTGGGCCCATCCGGCACAGCCTCTGACCTTCCCAGACTTGTGTCCTTTGTGGTGACTAAGTAGTTACCCCTATCCCTTGACAGTTCCCTACATGACATCCTCCGACTTGCACTTGCGGCACAGTGAGACAATTGTGGATGAGATTCCCTCCTGGCACATACTACATCTTCACCCAGGTCAATATGACAAGTTGAATGTAGTACGACAATGAGCTGTTGTCTGTCATCCCTACAAGCTACTACTCAAGTGTGACCCAGACAGACACAGCAGTGCAATGTATTTGGGAGGGAACCCTGCAGTACATATGTCCCTTCTCACCTCCTTGCAATGAAATGTCTTCCCATTCAGACAGAGTGGCAGTTCTACATGCCCAGCAAGCATCTACTATGCACTGCACTAGCAGTAGACCACGAGGGCCACAAACCATCATTTGTTTTGACACACATGGGGGCATATTTACAAGGCATTGCGCCATTAGAGCATCACTTCTTGCAATGCTCTGTTCGCACAAAGCCCCGATCCATGTTTACAAGGTGGAACTAAGCCACTTTGCATAACATTATACATGTATATTTGTAAAGCGCACGTTCACTGCGAAGGGTATCTTGGCGCTGAATAACAGATGTGTATTGTTACCCAAATCAATGGTACTCATTTTATCAACCCTCAGAAGGATGAAAGGTGGAGTAGACTCACAGGGATTTGAACCTTTGACCATGAGATCAAACAAAGGCCCCTATAGTGGATGCGTTAGTCCACTAAGCCACCAGACCCGGCTTCTGCATGGCTTAACGCCACCTTGTAAATATTGTCTCCTTTGCACCGTTTTCTGCATCAAAGGGACGTGCAATGTGTGTTGCTGTGGTGTCCCCACAGGCTCACTCGAGCACGGAGTACCGTCAGATAGAGCGGTGCCCACTTCCTGAGCTGTCGCCAGGTTGAGGTCCTTACCAAGAAGTTGAGGGTACATTCACCTTCTGAAGCAGATGAAACAGGAATACTATTGGTTCTTGTATCCTTTTTGATTTTTCACTTGACACCATAGCAGCAGCATCAATATAGGTCCTGATGAAAGCCTTGCCCGATTGAGGGGCTTTTCAGCTGAAACATGTTGACCACTTTTTTCCACCACACACATGCGGTTTAAATCCATACCGCTGGTGCACTGTTTTTAATCCTGGCAGTGAGTACACCTGAATAAAGCTGACATTTTGTGCTATCTAACTGGTTTTATTGTCACATTCCTCACGTTATA
Organism: Lissotriton vulgaris; assembly: GCF_964263255.1. NCBI lineage: Eukaryota > Metazoa > Chordata > Amphibia > Caudata > Salamandridae > Lissotriton > Lissotriton vulgaris. The sequence goes on along the minus strand of NC_141685.1, from coordinate 1,953,478,632 downwards.
CATAACCTTTAATGTTCATCACTTGTGGATTTAACACATCCTGATAGAGTAGACACCAAAACATCCCTGAGCTCCCCCTCTCAGAGAGGGGGTTGTAGCCCTCAAAGGAACTAGGTTTTTCCTTTGGGAGGAGAATCCTAAATGATGAAGCATGCCCCCTTTGGTGAGTGAGGGATTTCGTCCTAAAAAGGGAACTTCCCACAGCTAGGTCTCTGTGTTATAGTCTGTGGCATCTTTATATTTCTTGATTTTCACAAAACAGTTTTTTTTGGCTTAGAATAGACCCAAGGATGTTACACTTGTTTCTTGTCATAATCTATTGGGGATATAATCTTATGCAGGTCTGTAAATTTCCCTCAGACCCTCCTGCTTTAAATTGTGGTTGCGGTAGTGCCCCCATGCAATACCCATTACTTTTTGGCTCTGCCCCAGGTTTACAAGCAATGTAAATTTGAGGCTGTGCCAAAAGCTAACGCTTTACAAAAGGAGGCTTGAAGTGGGCCATGGAGGAGTAATACTTGTTTTCTTATTATTTTTTGCTCTTTCAATGTGTGCTGCATTCTGAAGCCCACATAGAAGGAGAAAAACGCCATTATTGATTGTTTATGTGCAGGAAGGGATGTACTGTGTTTACAGGAATACGTGCCATCCCTGTGCAAGCACTCTTGCACAATGGTGCAAGGGTGCCTGCGTTGGCGCACAGCTTTTTTTTCGCAACGGCACAGGAGTAGCACATATTCCTGTAAATACAGCACATCCTTGCATTTTTTAAATGGCGCAGCTGAATTGTTTGCAGCGACGCTCTGCACCATTTCATTGTAAACATGCCCCATGGTCCTCTGTTGTACATCACTTGCATTCACCCCCACACCCAGTCTGATTTAGTAGATGATAGGAGTTCAGGTGCTACCTACCATGCCAGCTGAAAACAGTGTGCTCTAACCCTGGATGCCAGGACAACTGCGTGCAAAGTAGTATAATCTAGGCTAGTATGGACAGGGCTCTTGAAATGTTTCTTTCTGCAGATGATTTCCATGGCCCACATATCCCACACCCCTCAGGTGTGGTGCTTCTCCTCTGACAAACCCATTCGATGCTATGGATTTGCAAGCTAGGTTATTATGCATGGGCCCAGGTGAGACAGAGGGGCATTATTTCTTAAACATATGGTGGAGCGCAGTGCCACAAAACATCTTGCTATGTCAAGCTGTGTCATTAACCCCTTCAATGCGCCCGTTGGCCAATGGCCGTCACTAGCACTACCTCCGTAGTGCCGTGCACGTCCATTGGCCCGCGCTGCCCCGCCCACACCGCAGCAGACTTGCCGCTGCAGTTAAGCGGTTAAGAAAGCGCACGAATGTGCTGTATTTACAACACTACAATGCATCTCTGTGTGTTCCTCTGTGCTGAAGCACAATAGGCTGGCTAGTGCAAATGCAGGCACCCTTCATCATGGAGCAAGGGTGTCTGCTTTGGTAGTCTGCTGCTGTTTGTGCGCCCGCACTGGCATAAAGGGCAGGAATCTGCTGTATCTTGAGGATATGGCGCATTCCTGCCCTTTTTTTGATGTAGGAGAGCACAGTTAGAAGGCTTGTGGCACTGCCCTGCACCAAAGTATTGTCAAAATGTCCATGAGCCTTCCATTTATGTTATGTTTAACCATTGACGAGCCAGAATATTACCCTTTGGCCTGCAGACATTACCAGAGAGCTCAGGGACATAGCTGTCTGCACTGCACAATATGACCCCATATTGCCTAGTTGCAACTTACTCTGTTGCTGTTGTAGTTCGTCATGACCAGCACTGTCCTGTCCCACAACTCCTGCCACCGACTCCTCAGAGATAACAGCTGACACCCGTTCCTCCAAGGGATCCATCACCTGCTGGGGTGCTGGACTACCACCTCCAGTCTGCAATGCAGCCTTGAGATTGGTTGCCAGTTTCTTGCAATCATGCCAGCACTTTCTGCAGTCATTCACTATCCTCTTCACTTTTACAATGCTGTTTACCTTGTCCTCAATGCTCTTCCATATGGCATTTTTCCTCCCCAATGACTTTTTGGAGTTGAAAAATACCTGGCGTTGGTGCTCCAACACCTTTGTGATCAAGATCTCATCCTCCTACTCACTAAACTTGTGATTCCTCTTCTTCGTCCCCATGGCCTTTGGCTGGTCATCCTGGCTGGTTCTGGTGGTGCTGGGGTTGTTGTCCTGGAATCTGCTTACTGCAGGCTGCTTCAGTACTGCTTTCAAGTAAGTGTGGGGCATATTATCAAGGACGGGCGATACATTATCGCCGCTTTTATCGGCAGGAAACTGCCGATAAAGCGGCAATAATGGGCTTAATAATATGCTCTATGGAATTCCAATCGAAGCCCTTGTTAGATGTCTTCACATCTAACATGGGCTTCGATTGAAATTCCATAGAGCATATTATCAAGCCCATTATCGCCGCTTTATCGGCAGTTTCCTGCCGATAAAAGCGGTGATAATGTATCGCCCGTCCTTGATAATATGGCCCTGTGTCTTTTTTTTCATGTAGCAGTGTAGCATGTAACAATTTTTCTCCCCGCTAGGCACACAAAAGTGATGCTAGGATGGCTCGTATATATTTTCTAGACGCTAATTGGCCGAACATCACTTTTGCAGCATTAGTGTTGAATTTCCTAATGACATGGCGTACACAACAGCATCTGTTTTTATCACACCAGCTTCTTACAAACGCCCTGGTGCGCTGTATTATAAATAAGACACAAACATGGCATTGTAATCTGTTGTACCGCAGGGGTAATTTTACTGGCACACCGGTGTGGCAAAACAGCGATGCACCAGTTCTTGTAAATACATTCATAAGTGTAGTCAGTGAGTTGATCCAACACTCTCTGTTGTTCTGCTAATCATGCCTCACTTGCCTTATTTGTGGGCTTGAGGCACTGACGTACTGCTGCAGTGGAATTCATGTAGTCTCGGCTTTTGAAGAATAGGGCTACAGACTTGCTGAACAGATATGTCAGGCAAACCTTCCTAACCTCTTTCCCAGTCTGAGAAGGCCCATCCGACTTCTCCTTACCTGCAGCTGGGCCTAGCTATCCTTTGATAAAGAAGGCTCCAGAGACCTGGTTAGCAAAATAAAGCTTGCCATAAACACCTGCTTCCAGCAGTGCTTGCATCACAAACCACAGGAGCGACCAGTAGACCAATTTGGAAAGGGTAATTGTACTTAAATGCAAACTCCAAAAGGTGTAACTTGCACAACATTGTTTAAACTATTTGTCAGATTCAACAAGGTGTATCTCTATGAGAATGCATGTAGAAATCATACAGGGGCGGCTCCTCCTCCAAGGCGGAGGAGCGTCGTCCCACTGCTTTAAGAGCAGTGCAGAGGAAAAATAAAATGATAATAACGAAACGTTATTGTAACTGCATTTTTCCGTTCCTATGTGTGGAGCTGGGTGGTGCGCACACTCTAGCTGCACATGAATATTTGACTGACTGTCTTGTGCCGGCCAAACATTCATGCACACTTTGCATGTTCCCCACCAGGGGCCTCATTTATGAAAAGTGACGCATCGCTGCGTGAAAACAGCGATGAGTCACTTTTCACTGCGCACTCCTTGCGACACCAATGATGCGTCATATTTAATGTATGACGCATCATGTCGCAAGGACTTACAGATACGTCAGTATTACTGACGCATCTGTAAGCGCAAAAGTGACGCATTGCTGGAGTGTGTCACAAAAGTGACGCAACTCCAGCAATGCGTCCTTTCACATGGGGAAAGCCCCATGTGAAAGGGCTTGCGTCAGTCTTACGCCTGCTGTGAGGCAGGTGCAAGATTTTGACGCAACAGCATCCTAAAAGTGACGCAGTTAAATCTCATAGATTTCACTGCGTCACTATTACGAGGCTTTTTGTGGGCGAACGCCCCCTCTGCATACATTATACCTGACGCAGGTATAATGTGGCGCAGGGGTGTAAAAAGTGACGCATCTACCTAGATGCGTCACTTTTTAAATAGGGCGCAACAAGGCGCATTTTGTACGCCGCTGGTGCGTCACAAAAAGTGACGCACCGGCGGCGCAAAACTGACGCAAGGCCTCATAAATAAGGGCCCAGGTGCATTACACAGCCAGGTGGGGAACATGCACAGGCTCTATGTACCAGTCTGAGCGCCAAATCACGGAGCTCAGAGCAATCACAACGCTGCATCACAGCGTTGTGATTTCATAGGGGAACCAATCACAATGCTGCGTTGCAGTGCTGTCATTGGCTTAAGGAGCCTGGGTGCTTCCTGCGACGAAGTGAGGCAGCAGAGAGGCGGCAGCTGGCTAGCTTTCTTTATTATTTCCTTTTTTTAAATGTTCTACTCCCCACACCCCGCTCCCTACCAACCGCCACTGAAAGCATAATCATTAAATGTAAGAAAACATCATGATCATATGCTACAATTATAAAGAGTCTGCTTGATGTTCTTAATAAGAGTAAAACATGTCAAATGGTTGGACTTCTGTACAAATTGCATGAATAAAGTAAGTTGTGAAAACATGGTGCTAGTGATAAAAGTAGACCCCAAAGATGATCACACATTTGAAAAGAAAAAGATAGCGGTAGACTATATACAATTAAGTAGGAGCGTTCATAGAAAATTAGAGATCACAGAAATGCTTCTCTTAAAAAAACCAGTAAATATCTACATTACTGCGGTGGAATGTCAGTGACATTTCGACCTTATGCAAGTAAACGGGTCATCATCAGGCCCAAAAACAATTGGGTAAGCACTGCAGATAACAATTGTCAAATTATGGTGGTGAATATGTGGAGCTGACTTGAGGCACTACCAGTGGAGGCTGGTTACATTTGAAAGTGATGGGGTGCAAACTTTCATGATGAGGGTCCGTTGGCAAGCTGGCGCAGCGAGCGAGCCCAACCGTCATAACGGGGGTTCTTCCTGATAATTTATTTTTGTAAAAGAGTGGGCAAATGTTGCATTTTCAGTCGAATTTGAGAAAGCAACAATGTTTATAAAGCATCTGTGAAAGTTCAGTTGAGACATCAATAAAGAGATGTTATATGATAATTACAAAGGTAGCTGCTTATTCAGTATAACCACAGAACTTCAGAACAGACTTCCAGATGACTGTGTGGATTACCTCACAGATTTCTTCATCTTCAGGCCATCGAGGCACCGACAGCCATCTTTCTCGTGTAAAGAACTCTAATGCTCTTGGCCAACTCCGCACTAAGTAAAACAGCTAAAAAATCAATATAATACCAGTACGTTTTGAGAATTGACAAAAGTCAAACACACACCTATACCTAGTTATGTGTATACTAGCTAGAATTACGAACGGAAAGGAAATCTACAAGCGTACTGGGGTGTCCTGCGGCCACTTGTGGATCTGCCCAGACTTCACAGACTCGTTTTTATGGACCAGTTCCACAATCACGAAAGCTCCCAGGAAAAACAAAATCCAAAAGTTCAGAGATATGTCCACTAGATGACAGAATGGCCAAAATAATCCGAAATATACAAACTCAGGGTCATATCATCAAGGCCAGGTGATAATTATCACTCAGCGCTCTTAGCGCGAGGATAATTATCGCTGGCCAACTCTGAATTTTATCGCGGAGATAGTGTGCTATCAGCAACGCTTATCGCGATTATCGCTGGAAATATAGCGATAATCGCACAAGGTTTGGCGAAAGCTTGCTGATAGGGCAAGGCATACTTAGCCTTGATATCCACCTTACATAGGATATCATGGCTAAGTCAGTTTTGAAGCAGGTGTAAGGAAAGTAGCGATGACAGAGGTTATTGCTACTTGATAATTGGGGAAATGTCGGTTAGCGACATTTCTCCAGTTATGTCAGGGCAGGAACGCCCTCTTTGCATCTCATTAGAGATGCAAAGATGGGCGTTGGGGGAAAGGGGGCTAATGCAAGATTCACACGATAGCGTGACCTTGCTGATTAGGCGATAAAATTATCGCAGTTTTCCGTCCAAAAACGGACGCTAAAGCGGTGATAATTTTATCTCCGGGGCTTGATGATATGCCCCTTAATCTTCTGGCTTGGCTTGAGTAAGCGTTTCGAGCTTGTAGATGTATTCCCTGTATGTTTTGTATATATTTATGACGATCATCGGGTTCTTTGTTTGTGAATCTACACTAAGAGGACAAATCATATCATAATCTAAGAAAAGACCATGGGCCCTTTCAATAGTAATAATACGATTGATGCAAATCGGTTTAGGGCCTGTTTTTTATTACCACCCTTGCCCCAATTTAGGAAGCAAGGAGAAACACCCCTGCAGTTTCTCATAGTTCTGGATAATTTGATTGGCTCCTGGCTTCCTGCTCTGTGGCCAGCCCTCTGCCCGTGTTTATTCAGGAGAAGTGAAGCCTTCAGCATCAGCAGAGGACAACACGTCTAAGCCTAGGGTCACTGGAGAGGGCTGACCGGCTGCATGTTGTCTGGAAGCAGAGTCAAACAGGGAACTTTAAACAGCCTTGGCAAAAATTGTAAATTCCGTCCCGATGTGCTGACGTGCTAAGACGCGCTAGAACCAGAGCAACTCTTTCAATTTGCAGCTGGGATCGAGTAATGTCCACCACCACACTGGCCTCCAAGTGTCAAACCAGACTCCTGGGGCTCCAGCCTCCCGGGGGATTGCCCACTTTACGGCTGGCCAGTCCGGCCATGTTTGGGGAATATGGGGAGCAGCACAGACCACTGACATTGAAATAGTGTGAAAAAGGCAGCTTTTATTAAAACAGGTGCACATCACAATTAAAATTACCTTGGCCTGATGCCTTACAAAACTACAACCTCACTATACAAACTGTTTCCTATGTTATGCTATCCCCACCCATAAGGGTACCCCACACAATGTTTGAAACCTGGAATTCATTATCCCCTACTGTGACCCTTTAGCTTTTGAACTTTGACCTTTGAGCTTTTTACCATTGAACTTTACCCTTTCACCCCACTGTGACCTTTTGAGCTTTGACCTTTGAACTTTACCCTTTCACCTTTGACCTTTCAACCTTAACCGTTACAGCTATTAACCTGCAACTAACCTAACTTCCTAAAGCACCTTAAAGATCCTACCTCGTGGACTTGTCCACTCGTTCCCTTTCAGCCTGGATTGCCTCTGTCAATAATGAATAAACTTGGCTAAAACATGCCAACTTGAATGCCAACCACCCCTGCACCTGCTTCAAAGTGACAACCCTAAAACAAACCCTGTATATACCCTGTACACCTGTTCCAGTGCTAAGCCAACTCAAAAACCCAGATTTTCCCCCCAAAAAAACTGTAAAAAAGGGGGGGGTGGGCGGTGAAAAAACTGAGTTCTGCCTACAACCAGCCACGGTGAATACCACAAAATGGTGGCTGGTTGAACCAAAACGGCGACATAAATATCCCTTGGGCTATAAAATAGCCCAACCAGCCCAATGAGCCCAAAAGGGGCAGAGCAGACGCCTGAGCCGCACCCATTCCCCAAACATCCCGGGGGCAGACCTCCCTACGCTCGGCTGCCCCTCAAAACCCCCTTGAGGAATATGGGGAGCAGCACAGACCACTAACACCGAAATAGTGTGAAAAAGGCCGCTTTTATGGGAAGAGATGCACATCACAATTAAAAGGCCCTTGGCCTGATGCCTCACAAAACTGCAACCACACTATACAAACTCTTACCTATGTTACGCTACCCCCACCCCTAAGGTTTCCCCACACAACATTTAAAACCTGCAATTCAGTACCCCCTACTGTGACCTTTTAGCTTCTGACCTTTGAATTTTAACCTTTCACCCCTACTGTGCCCTTTGACCTTTAAACTTTACCCTTTCACCTTTGACCTGTCAACCTTAACCTTTAAGACTATTAGCCTGTAACTAACCTAACTTCCCAAAGCACCTTAAAGATCCTACCTCGTAAACTTGTCTACCCGTTCCCTTTCAACCTGGATTGCCTCTGTCAATAACGAATATACTTGGCTAAAACATGCCAACTTGACTGCCAACCGCCACCCAGAAAAAGGGAGGGGGACTACCCCTTTTTTTGTCCCCCCAAAACCTAGGAACCAACAGAGCCTCCGCAAGGGAAACCGGCACCAGACATAGTCCGGCCCATGAGAAAAAGGAAACCATGACAACCCCCTAAAAGTACCTCCGAGTCATAAGATAAACCCAGCCGCATGAACTTGTGAAACAAATGTCCTGACACCAAAGACCCTTTCCAAGCCTTCCTAGTGCTTCCATATGTACAGCCCCCATGCCACACCCCACATGGCCAGAACTCAACCCACCTAGCACCGCTTGCCCATTGGCGTAACTCACCTGTATCTTAATTCCTAACCCCTATCCCTCCGCCACCAGGAACCTATCTTAAAAGGGTAGTGGCCACCTCCCCCCCAGCCTCCTTCTCTTATACAATCCCCTGTGCGAACGATATAGAGCAGATCTCAAAAGACCCAGAATCTGCACCTCTTTCCTTGCTGGTCGCTCATATTACCAAAGAATCCTCCGGTTTCTAAACAGACACACCGGAGATCTCCAACTAGAGACAAACCTGAAAAACAACAATAACATTTCAGAAACAAAGGGGCATATTATCAAGAACAGCGTTAAAAATAGTCGCCGGTTTAGCGGCAGAAAACTGCAAGTAAAATGGCGATAATGGGCTTGATAATATGCCCTTGAGAATTCCATTAGAAATCCATGTTCTGGTGTGAACATGGGCTTCTATTTAGGCATATTATCAAGCCCATTATCGCTGCTTTAGCTGCAGTTTTCTGCCACTAAACTAGCGATAATTTTAACGCCATTCTAGATAAAATGCCCCAAATAATCTTAGCAACACTTCCACCCTGACCTGTACATATTGCTAACAGAATTACATGTACTTCTCCCCAAGACCTCATGTCCACCATGCTCCGACCCCAAGGCAAGCCTACCAGGACCTTGTGTGTCTGCCGCTCCCCAGCAGTACAGAGAAAAGTGGAAAAGTCACCCCTGTGCCATCCCGTTGTGACATAACAAGCCTCTGCCCGGTGCCACCTTTCTCACACGGAAGTGCCACACGTCTCAGGGCAACATAAAAACTAGATACCTACACCCTATATCTGCCAAGACCTCTCCGATCTGTTGTAGACTTGCAAAATCTGTATGTATGCTACCCTCGGGAGGCTTCCCCCAAACTGCCCCCTTTTAACCAGAACAATTCATATCCTAAAAATCGCCCCCCAAAACCTCCCAGATAAGCAGGACAAGAACAACCAACATAGTGTTTTCCAGAGCCACACACGCGTAACTTATAGAATAACCTCCGCACCTAAGGCCCAGTCCCCGACGATAAAGAGGGGATCCCACTCCAAAAAATCCCCACCCTAATCAGCCTGTACCCCACTTGTCTGCCAATGGGGAGTATCGCTGCTCTAAAAATTACCCTTGGCTGCAGACCTTTCTGCTGTCCCACGTACTAGCGACTATCCCTGTCCAAACGGCTGCCAAAGGAACTGTCCCCACAGCAAGCCTTGTAACCGAGTACATCTTACAGGAACATACCCAAATGTGGGACAGAGACAGCATTTGCGATTTCCTAGCCCTCCCCAGAAGCATGATACGCTGTTAACATGCCCTCGAATTTCGACCTTCGCACACCAACCCAGCAACCAATTCAGCCATGTATAGGGACCCACTGACCACCCTTTTTGTAACGGGCCCCCAAGTCAGGCCCTGGCTGTCCCAAACACTGTCCCACACCTTCTGGCAGCCCATGGAAATGGGCTGGGTAGATCTTACCCCTTGCTAAGTATGCCCCCCTGGCAATGGAAAAATGCAATGCCCATGGGTGGCAGCACCATACTGGGACCAGCTGCTTTCCTTGCTGTGAAAAGTACTCTGAGTGTGCCCCTGATCTCCCAGCACTGCCCAGCATCCTCAGTCTGTGGAACCGGGCTTATTCTGTCTAATCCCTATCCGTAAACATGCCCTCCATAGTCACAGACTCAATGTCATACCCTGCATGTCAGTGCCATGTGCTATTGCTGTGCTGGGTCACCTGTCTGCTGTGTTGCCATTGGTACCCCAAAGGTCCACTCTGAGCTCCTCGAGCATGCCCAACAACCTCTGACACTCCTTGAAATCAGTGCTAAAGCCATTCTGGGCTATGTATCTACAAAGTTGCCAATGGTGCGGCAAAGGTCAACTCTGAGTTCCTCCAGCCTGTGCTAGTGCTGTTCCTGTAATTTTGCTGTTCTGGGCCACGTATCTTTTAGGTTGCCAATGGTACCCAAAGGTCAACTCAAAGCTCCCCGAACATGTGCCAGTGCCGTTCTGGGCCACGTATCTTTTAGGTTGCCAATGGTACCAAAGGTCAACTCTAAGCTCCTCAAGCATGTGCTAGTGCCGTACTGGTCTACTTGTCTTTTCAATCAGTCAATCAATCAATCAGAAAATTGTAAAGCGCAATACTCACCCGTGAGGGTCTCAAGGTGCTGGGGGGGTAGAGGGGGGGGGGGTTCTACTGCTCGAATAGCCAGGTCTTGAGTAGCTCCTGAAGGTTAGTAGGTCTTGTGTCTACCTTAGGAGGATGGGGAGGGTGTTCTAGGTCTTGGCAGCGATGTGGGAGAACGATCTGCCACCAGTAGTCACTTTTCGGATGCAGGGGACGGTGGTGAGGGCAAGGTCGGCGGAACATAGCTGGCGATTTGGGGTGTAGAAGGTGAGTCGTCTGTTGAGGTATGCTTGTCCGGTGTTGTGGAGTACCTTGAAGGTGATCACCTTGTTGACGGGAAGCCAGTGCAGGTCTCCCAGGTGGGGTGTGATGTGGTGTGGCTGTGGCGAGGGATGTTGAGGATCAGGCGTGCAGAGGCGTTCTGTTTGCGTTGTAGTCATTTCAGGAGTTTGGCAGAGGCTACTGCGTAGAGGGCGTTTCCGTAGTCCAGTCTGCTGCTGATGAGGGCCTGGGTGACCGTTCTTGTTTCGGTGGGGATCCACCTGTAGATCTTGCGGAGCATGCGGAGGGTGTTGAATCAGGAGGATGAGACGGCATTGACTTGCTTGGCCATGGAGAGTTTTAAGTTGAGATAAACCCCAGGTTACGTGCGTGGTCATGGGTGTTGGTGCTGCTCCCAGTGCGGTCGGCCACCAGGAGTCATCCCAGGCTGAGGGGGTGGGGCCAAAGATGAGGACCTCAGTTTTGTCCGAGTTCAGCTTCAGACGGCTGTTCTTCATCCACTCAGCGACAGCTTTCATTCCTTCGTGGAGGTTAGTTTTGGCAGTGAGGGGGTCTTTTATGCTGCCAATGGCACCCAAAGGTCTAGTCTGCTTAAGCTTGTTTAGCGTCCCCCTGCAGCCCTCGTAACTAATCGTGTTTGCTTTATCACCATTAGTAACTAGGCCACCATGGCCTCAGGCTCCATCTCACCGCCCTGTATTGACAGCCCCCAACCTGGGTCCAGCTGTCTGCTCGAGTGCCCAATGCACACCAAATCACCTATGATCCCCATTTGGGTTTGCTTTATCACCACCATAACTAAGGCCTCCGTGGCCACTGTATGCACCTCAATGTCCTAAGATTACAGCCCTTGTGTGCTTCATGTACCCCAAATCACTCCTCATCCCCCATCGTGTTGGCTGTATAACTATAGTAAACAGGCCTCACTGTGCACCGAATCCAGCATAGTGCGACTAATGCCAAAGTAAACCCCCCAAGACCCACCTGAATGCCCCAAAATATCCAGCCATCCCGGGGAAACCAGCCACCCCACAATGAAAACTTTTCCCCAAGAGGCATGTTACCTCAAAATGCCCTGTCCTCCATGACAATACACTTTGAAAACTTAAGCAACACATGCCTCCTCCAGTGTGACACTTCCAAGCGAGTTACCCCCTGTTTAATACCCTTGGATTGAAAACCAATGTTGACTTTTCCATGCTTGAGAATCCCCAGACCACGCGTGAGCAGTTTCCCATAACCCCCTGGTCATTGACGTCAGTTTTTGATAATATACTTCCACACTCCAAAGTATATACAGGTCCAAGTTACTAGGGGTATTAGACATTTCTCCCCATACGCCTGTTTGTGGGCTGTGTCCCCGCAGCCTTCCGCCATAATAATTCGTAGTAGAAGGTGTACCTCCTGACCTTTAGCTTACAGGCCTACCTACAAAATCCTTGGTGTGCTGTCCGGAATTAAGGCTCCCGCCAGTACCGCAGTATCAGTATTTCTCTATAAATGCCAGCCTATGCCATATAGCCACATCTACGGGCCCTTCCCATAGTGTAATCCTATGGTCCCCACCTCAGCCTTCTCCTACCCTCATACCCTAAACCTATCTTGGCTCTTGCGCTGACTCTTCCTCAATTACACCCGACACCCAGAGTATGCTGGTGGACTTTTACCTGGTGTTAACTGGTGTCCATTCTGTAGCCCGCCTGTTGTCCCCATTTGTTCTCCTAATGGGTCTCCACGGCTGTCCCAATCCCACTGTCCTTTCTGTCACTGCTTGACTGCTGAATAAACCTGAAAAATGTCATAAACAAATTGGTGAGATCCCCCACCCCCTTTCAGTACCTTCACCTAATTATCTTCAACTTAACACTCCCTCATAGTTCGGTTTGTGATATTCCATGTGTCCGCCCAAGCGTGGCTACATTTTTTGCCTACATTCGAACATAACTGCCAAACCTTATAACATTTTGACAGCATCAACAGGAACCCAACGCTTATCCTTTGAACCTGTGACCTAAAACGGCACACCACTTACCATTTGTGCCGTAGCTCCTTCCAAAGCACTCCACCTTCATCCATATATCCTCGTGCCTACATTGAAAACCCATACCATAGCCTTCCAGCTGTACCATACCCTAAATCTGCTTTCTGAGTAGATTTCCGCCAGGGGGAGTACTGTCCCCCTTGGCCTGGTGCACCACCGAAGCCGTACGAGGCCTACGTGGGGCAGTGATCGTGTGGTCCACAACCTTTCAGCCATACCATACCCTAAAAGCTGCTTTCCGAGTTGATTGCCGCCAGGGGGATTACCGTCCCCCTTGGCCTGGTGCACCGCCAAAGCCATACAGGGCCTCCGTAGGGCAGTGGTCTTGTGGTCCACAAACCTTCCAGCCATACCATACCCTAAAAGCTACTTTCCGAGTAGATTTCCACCAGGGGGAGTATTGTCCCCCTTGGCCTGGTGCACTGCAGAAGCCGTACGGTGCCTACGTGGGGCAGTAATCTTGCAGTCCCCCGACGCTCCAGCCTGGCCGTACTGGGCCCAGCCTTCTCTTCACCACGGGGTAATGGAGCCAAACAGTGCCCTCCCGTGTTGGGAAAGCTGCAGAAGTGAACCCGTTGCAAATACATGGTCCGGTGTGCTGGTCCCTGCCTGTATCCCGATCTGTCCCTTTCCCGGCATACCATTCGGAAAAACCTACCCCCTGCCCAAAATACCTGAACCCTCCCCCACGCGCTTGCACAAATCATACGCCTCTTCCTATTCCCTATGCCACCCAGGGATCGTGCCACTCCCAGAACTATCCTAATGTACCCGGACCTCTCCTACCTAACTAACCCTCCAAAAAAGGGGGCATCCCGGTAAGTGCCCCGGGAGTGGGCAAGGAAATGCCACTCAGCTCCAAGGAAAAGCTAAGGAGCTGACCCCCGTACATGATATGGTGTAATGCACAGAGTAATGAGATATGAGTGAAATGCTGACACATGCCACATTTTTTTCAGCCAGGAAATTAAAGAGAGGGGGGCATAGCACCATCAGCCTTCTGCCCCTAAAAGCCCCAACCTCTGTTTACTGTAGCTCCACGAGAATAATTGGCATGTATGAGCCAAGAGCCTGGTTAGCCTTGCACTCCTTGTACATTCTCTCTCTCTCTCTTTCTCTCCCTCTCTCTCTCTTTCTCTCTCTCCCTCTCTCTTTTTTCTCTCCCCCTCTCTATCTTTCTCTCTCTCTCTCTTGATCTTTCTCTCCCTCTCTCTTTCTCTCTTTCCCTCTCTCTTTCTCACTTTCCCCCTCTCTCTCTCTCTCTCTCTCCCCCTCTCTCTCTCTCCCCCTCCCTCTCTTTCTCTCTCTCCCACCTGTCTCCCTCTCTCATTCTCTCTCTCCCTCTCTCCCTCACGCTCTCCCTCTCTCCCTCTCTCTCTTTCTCTCTCTCTCTCTCTGTCCTGTTGATGAGCGCATGACACACCTTCTTATCTTGAATTTTGTCTTACAGGCTTACAGATTGTCCAGGGATGACCCGCCAAATAGTTGTTTTGAGTCAAATTTGAATGTGATATTTTGTTTGGAACTTCAATGGTGAATGAATGATTCTCCTTTTTCTGACCACACATTAATGTTAATTGTGCGACAGAAGGCAAATTATTTTGTTCATGAATTCGTAAAGTTTATATGAAATATTTTTGTCTGGGGGGAGGGGATTGGGGGGTGCCCGGGGTAGGGCACCGGGGGTGGGAGGGGTGGAGGTGGGTGACGGAGGTCCTAGGGGTGGTGGCGGTGGGTGTTGTGGCCCTCTTGGGTGTCCGAGCTCCATGACTCCGTTGTTCTTCTGGGATGGCTCTGGGCTGGGCTCCGTTTTATGGTGCAGGTTGTCGTCCGACTTTACACCAGGTAGGAGTAGATGTTAAATCCCTACTGCTAACGCTCCTTATTGCCTGTTTAGTGATCTTATCTCTGATCTGGCTAGTCATTGAGAATGTTGTGACGTGGTGTTGTCGCGGCTTTTTGCACGGGAACGCCTGCTCTGCATATCATTAGCTTTACTTGCCGGTGTCATCTGTGGCGATGTTTTTTGCGGATGCTATTGCAGGAAAACTGGTGATATGGGCTGTTAGCACCAGCTTGTGAATGGGGCGATAAGTTTATCACCACTTTGGCTGAGATAAAGTGCTAATAACTCTGCAATAAGTTCTTGAGGATATGCCCCAAAGTCAGGTATGGTCTCAATCTTCCTCCATGAGAGGGGGAGAGACAGGGTGGCTGAGCAGAACAGTAACAACATAAATGGATATCACTGTATGGCTTCACAATAAGCCATGACAGTGATTGGTCATTGCTCCATGGGCAGAGCCTCCCCCCTCGTACCTCATATGCACAAACTGCACCGGAGGCCGTGACTAGGCCTAGCAACACGTCTCTTATCCAATCCAGACGCTGCTCCCTAGCTTTTACACAGCATTAGAGCATTGCTAGGATTGGCTTGAGAGGGCAAACTCACCGCTCATTAGTAAACCGGGGGTTGAGGCATTGATCAATCCCCAGTCACTAATGTGGAGGTGGAGAAGCCTCTAGTGCGCCTGTCGGGCAGCCGGAGGAATCCGACATGCACACTTTGTGGGCCTAGGAGCCGTGCACTCACTGTCACTGTATATATATCTGTCAGTGTCCATCAGAATGAAGCCCCATCCTCTTTAGAGCCGGCAGCCACCTGTTGCTGAAGGCTGACCTCGGCGTGTGTGTGCAGAATAAAATATACATTTTAAAGTTTGAGTTTTTATTTATTCAGTGAATATTCACATGTAATAGGGGGGGGGGCAAAATATGAGTAGGGCAATGACCAGACACCCTAAGGCAGGAACCGCCACTGGGCACTAGTCCATTGAAGGTGTGCATTATGGGAAAATGCCAAAATAGGAGGCGGGATGAGGGGGCGGAGCAAAAATTCAGCTGCATGGGTTGGCCACCAGCCACTCTCTTCCTTAATTCTGTTTTTTTGCTCTTTAGAAAATTATGAGCCAGCTGTAGGGTGAACTTTCCTTTTCTGCCAGGCTCTCCTGGATTGTTCGAAAATTAACTGCTGCCCCACTCTTCACTATCTGCATGGGTTTGCTGAGGAGCATCCTTTTGTGCTGCTGTAACATATGTCTAGTTGCATTACATTGCCTTCTCAAACCCATTACTTGAACGGTCCAAAGGCTGTAATGCTGTAGAAGAAGTGGCTAAAGAGAATCGCTTTAAAGTGTTATGTTAAAAGTACAATCTTGCCATCTGTGTGGGTCCAAATCGCTTTTGGAATCAAAGGGAACTGCACCGCAAAATAAATAAAAAGCTCGCACTCTTTCTAAGGGTGGAAATAATGCATCTCTAATGGCAGAAGGTGATGTCCCATTGAATTATGGCCAAAGTCTAAAAGTGTTTAGCGAAAATGAACAAAAATATGCATGTAGTCAAAAGGAAAATCAACACTAACAGAAGGCCGGCCCCAAAGAAACATGATGAGCTCTCACTTATGTTCAACTCCCGGTAGCTATCTTCGGGAAGTAGGCAAGTAAGGGAGCTGCACACTACACACCCACTCTTTATTCATAGCTGTCACGTTTTCTGTGTACGTGTGACATTTGCAAGTGTTCAATGTCTGCATGTGTGACCCTTGAATGTTTACATGTGACGCTTTAATTGCCGGTAGAATAAAGCATTACTGGACATGCAACGAGATAATTTTCAGACATGTATCTATTATTTCGGTAGAATTTTATGGCCTAGAATGAGCCTTACAATTGTCATAAAGCTTCTTAAATTTGCATGTAATGTCCCAAACCTTACTGGAAGGACAGATGAAGCTGAGAGCCCCGACTGCTTCTGACAGCCCTCCGTAGCCGTAAGCACTGCTTAGACTGCAGTTTAAGAGATCCATGCTTTTACCCGTGTAGCATTCCTGCCTGCATAGATGCCTGGCTTCCGAAGCGTGCTGCCTGCTTGCTTCTGGAAGGCCTAAGATGTACAACCCATCCGGTGTACAGAGAAGAGATACCGTAATCGACGAGAGAGAGCAGGGATCCAATGGCAGACATCAGTGAGCTTTCCAGATAACTCTATGCCACCTCCATACCAAGACCCACCAACGGCAGCAGGCCTGGCGAGTGGCAGAGTGGAAGAAATGGTAAATCATCACCCCATGTTCTATAGGAGAAAAGCAGCGGTCACAACCCTAGCCAAGGGCCTGTCGAATGCAGCCCCTCTCACACAAGCACACGCCTGCCGTGGTGCTAGCAGTGCATGTCTCTTATTATGGGCGGGTTAATGGAGTCTCTTGGCGCTGTCAGCTATACACAGTATTTAAACGCGAGTCAAGAATCACTGAGAGCAACATTAGTATAAACAAACAACTAGTTCGTGATATGCTTATATTTGTTTGCATATCACAGCTGAAGTATTTTGTGCACATTACAATATGAGAGAGCATTTTTGCCCGTATTTCTGGGGATTGTAGAATTGAAGAGAACTAATCAAACTGTACATATCACAATAATTTAGAATACCTGCAAGGGGTGCTTGTGATATGCGAAAGAAAAGTCTGTGTACGTATCACAGAAACAGAGGATAAATGTAATATAATGTAAATTTTCTTCAATACAAACCATACCAGGATAGTCATTTAGGGCAAGCTTACAAGCCCCTTGCTCCACTTTTGCGTAATTTTTAACATGGAAAAAGTGACGCAAATGTGGCGCAAAGGGCTTGTAGATAAGCTCCTTAGTTTCTAGCAACACAGAGATGCTATTCCTACCACTACTCAGACTCTGTGGTAAGGTGCACCTCTTGGTAGAAATTGACAGTCTGAGCAAGCAGAGCAAAGGCTTGGTAGCAGACCCTCTTCTCGATTGTCGGTAGAATACGCAGGGCACCAGTCCTAAATAAAAAGTGGGGAGGAACTCACGACGTTTGGCATAATCGGCGAGACATGACCAAGCGTGACATCACAGAAAGTGACATGAATATTTAGTTGGTCTATCATGAGTACACTTGAATATATTAAGAGATTTAACAAGTAGTATGCTGATCTGTACTTAAGCTTGTGGCACACTAAACTTGGCACCAAGAACAAAGCAGTTAATACATTGAAATAAAGTTTAGAGAAAATGCAATTGTGACCTATAAAATGTATGAATCTACCCAAGGTAGCTCCATTGTATACTCCGACAATTACAAACACTTTGATCATTAAAAGAAGAAAATGCATATTGCACACTGTATTTGATATTCTGAGCATGGCAGTCTGTGTTGTCTCCTGGGTGTGCATGAGACCTGACGCGGCCGTGCTGTTTTGGAGGATTGACCATGGCAGGTGTGAGCAGGACAGACAAATGGGGCTTCAGGTGAATACATAAGCTAAGCAAGGGAGCTCTGTTTAATTGGGTGGCTCCCGGGATAATGTCTGGCACATAAAAAGACTACTTTTATTAGAAGACTAAGGGGCATATTATCAATGGGGTTTATCTCCGCTTTTTTGGCTTTAAAAGCCAAGAAAGCGGAGATAAAATTATCTTCCTATTACCTAGCTGTCGCTAACACCAGTTAGCGACAACTAGTAGGAGATAGCGACCATCTTGGGCCCCGCTTTGCATGTCAGTGATATTTATCACTAATGACATGCAAAGTGGGCGTGCCAAGATGTTAGCGACTAGAAACAGTCGCTAACATCGCTATCTCCTATTACCAACTTTTGGAGATATTCGCGCTAAGCGAGATTATCTCCAAAAGCTAACGTCTGCCCAGAGCAGTTCTTAGCCATGTTATCCAATGGTAGGTGGATAACATGGCTAAGAGCATTAGCTCGGTAATGCATGAATATCGCTGACTTTTCAGCGATATTCATGCATTTCGGCCGATTTTTATCGCTTAGGAGATAAACCTTGATAATAGCAAGGTTCCTAAGCGATAAAAATCACTGCAGCTCGGCGATAAAAATATCCCCGCTAAACCAACATAGCGATAATTATCGCTAGTTGTTGGTAATATGCCCCCAAGTATTTTGGTAGTTCGACAGATGACATCATGCTGGCCCGGTTATTCGTTCCTTAGAAACTATTCACAGGTATTCCATGGATATTAAGCCGGAACAAACAAATATTATTATTGAAAAGAGCTGAATGAATGTTGGCTGTTGAAGGAGGAACATGTTGCCTTTAGGGGAAATTAGATAAAATTCCATAAAACAATTTATGGTCCTTGGTGCAAGGAATAATGAAAATAGATCGGAGATCTGGCATCATAGCACATGCCCACGTACTGAGAAATGTACAGGTGTAAGGGTGTTCATATAAGTATTGGGACGAAAGAGTGGGAATCAAAGTCCTGATTATTGCCAATAAGTAATCAAACCATTAAATCCTCATCCCAGTCCGTGTCCCATTCCTTACTCAATTAGGATTTAAGGCTGACCAAAGCGCCATACCTTCGTCACATTCCACCAAGACACTGCAAACTATCTATACATACTTCGAACAGCAAATAAAAATACAAAGCTCTTTTAAATGTGTTATAGAGCTTTGGTAATGATCAGTGGCTACTAATTAAAGTTGGCAAAGACTGAAAAGACATGTTACAATTGAATACATATTGTTTACTATCCTATTAAGTGTGACGTGCAGGACGTTCAGACACTTAAAACAACACCAAAGCTCCACCCGCACTCTACCTGCTCATCTTTAAGGATCCCTGAGCCTTCCAGTACCAACTGGTCCTCCACTCTGAGTGCTCATATATTTTGCTAAGGAGGGCACAACACGCGGTTAAACATTTTGGCACATGGTGGGTGGGAAAAAAGAGAACAAGGGAGACCCTACTCACAATGGAACTAGGGTAATGCGTTATCCAGAAAACAATGGTTCCTGTGGCATATCACTTTATCAATTACTTAATAAATAAGGCTTGATAACAATCCAAGTATTGAAGGGAGGGTGGCAACAAGAAGAGAGAGACACATTCATACCAGTTTCAAAATTTTTTTTTGTATTTCAAATGACAAATGAATAAAAATATGATTTAACTGCGACATACAATATAGTATACAAAGTGCAATGTGTCCCAAGTGATTTGTGAGCTAACCAAAAAAACGTGTATACAGTTAAGTGAACTATACAGGTTTCAGTTACAGCTATTTACAAAAAGAGGAAACTTGACTCAAGGCAATTATTTCAATCAATTGTAAAACAGCAGCTATACAATCATAGGCACTGTGTGAGTCTTGTTCGTTTCCTAGTGCGTCGACGGCCTTTCGACCCTTAGAATGAGGGTATCGTCAGGACTGGGAGTGAGGGACGTCTACAAAAAAATAATGTGAAATTATAATTCTATATGTAGTCGCCATGAATATATTGCATATTCATGGGGAAGGTTAAAAGTTTACCTTATAACGGGGTAATCCTGAGTTTAACCCATGCGTGTGAAAGTAAAATAAATTTACTTACAGTGAACCCAGCCGGGCACTGTTGAGGAGTAAACAAAAAGGGGGCAAAAGATTAGCCACATACGAGAGGGTATAATTTCTACAGGGCACATTAGGACTAGACCAATGACACAACTTACCACTGTCTTGGACAACTTGGTAACGTGTTCTATTTTAGTTTAGCGGTCAGTACCGTCAATGCGCAGGATATACAGGAAATGCCTATAATAGGAAACGCTGTTTCAGTAATTATAAGTTACATCCAGCATTCATGCGTGCTAAAACGAGCCAAGCAATGATGGCAATCTTATTCATACCTGTGCACGTTTAATCCAGCTCGATTGCTGCCTCCAAAAGTTTGTTTGGTGTGTGGCAAGCTGACGTCATCGAGGTTATAACGTGCGGCGTGACACGCGTAATCGCAATAGAGGAAGGACTGACTTGTGTTGTTTACAAGTGCGAATTTAACTCAGAAAGAGCTAAAGTCGGGGAATATACGTGCACTATTCATATTCGGCATAAGTACATATGGTGGGAATGGTTTTTCACAATACATGTGATATTAATCAGAATCACATATTATAATAAAATGATCGCAATAGAGGAAGGACTGACTTGTGTTGTTTACAAGTGCGAGTTTAACTAAGAAAGAGCTACGGAGGTGTACCAAAGTTGGGGAATATACGTGCACTATTCATATTCGGCATAAGTACATTTGATGGTAATGGTTTTGCACAATACATGTGATATCAATCAGAATCACATATTATAATAAAAGGATCATGTAACCAATACATGTACATGCAATGTATCCCCCCCATTAAGATATCCATGTATAGATGCACAAGTTGTCTTCTCATATTGATGTAACACAGATATCCACTTATTGGAACAATGTTGTTAAACCGATATATACCTGTTAAAGGAAGCTTTACATTTAATATCAATGGTAAACATGTTTGATAATCTACACATCATCTAATATGCAGAGAAGACATCTAAAGTATACATAAAAAGTCTTAACAGTGTGATGTACAACGTATATTATTCCAGATTCACAGACACAAGGTGAATATTATTGACAAGTAGTAGTTAAGTCAATGTAGAGACAAAGCCCCTCCATTCATCAGCAGAGTTCAACCCTTCATTTATTGAATTGATTTTGTCAATCCAATGACATTCACGGCGTTGTAATATCTGAGCAATGTCACCACCTCTCTCAGGTAGCGTTGCAATATCTACAACTTGCCACCTCATTTCATCTGCAGAATGATTGAATTCTTTAAAGTGGGCAACAAGAGGAGCTGTCAGAACAGATTTTCTTATGCGGCTACGATGTTGCCCTATTCTGGCTTTTATCAGTTGTTGAGTTTGCCCAATGTAGGGTAGGCCGCACAGACACCATATGCAGTACACGACATTTCGTGTATTGCAATTTGAAAAGAAATCAAGTTTGTGATCACAGTTTCCATGTTTGAAATTGGTGGTTTTACAAGTTAATGGGCAGATCACACAATTGCCACATGGGTGGTGACCAAGAATGGGGGGAAGATTCCAGGATGTTTCAAGCGTACCACTTCTCTGAGATGTTTTTTCAGTAGATGACCTAACCAAATGATCTTTTAAATTTTTTCCCTTTTGTATGCAAATAAAGGTACATCAATTTCAGAGTCAATACTTAGGATGATATTCCAATTTTTCATGATTGTTTTTCGATTCTTGTTAGTATTGACACCGAAAGTAGTGACACATACAATTTTATTCATTTCTTTCTTTGGTCTAGTGACCAATAGTTCCTCTCGTGGGCAATACCAGGCACGCTTAAGTGATCTTCGCACCAATCTGTTGGGATATCCTCTCATTAGTAGTTTATTTTTCAAGACTCTGATTCTCTCATATAGTCTTCTCGTCGTTGTGCACGACGAGAAGACACGTGGACGGGGTCTTTTCTCCGCCGCTCCTTACTTCCACGATTTCGCCAACTTTGTAGCCCTACAGCCCTGATGAGTTACACCTCCTTCACGATGTGACGAAACATGTGTCGGCTGGCTACTTTCTTTCTGTACTGTCCACTGTATGACTTATAAAAAAACTTAATTTACACGAATCTTGACATTCCACGTTCTTTTTTCAAGCAATCACTCTTTATGAGTAGAAACCTTAGTCCTCATACTCGGACTATCTACCATATGTGCGTGTGCACAGGATCTGTTCTCCATTGTCCCTTGGACTGTTGGGGTAGTACGATACAGAAATTAGCAAGTATTGATGGACCATTCAAGGCTTTGGGTTCTGGACGAGCTTATCTGGCATAGACCTGGGAAACTTGGCAGCTAAGATGCAGGGAAGGCCAGACAATGGAGCAGTACAAAGAAGCATACCAAGGATGCCACGGTGCAAGCCAGGGACATTGTCCCTTGGACTGTTGGGGTAGTACGATACAGAAATTAGCATGTATTGATGAACCATTCAAGACTTTGGATTCTGGCGCCACTGCACCTGCTGCACAAATTGTAGCTACTTCCCTGGAAGTACTCCCTTTCTTATCCGCATGACTTAGTCACAATCATGTGATCAAGTGGGCAACCGGCTGTCACTCATTCCAGGAAATTCTACTTCACCTTTTGTTTTAAAACATGCAAAACGTGCATAAATAACAGTCTAATTTGGTGCAATTGGAGACACGAGTTATGGAACTTGGATTGGCTTTTGGAGAAATGTCTGCCCATCAAGATTTTCAAGTAGCTTGGAGCCAGACTCCGAATTTCTTTAACCTTTGTAAGGCATTTTACATCTATGTGTATTTCACACAAACATGTGAATGGAATTTAACAAACTGATGGATGACTAGCCCTATGTTTTAAACCACCAACACTTTCATGCATACCAGATCACGGGTTCCAGTGCCAACAAAGTAGAGGATTTTAAAATGGGTCATAGTAACAGGCTATCGCTCTGTCTGAACAGTTTATCATTAACCTCAGAATGGTGCATAGAAGCTTCTGCAAATGCAGGTGAATAAAGGAGGTGGGTTAGTGTGAAAATGTGCGTGACAAAGCTGCTCTTTTAAGTGCTACACCCACTGCAATATCTGACAAACAGGTGACCTCTTCTATCCCTGGTTCTATAGATGATAGCAACAGTTAAGTACAGCACTGTCAGCGCCTCCAGTTTTTATGGTGCAGTGCACGCGACTCCAGAGGTAATCTGGAAGAGCTCTGAAATGCGTGACAAATGATTTCAGAGCTTTAATACGGGGATGGTAATTCATTTGTGTTAGTGTGACCCCTAATGAGTGACACTTGGCAGGGTTGACTTTATTGTGATACTTTACAGACCATTTAGGTGCTGTGTGTGCTCTTGATTTCCAGAGCCAGCCTGAATTCCAGGCACATCGGTGTTCACACAGAAAAACACGCAAGCATATTGTCACTTCCAGTGATTCTTGAAACCCTTAACTGCGTACCGTTGTAACTGAAATGCCAAGTAGAGATTTTGATTTGGAAAGGGGATTCTGCCATCTAATACTTTCCCAGCACTAATTACATATGGGATCAGTATAAAACTGAGCATACTTGTGACTACAACAAATTAATCATTCCAAGTGATATCAACAGACAAAGTACTGTGGGAGAAATCGAAAAGAGTACAGTAAAAGATTAACAAGAACGGATTCAGACAGGAAAGGGTACACGTTCATTCTAGAGGACTACACTAACATTAAAGGTGGGGCACAATAGCTAGTTTCATCCGCAAATTAGTAGAAACTCAATGGTGGATTGCAACAGTGTCAGATTGAAGCACTATGTAGTTCTCTAGCATTGGCTCTTTCATAGATTCACCTCATTGAATAATTTCCAGCTGTCGAGATGTGAGTCCCACTGTAACTTTTCAATAGGATTACAAGGCACTGCGTGCCACTTTAGTAGTACATTCAACTTAATTGAAATACCTGAACATCAGCTAATGAGGTGGGATAGTCCTTAACCTCACTTCTTTCAGAGGCCATCCCAACTCCTATTTCTACTGCATCATGTGGCAAGGGAGTCTAATAAATGTTATCTCCCTTCAGATAATTAAGCCTCAGATTTAACTTGAAAATGTTAATTCTGACCTGATCTTAGGTTGTGTGAGTGTGGAGCTCTTCTACCATTACTTCTCGAATAGGCAATTTGACTGAATTTTACAATGTAGACAACATTAAAAAGAAGCCTTTTTAAGGTATGTGACTGTTGTGGAAAGATGGGGGTGTTTTCGGATGACCGCCATAAAAAGTACACTTATTACCTTTAACTGGATCATGCACCAAAGGAATTGCAAGATTTGCATAACCTTTCCAGACAAAAACCTTAATTATCACGGGGCAAGAATTTTGAGGTGGTTACAGCAAACTAAGACTGCAAAAACCCACTCTTGTGGGGTGAGTCAAGTTCAGGTTTCCAGCCTTTGCAAGAGAAAAAGGCATAACACCACCTCCTAGAAACACTGAAACTATCTTCAACCCAAAGTACCCCTTCTGTCTTGCATTACCTTCAGGAAAAATAATCCTAAAAATGCACTATATGTCTGCATGGCATCAGAAGCATCTGTCCAATGACCTATTAACGACGAAAAAGAAGAAACATGACATAGCGGTACAAAGCTTGCCTCTACAGCACCACTGTAAATGTCTCCACCATCACAAAGGGGTCAGTCAACGACATATCCATTGACAATTCTCCCAAAATGTGGTCAGCCTTAAAATTACTACCAACACTTAAGTCAACAACAGATCTGCCAGTGATGGCTCCCTCAACGAAAGTGCAGTTAAAGAAGGCCACAAGGCCACAAAAGGATCACCAATCTTCATATATATTGCCAAAGCAAGCTTCCCCCAGTAAAGTCCCTCTATTACCATCATCTAAGCTACTAGAAACTGAGCTGGAAGAGGAGTCCGATCCCTTATTACTAGCAAGAGCATGGCTACTTACACACAACACGATCAAGTCACTCTCCAACCACAGTACCACCCAAACTATCCAAAATACAGTTAGCAGGACTGGGCAGAGGAGCAATATTATTATGATCAGTTTTATGATCCCTATGAGGCAGACTTTGAGAAGTTCCAAGATCATACCATGAGGCAGGAGCCTGTCGACCAAATTAAGGATTTATGATACATGATGGACTTGAATACCAGTTTCCCAATAGAACCACCACTAACAATCAGCAGCATCCCCAAATGTGCATCTACATCAGCAAGAAATGCCTGGACAAGGACCAACTCCAGTTGAACGAACTCCATCAAGTTCACCACTTTAAAAGATCTTCCATTGAATCCCATTCAAGTAGACACTTTGTATGATGACTGGTACTCAGATGTAGAGGAAGGTGAACTTCCAGAGACTTCAGGGGCTGAGGGCACAGAGTGGAATGATTACATATTCAAAAGACCAGGGCCCTTATTTATGAGGCCTTGCGTCAGTTTTGCGCCGCCGGTGCGTCACTTTTTGTGACGCACCAGCGGCGTAAAATATGCACCTTGTTGCGCCATATTTAAAAAGTGACGCATCTAGGTAGATGCGTCACTTTTTAAACCCCTGCACCACATTATACCTGCGTCAGGTATAATGTATGCAGAGGGGGCGTTCCCCCGCAAAAAGCCTCGTAATAGTGACGCAGTGAAATCTATGAGATTTCACTGCGTTACATTTAGGATGCTGTTGCGTCAAAATCTTGCACCTGCCTGACAGCAGGCGTAAGACTGACGCAAGCCCTGTCACATGGGGCTTTCCCCATGTGAAAGGACGCATTGCTGGAGTTACGTCACTTTTGTGACACACTCCAGCAATGCGTTACTTTTGCGCTTACAGATACGTCAGAAATACTGACGTATCTGTAAGTCCTTGCGACATGATGCGTCATACATTAAATATGACGCATCGTTGGTGTCGCAAGGAGTGCGCAGTGAAAAGTGACGCATCGCTGTTTTCACGCAGCGATGCGTCACTTTTCATAAATGAGGCCCCAGAAACTTCACGCCTCCACCTAGAGTCTCTCTGCAGATTTCATACCCTGGTCAAAAGAACATTGAAAAGATTTGACCTCTCGGTGACAACTAGAAAAACAGATTGCTTTCCGTATGACTTAAGGGAGCCACCTAGGCGGTCAGTTAAAACATTTCCGATAGCAGCCTACCTCTGGTAAAGAGATGTTAAGGTGATGAAGACAGCAATGTCAACAGGGGAAGACTATGCCAAAGCAACATTAGGCAGATGATAGCCAAATGTGGTTGGATATAAATCCATATCGGGGACTCTTACCAAAGGATAAAAAGCAGTTAGGTATAAGAAAACTGCATGGGGGAAAGCACGTCTTTAGCCCTAATTGAATCAGTGATGAACATTGCTAACTTAAGGTTTACTCAGATAGCAAGTGCAACAGTGCTAAGGAGGCAAGGGTGGGTAAGTGCAGCCTGGTCAGACCAGAGATACAAATTAGAATTTTGGTTACACCCTGTTAGAATTGGGGGTCTCTAGTTGGCACAGGTAGGTACTTGTGACAAATAGGGACCCTCTCCTCTAGTCAGAGTAAGGGGCATTACACGCCCAAAATAACCCCTGCTCACCCTATAGGCGCAAGCAGTCAAAGCTTATTTCAGAGGCGGTGTAAGTTAAGCATTTATGACCATATACAATAACTCAGTGACAATACTACAAATGGACACCGCACAGGTTTTATATCAAAAATAAGTTATGCGGGGGAGGAGCTACGCTTGCAACCAAGATGGCTGCTTAGGCTCCCGGCTCCGCCGACCTTCGTCCCCTGCTGGATAATCCTACTACATATCCTGAAATTCCGCCCTGCCTCCGGGTGTGTGAACCGTTACGCTGTACTTTGGTGCGATCCTGGTGTTTTTCTCAGCTTTGTGGATGAAGTTACGTCGAGTTTTAGTTTGGGGCCTACACCAGCTTGTGAGCCTGGGACTCGAGTACTGGCCCAGCCGGGTTTCAGTTGAATAATATCGGATGCGGGTGAACATCAGGGTCCGGTCCCTGGACGTGGAAAAAAAATTTAAGCCCGATTTTGACGGCGGTTGCTGCCCTAGCTTATCATCGATGGAGGGTTGACAAGGCACGACAGTGCACTGTGGGTGAGGGTCCGTGGCCCGGAGACCCGGTTTGCCTCCGCCGGTGTTTGCCGGGTTGGGATCTACGGTTGTGGCACCGGAGCCTGGATCGCGACCTTGGTAAGTCCTCTGTCTCCCTCTGCGACAGTCCGTCCCAAAATTTGTCGATTCTCCCGGGGTAGGCCGGGCCTCGGGGGGACGCGAACATGGGTGTCTTGGAACAAGATTCGGTGGGATGGACTGTGTATGAACCGTCGATACGATCTGTATTGGCAGCCATCGGGGCACTACACTCCCATGTGGAGTCCATTGTCCGGAAAACGACTTTGGCTGCACACGAACTCGGACAAGTGGGACCGGACCCAGCGCCGTCTCAATATCCTGATCAGCTTATACCACCCACGGCGGTCCCTGTAACGGTAGTGGGCCCTCTTCCACGTGAGGTGTCGGAACTTCATGGCAATGTGATGGCTGACAATCGTGTACTCGACGTGCTCGACGGACTGCCAAACCCACCAATATTGTCTACTAAGTATGGTTTAATTGTTGATCCCCTTCCAGACACTCTTGATGAGAACTGTCTATGGAACGATTCCGTGTGTATTTCCTCTTCGACGCTTTCATTATCCTCACAGAGAAAACGATGTTGGGAGCTTATGTCGATGAGGGTCATCAATGATGCCGACTGGGTTCCCAGAGTCTTTGCAACTTTGCCTCGCCTCGTACGGAACTTTACTGAACTGTTTCCACATTTCGAATATCCTGCAGAGGCGAAAACCTTCCTGGAGGGGGCTCGTACGCCTGATCGGAAGGGTCAAGGATGAGACTAATTGTTGGGGTTTGGCACCATGGGTTTTCTGAAGTGGGATTCGTTACCATTGTGCTTACGGGAGGTAGGGTGGTAGCTGCTGTTTCCCCTGTTTAGTTTGAACTTTGCCTCTTAATGATGTTGTGTGTTTCTTCTGGGGATTCTTGTTCTGGCGGGGAGGAGGGGGGACAGGGGGCCGGTATTGAGATGTCCTCCTCCAAGTTTTACTACATTTAGTACCTAGTTAGTTGGGGCGACAGGCACACAGCTAGTTGGGGATAGGGCGCAAGCCATATGCTGGGGTGCAGGGTGGGGGGTGGGGTGTTTGTTTAGTCAGTATTTGTAGTTTTTATGTTTGAAATCCTTCAAAATCCTGATATAGGTGGTCTCATTGAGTAGCGGAGTTGTGTTAAGGGATAGACGGGTTCTGGTGGGTATTTTATTGGCGTTAGGCAGTCAATTGTGACGTAATTTATTACTGTGTTCGGTATGTGGATGTAACACCGTAACCTTATTGTCGCTGCACCCTTTCCCCTCCCTCCTACTCTGGGCTGTTACACAATGTTTATCTTGTTTCCTGGGGAGGTGGGGTTGGCGGTAGGCGGCTGCTTGACTATCCTGATTGTAGCACAGCCACATGCCAGATGTAACTCGTGATCGTACATTATTGATGATTCTCTGTCTATATCCGCTGAATGTATATTATTGCTCCTGCATTCTGCGATGTAACCACCTGTTATTGTTTTTTCCCTGTTTTTGTCTCTTCAATAAAAAGATTTAAAAAAAAAATAAGTTATACTTTATATAGAGTTACCAAAAGACCAATAAACGACAAAAGGAATCCACAATACTCATAGCTTTCAAGAGTTCATGTTAAAAAGGCTTAAATCCAGGTTCTGTGCTAGTCGGTAGCCCGGACGGGCTACATCGTCGTTAAAAATAACAGTCTAGCAAATCCAGCGGACCGCGTCGGTACGGGCCCACTCAATGGTCGACAGACTCAGTCACAGTACCTTTTACTTGAGGCGGCCGGCACGGAAGTGCGAGCCGGTTCCGGTGATCGTCACAGTGTAGAAAGAAAGCGTTGCAGGACGCGTTGTCCCTCGATGCGGTGCAGGCAGCGGCCCGTTGACAGAGTCGGTGGATCCAAGGCTTGCGTTGCATGGCAAGACGGTGCTTCGATACGGTGCTTGCAGCTTGCAGTGCAGCAAACGAGCCGGAGTTCAGGAGCTGGCGTCGATCAGTCCGGACAGCGGTGCGAGTCGGGCGGTGTATCGCAAAGCGTGCAAGGCGGTGCCCAACTCCCTTGCGGTCACAGAACTCGAAATCAGCAGCAGTGACCGCGTCGGTCAGACCAGTTCTTTTCGGTGTAGCGAGGCGTTGCACGTCGCGGTGTCCTTCCATTCGCGAGGCAGGCTACGGCTCGGTGTTGGCATCAGGACGGAATCGGTGAGCGCAGAGCTTGCGCTGTTCGAGGCGGACATTGTTTGATGCGGTACCTACAGGACACCAGGCCAGTTGGGAGAGTCGGTCACAGCTCCCTCCCTCTGTAGCCACTTGTTTCCAGCAGCAATTCACAAAGGCTGGAGAAGTCCACTGGTCATGGACCTTTGGTCAGGGGGCA
Source organism: Lissotriton vulgaris (assembly GCF_964263255.1). Taxonomy (NCBI): domain Eukaryota; kingdom Metazoa; phylum Chordata; class Amphibia; order Caudata; family Salamandridae; genus Lissotriton; species Lissotriton vulgaris. Next base: position 1,953,448,906 of record NC_141685.1, on the reverse strand, counting down.
ATCTCTCTTCCAAGCCCTTGGAGATCTTTGCACAAGTTGAAAGAAAAGTCCACAAAGTTCTTTTTCCTCTTTTTGGCAGTCAGGTAACCACTGCAGGCCAACCCCCAAGCATCACTTCAGCTTGGGATTAGTCTCTCCTCAGTTTCTTCAGGTTCCTTCTCCTCAGCAGAGGTTTCGTCTTGTAAGTCCAGAAGTGATCTAATTTCAGGGGATCAGGGTCCCAATACTTATACCCCAAAATCCTTTGGTCTCTGAGGGGAGAGGGGCCTGTGCCCAGTTCAAGCCAGTTCTGAAGCACTCTGTTTACCAGACTTCTCCTTTCCTTTCACAACGCAGGGCAGGCACATCAGACACCCCACAGGAAAGAAAGTACAGTCCTGGAGCACTTTGTTGACAGTCTTCCTTCTCTTCTTCTAGTGGGTAGGGCAGAGACAGCAGACACACCACAAGGGGTGGAGCCGGCATTGTAGAGGGAAGGCCCAGCCCTATTCAGGTCCCAGGTGAAACTCCTCCCTCCCATCTAGATGCAGATCTCTCTATTCACCACCGGGCAGCCCCAGCCTGTCTCCTGGAATTCCCCAGTCCTGTCACACACAAACCCAGACAAGAAATACACAACCTCGCAGAGGCGGGCTCAAATGGCTAGGCAAGCAAATACCTACTTTCTAAAAGTGGTGTTTGCAAACAGAAAATATTAAAATAAACTTGACTAAAAGATGTATTTTATTACTCTGAGTCCAGGCATACTAAACTCGAATTTCTACCATGTTCTCTGAGTCTGCTAGGATTATAAACATGTAACAATCCAGCAGCCCATTCTGGCCTATGGAGAACAGGTAGCCTTGCAATAGTGAAAAACAAAAATGGCTGTAATTCACTATTAGGACATGCCACACACATCAGGGTGTGTCCTACCTTATACTTACAATGCACCCTGCCCTTGGGCCTACCATAGGGGTGACTAATATGAAGAAAGGGAAGGTTTAGGGACTGGCAAGTGGGTGCACTTGCCCAGTCAGCATGACAGTCCCAGACTGCACGCAGGCTTTGCAATGGCAGACCTTAGACACATTTTACAAGGCCGCTTCTGTGGGTGGCACAATCAGTGCTGCAAGCCCACTAGCAGCATTTGGATTTACAAGCCCTGAGCACACTCAGTGCACTGGACTAGGGTCTGACAAGTAAACCAAACATCCAATCATGGAACCACTAGTCAATATATCAATTTACAGTAGGGAGCACTCGCACTGTGGCACTGGACAGCAGTGGCACAGTGCCCAAAGCATCTAACACCAGAAAAACACATGAGGCCACAGCAAAAATGGAAGGGAGACCCATACCAATGGTGCCAGGTCTAACACGTGTCCCCTCCAGCTGAAATGTGGGGAGAACAACCCTACCTCCTGGGAGTTCTCATCACTAAAGCTGAAAAATCTGGACAGACCATCAGTGCTGGAGTGTTCTGTACCAGGGCGGTCTTCCACCGTAAAGTGCATACCCTGTAGGGAAATGGACCACCTCAACAGCTTTCGATTCTCACCCCTCATCTGCATCAACCATCTGAGGGGCCTGTGGTCTGTCTGAACCCGGAAGTGAGTCCCAAACAGGTATGGTCTCAGCTTCTTCAGTGCCCAGACCACAGTAAATGCCTCACGCTCAATAGCACTCCACCTCTGTTCCCGTGGAGGAAGTAACCTCCTACTGATGAAGGCTACAGGTTGATATAGGCCCTCTTCATTCATCTGTGACAAAACAGCCCCCACACCATGCTCTGAAGCATCTGTTTGAACAATGAACTCTTTGGAGAAGTGGGGTGCCAGAAGCACGGGCGCCGTGCACATGGCAGCTTTCAGGGCCTCAAAAGCCTTCTGACAGGTGTCAGTCCAAATCACTTTCTTGGGCTGCTTCTTGGAAGTCAGCTCTGTCAAGGGTGTAACCATGTTGCCATACCCCTTGACAAACCTCCTGTAGTACCCTGTGAGTCCTAAGAAGGCCCTCACCTCTGTCTGGGTTTTGGGGGGTTCCCAAGCCAGGATGTTTTCCATCTTGGGTTGTAGGGGCACCACCTGGTCGCTCCCAACTTGGTGTCCCAAGTACACCACAGAACCCTGCCCGATCTGGCACTTACTCGCCTTGATCATGAGGCCTGCCTTCCGCAGTGCCAACACTTCCCAGAGGTGGCGCAGATGTTCCTCCCAAGTGACACTGAACACTGCAATGTCATCCAGGTAGGCGGCACTGAACTCATCCAGTCCAACCAACACCTGGTTGACCAACCTCTGGAAGGTGGCATGGGCATTCTTCATCACAAAGGGCATAACACGGAACTCGAAATGCCCATCTAGTGTGGAGAATGCTGACCTCTCTTTTGCCCCATCAGTCAAGGCGATCTGCCAATACCCAGACGTCAAGTCAAACGTGCTGAGGTATCGGGCAGCCCCTAACCGATCAATGATCTCAACAGCTCTAGGGATGGGGTGCGCGTCGGTCTTCGTGACCGAATTGAGCCCTCGGTAGTCCACACAGAACCAGAGTTCGGGTGTGGCACCTGGCGCCGCAGCCTTTGGAACCAAGACCACTGGGCTGGCCCAAGGACTGCTGGAGGACTCAATCACCCCTAGTGCAAGCATCTTTGAAACCTCCTCTTTGATGCAAGCCCTTACCCTGTCAGTTACCCTGTAAGACTTGTGCTTCACAGGTAAGCTGTTCCCTGTATCCACATCATGGACGCACCAATCTGTGATACTAGGAACCAGGGAGAACAGATCAGAAAACTGTCCAGCAACTGGCGGCAGTCATTCTGTTGCTCAGGGGTCAGGGTGGAAGCGAGGTTAACACCATCACCTGACCCATCTTGCTCCGTGGCTGCCAAGAGGTCAGGCAGAGGCTCAGTCTCCTCTTGCATTCCAGCATCTGTCGCCAAGAGCATGCCCACTTCAGACCTCTCCAAGTGAGGCTTAAGGCGGTTGACATGCAGGACCCTCAAGGGGTTCCTGGGAGACCGCAAGTCCACCAAGTAGGTAACTGGACTTTTGCGCTCCACAACCTCGAATGGTCTGGTCCACTTATCCTGGAGCGTGCAGGGCTCCACTGGGGCCATGACCCACACTTTCTGACCAGGTTGAAGCTCTACTAGAGTGGCATTCTGGTCGTACCACTGCTTCATCTCCTCCTGGCTGGCTTCCAGATTCGCCTCAGTGAGTTGCCTGAAACTCCTTGCCTGGTTCCTGAAGGCCAGCATGTAGCTATATACATCCGGGGGAAGTTTCCTGGGAGATTGCTCCCAGCCTTCCTTGACCAGACTCAGAGGTCCTCTGACCGGGTGCCCATAGAGAAGCTCAAAGGGACTGAACCCTAGAGATTTCTGTGGCAGCTCCCGGTATGCAAACAACAGGCATGGTAAGAGGACGTCCCACTTATGCCTCATGGGTTCCTCAAGACCCATAATCATACCCTTCAGGGTTCGGTTGAACCTTTCAACCAACCCATTTCCTTGGGGGTGGTAAGGAGTGGTGAACTTGTAAGTTATCCCACACTCCTGCAACAGGGACTTCATGTACTTAGAAATGAAGTTGGTTCCCCGGTCAGACACAACCTCTGGAGGGGATCTTACTCGTGAGAAAATTCCCATCAGTGCTCGTCCTACCACGGGGGCCGTCACTGTCCTCAGAGGTATGGCTTCCGGGTACCGGGTGGCATGGTCCACCAAGACCAGGATGTACCTGTTGCCCATGGCTGTCTTGGGGTCCAGTGGCCCCACAATGTCAATCCCCACCCGCTCAAAGGGGGTACTGACCACAGAGAATAGCTGGAGAGGAGCCTTCTGCTTCCTCACACTCTTTCCACTTGCCTGGCAAGTTTGACAGGTCCTGCAATGAGTGTCTGAACTCTTGCGCATTTGGGGCCAGTGAAAGTGGGTGACAGGCCTCTCAAAGGACTTGTCCTGCCCCAAATGTCCTGCCAATGGCACATCATTAGCCAGCCCCAGTGGGAAGGCTCTGAAGATCTGGGGTACCACCAGCACTTGGGCTGACCCAGGCTCAGCAACCTTAGGCTCACTATACAGGAGACCATTCTCCCAATAGAACCAATGTGACCCAGACTGATCACCTGCTGCCAGGCTTGCAGCCTGCTGCTGCAAGCCCTCAAGAGAAGGGCATTCTCTCTGCTTCCTGCAGAATTCTTCCCTGGAGGGGCCTCCTTCTTGCTACTAATGGGTCAGCTCAGGCAGGTCCCCCAGTTCAGCTACTTGTTCCCCGGTAGGTTCCAGGGCATCCCCCTCAGGGTCTACTTATTCCTGGGCCAGGGGACCTTCAGAGGCCGGTTTCCCGCGCCCCCTGCCACTTCTCTCTGGGCTTCCCTCTTAGGCTTCCGGTCCTCTTGAGCACCCCTACTGGCTGCCATTGACCGGGTGGTCACGCACGCCCAGTCTTGCAGATCCACCATCCTCAGGTGAGGACTCTTCTCCACCTTCTCCCAAGGTGAGCTCTCCAAATCGTTCCCCAACAAACATACAACAGGCATGGCGGGCATCACAACTACCTGAAGAGTACCAGAGACCCCCCCAATCAAAGGGAACCTGAGCCATTGGACAATGACTCTCTGTATTGTCGGCGTGAACAACTTGGCAGAATGCATGTGGGAAAACCTGCTCTTGAGACACCAGGTGACACCTGACAGCTGTTACACTGGCTCCTGTGTCTCTAAGAGCCTCCACCTTTTGGCCATTGATGGTCACCCACTGCCCATATTTCGTAGTGTTGTTTGGCAGTTGGTTCGCTAGGACCACCGAACAGTCTCCTAAAGAGAAAAGGAACATCTCTGAGGGACCCCACCAACCTTGGACTCCCACCTCCTCCCCAAAGGCTACACTAGCCATCTGCCGGGGCGGGGCACCAGTGGGTGCTGGTTTACCAAACAGGCGGCACCTGATATCATTCGCCCTATGACCCAGGTCCCCACATCTGTAACATTACAGGGGTCCCTGTGGAACAGGATTACCTGTCCGGACCACTGGCTTTTTCTCAGGGGGAGGGAGGGAACCTTACCCTTGGTTTCCTTGGGAATTACTTTGGGGCCCTCTGCGGAACTCCCTCTGTGTACCCCTGTCCCCCCCACTCTTTTGCTGGGGACCCTGCCCACCTTTGGCTCCCACGTGACCCTTGTAGACCCTGGTACTGACCCAGCGGTTCGCCTCCTCAGCAAGCTTCCTAGGGTTAGTCAGCTTGCTATCAATCAGGTGCTGGTGCAGCTCTGGAAAACAATTTTGAGACAAGTGCTCCCATGCAATCAAATCCAAGAGACCTTGTAAATCATTAACTTTGCTGCCCTTCACCCAACCATCCAATGCTCTGCAAAAGAAAGTGACATACTCTACCCAGGTACAACTTTCATTCTTCTTGCACTTCCTGAACCTCTGCCTATAGAGTTCAGGTGTCAAACCATACCTAGTCATGAGTGCCTCTTTCATGTGGCTATAGGAATTATGGACTTCAGAAGGCAAGTCCAACAGTGTGTCCCGCCCCTCACCAAGGAACCTTCCTCACAACACCGCTCCCCAATCTTTCGCAGGGACCTGGTGGGAAGACATGGCTACCTCATAGGCTCTGAACCACTGCCCAATATCATCATTCTTAAAAAACTCATTTACCACATCTTTGGGGATGTACACTCTACCTTCCCCAGGTGCTGACAGCGTGCTGCTTCCAGAGGGAGAAATCTCTAGGCTCCTGGCTTTCAGATCCAACTCCCTCAAAACTTTGCCATGCTCCAACTGCAATCTCTTTTCCTCTAGAGCCATCTTCTTGCTTTCTAGCTCCAGTGCCCATTCAATTTGAGTTTGGCCAACTCCATTTCATGCATCCTGTTTTCATTTCTGTCTGCCAACTCTTCTGGGGACTGACCTTGGGCAGAAACACTGCTACCCACTGGGGAGGGTGTACCCCTCCTCTCAGGACCCAGTGCCCCACCAAGCTGCTCCTTTGCATCCTCATAATTCACTAAATCATCAGGGGCATTCCTTGCTTCCACTCAGGCCCTCAGCACCTTGTGGAATTGCTCCTTTCTGGGTATTCCAGCCGTGGACATTTTAAACTTCCTGCAGAAGCTCTTGAGCTGCTTGGTGTAGCTTTCTATTCTCTCTTCCTCCCAATCACAGTCAACAGATGAGACTGAGGCTGTCTCCTCCACGATGACTGAATCAGGCATGATGGAGATCTCTGGCAAAAACTAGTATCAGAAGTACGTGGCTGCGTTATGGTCTGCTCTCACTAAGTAGTGTTCACTGATCACTGTACATGAGTCACAAATGCAAATTTGGAATCCTTTCCGCTTGACTTCCAATGTTAGAATTGGGGGTCTTAGGTTGGCACAGGTAGGTACTTGTGACAAATAGGGACCCTCTCCTCTAGTCAGAGTAAGGGGGATTACACACCCAAAATAACCCCTGCTCACCCTCTAGGTGGCGTGGCACACGCAGTCAAGGCTCTTTTAAGAGGCGGTGTAAGTTAAGCATTTATGACAACATACAGTCACTCAGTGACAACACTACAAATGGACACAAAACAGGTTTTATATCAAAAATAAGTTATACTTTATATAGAGTTACCACAAAACCAATAAACGACAAAAGGATTCCACAGTACTATTAGCTTTCAAGAGTTCTTGTTAAAAAGGCTTAAATCCAGGTTCTGTGCGAGTCGGTAGCCCGGACGGACAGTCTAGCAAATCCAGCGGACCACGTCGGTACGGGCCCACTCAATGGTCGACCGACTCAGTCACAGTACCTCTTACTTGGGGCAGCCGGCACGGATGTGCGAGGCGGTTCCGGTGATCGTCGCGGTGCAGAAAGGAAGCGTTGCAGGATGCGTTGTCCCTCGATGCGGTGCAGGCAGCGGCCCGTTAACAGAGTCGGTGGATCCAAGGCTTGCGTTGCAGGGCGATGCGGTGCGAACGAGCCGGAGTTCGGGAGCTGGCGTCGATCAGTCCGGACAGCAGTACGAGTCAGGCAGTGCGTCGCAAAGCGCGCAAGACAGTGCCCAACTCCGGTACGGTCACAGGACTCGAAATCAGCAGCAGTCACAGAGTCGGTCAGACCAGTTCGATTCGGTGTAGCGAGGCGTTGCACGTCTCGGTGTCCTTCCAGTCGCAGTGCAGGTTATGGCTCGGTGACGGCGTCAGGACATTGCGGCACGTTATTAATATTATTATTATTATGTTTCTTATATAGCGCCAGAATCGACCCCCGAAGGGGTATCTCCGCGCTTGCCTTGGGATCCCGTCCTGGCTTTTCCCTGTGAGATAGCCCCTACAGGGCATCCCAAAGGTGAAAGCCAGGCATCCCACCGCGGGGGGGGGGGGCGTTGTGGAGATTAAGCAAGCTTAATGCCCAGAGTTGCAGAGTGTGAACCCATGATTAGGTCAGGCACCAAAGCGAGAATTATAGAGTCCATGGACATTTGAGCTCAAGACCCTGCCGCGTCCGGAATTGAACCCTGGTCCCGGGTCTGACCTCTGCTTCAGGGTCTGCCTGCTCTAACCAGTGAGCCACACTTCTCCACGTTGGTCCCAAGCTTTTTGGAAAAGTGTGGGGTAAATGGTTCAATCTGTTGCCATTGTGATGATCTGTCTAATTTTTTATACCTGTATTGCACACTCATTCTGCAGTACCCGACTCGATTGGGTAACCCATGTCCTGCTGACTGTGAATAACGTTATGTTCCTTTTAACTGTGATTAACTTGCTGCCAATGAATTTCCTGTGTTTTAAAAACCCTAATAAAATTGATTATCAAAAAAAAAGATTAACTGTCAGACCTTGTGCTAGGGTCTTTAGAAAGCTAGAACTCACACTAAACAGACAAATTGTCAGTGTGATTCATTTGCTGGGAGCTCTGATAGTTATAAACAGAGCAAAAGCATATCCTTAATAGGACAGACAGGCTGATTGCAGCACATTAGAACGTCAGCTACAAAAGAAATCGTAAGTGAAAGCATGCTTGCTGAAGTATCTTCTTGGCATGTGTAGGTCTAGTTCCACTCTGTCAACTAAGAATGTATCAGATTCAGTAACAGTTGTACAGGCAATAGGGTCAAATATCAGGTTAATCTGGCAATCACATAATGATCAGGGCCAGAATAAAAAGAGAGGGTCAATGGTGGTTTTCAGCAAAAAAATCGCAGGTCTATAATTTCTCTCCAAAACACATATGAGGGCAAGAGGAGATTTAAAGACCTGCAGGGGTTGACTCCCCTATTCCGAAACCAACAACACAAAAGAGGCCCCTGGGTCTACGGAGTTTGGAAAAGTGCTAAGGGCAAGTCTCTTTTAAACGATGGTTTCCCTCCCCCACCCAAAGGTGGCATGCTTCATCATAGGGTAACCTCCTCACATTATGAACCTGGTTTAATGCGGGCTGCGACCCCCTCTCTGAGAGGGGCAGCAGCTCATGGATGTTTTCCCTGATATAGAGAGGTATAATAAACCTTTATGAGAGCAGGCTGTGGTGAGGAGTGAAAAAGGAAAGAAAAAGTGTGCTCTGGAGTCAAGGCATCCAGATGTCTGGACCTTAGTAGGGTTTCAATGGTGTATAGAGTCTGACCTTGTGGAATACAGGTGTATTGTGATTCTACATCGAGACATGAGGAAATCAGTATCTGTATTGAATTCAATTTCAGAAAAGACAGAGTACGTCCTTAGTATCTACAGGAACGTAAGCATCTCTTGTACCAGTGGTCTAAAAAATAAATCTACAAATTGAGAGAGTGGCTCTAACAAGGAGCCTATGCCTGATATAATTGGTAGGCCAGGTGGAGGCCTCTGACTTTGGAGGGACATAAAAGTATGGATTCATGTAATCCTTATTGACCAAGAATTCAGTCTCTTTCGAGGTCGGACAAACCATTGTCTTTCACATTCTCAACCACAGTGGTGATGACTCCTAGGAGCCTCTTAGTGGTGTCACTTTTAGTGAGCGGTATGCATTCCTTACGCCTACCTGTCTCAGGCGTTCCTCCCAACAGGTAGTGGTGTCTATAATTTCTCTCACCTCAGTTAGACTTTGTGATAACTGGGGATGCCTCGATGAAAGGATGGGGTACCCACTTTCAAGAATTCACAGCAAGAGGTCATTGGTCTCTGCAACTTCCATGTAAATGTGCTGATATTAGGAGCTGTCAAGAAAGCCCTGCTGTTTCTTCAGAAAGCCAACAAAGCAGTGTTTTGCATAAACAAACAGGATGGTGCAATACCCCAGATGCTTTCAACAGAAGGTCAAGATTTTTGGCACTGGGCAGGTGTGTGTTGGGACACTGAGCTCCTTCATTTTGCACTAATTTGCTGCTAAATTGATTACATCTTTGCACGGATTAAATACATTATTAGAACTGTTTTTAAAACTTATTTGTAGCAGCTCTGATCCTGAGCTCTGTTTTTACTCTGTGTACTTCCTGCTCGATCCTGGCGGTACCCGAATGTTAAGACGGGTCCGCATTGCACCAGGGTTGACGCTTTAGCCACCTCTACCCGACACTATTTAAATCGCGCTGGAGCAACCGCGCAGCGTATATGTGTTGGGAAGCTGAGCTTTTTCATTTTGCACTAATTTGCTGCCAAGCTAATTACGTCTTTGCACAGATTAAATAAATTTTTAGAACGATTTTAAAAACTTACTTTACGCTGCTCTGATCCTGAGCTCTGTTTTTACTCTGTGTACTTCCTGCTCGATCCTGACGGTACCGGATGTTAGAATGGGTCCGCATTGCACCAGGATGGACGTTCTAGCCTCCTCTACCCAACACTATTTAAATCGTCCTGGGGTGACCGTGCCAAAGGCAAGCCCGTCTGCGCCCGGAGCGCGACCAGCACCAGAACCCCATGCCATTTAAACCCCGATTATATAACAGACAGCAGCTGCTCGACTTGGACATAGGCCCCTGCAGAGCGCACGATATGCTTCTGCAAAATAAGATCACAAGTGAGCTTATCTGCCCCAAATTCTCATATCGGCCTTATTTGAGCGTCACTAACAGCCCTGAGCATACAAGCAGGATGGTGGGAGTAGGAAAATCTGAAGCCCAGAAAGACAGGAAAAGGGGAGACATCACAAACAACCCCACTACTAAAGAGCCAAACAAGGCCCGAAGGCAATTCATGAGCAGTATATGCAATGCCTTTTGGTGAACGTTCGATCAGTAGTGAAACCTAAATATCAGATTGAGGACCTGATTCAACGCACCTCACCTGATATCGTTTTTCTTTTACAGAAACCTGGATGGATAATACCTCAGGTCCAGACTGGAACATCGCACTACCAGATGGTTATGCAGTCACCTCACAAGATAGGGAGGTAGGTAGAGGAGGGCATAGATATTATATGCTGACTCTTTAAAGGTGCGAGTGAAAGCCATCTCTGATTTTATACTAAAGTGCAGCGCCTCTGCTGGTAAATCAAACAACCTTTTTACCTTTCAGGGACTCCTTATTTATCGCTCACACGGGCCCAGGGCTGCCTTCTCACAGGCACTTATGACGCATAGAGTATTGTGAGAGGATGGGAATCTGTATAAGATTTCCATCCTCTCACAATACTGGGTGACTTTAATTATCACCTGGAATTAACAAACAACTCAGACACAATCAGACTACTAGACAACCTAGCAGCCTTTGGCTTAAGCCAATTAGTCACAGAATCCACCCATCTGGCAGGCCACACCCTAAATGGTATTTTCTCTAATAATACTGATATTAATCTGACAAAAACAGCCCTTCTATGGGCAGACCATAAGGTCGTCCATTTGAACATCCGGGCCATGCAGTCTAATCATCATATTCAAACCAAAGTTTCCAAGGTAAAAACTAGACATTGGAACAAAGTTTTAGCCAGCGACTTGGACTTGGCCCTCGGCTGCGTCCCTCTTACGCTGGTGAAGGACAATAATGAGGCAGCGTCTCAGTTTAACCCGTTGCGTGCTGCCGTCGGCCGTTGGCCGTCGTGAGCACTATCTTCGTAGTGCTGCGCACGTCCAATGGCTGACGCGGCCCCGCCCGCGCAAGGAAATGCCTCCACGGTTAACTGGTTGATGAATGGCTCCTGAAAGCGGCCGACTGTGTTGCACCTGTTAAACTAGTGATGATTAAGAGATCTAAGATTTTGTCTCCTTGGTACAGCCCTGAGCTGAAATGTCTAAAAGTAAACTGCAGGAGAGCAGAACGCCTTTGGAGACAAGATTATAGTAAAGATACAAGAACAATCTATAATCTTGCTCTTCAACAGTATGATGAAGCAATTATTGCCGCAAAAAAACTATTTTATACAACTATATAGAGGAAGCCGGAAATTCTACCAAGGAACTTTTTAAAACTATAACCCTGCTGTCTAAGTCGCAGCAGGTTAATGTATTCCAACCTGATCAAACTAAGTGCAATGAACTGGCCTTTTATTTCCAGAATAAGTTGCAAGTGATTTATAACGATCTGTTCAATACCCAAATGTTTCCGGATAAACAAGGTCAATTGCCCAGTAAGGCTGAATCAACACATTGCAGTTTATCTTGCTTCCAGACAATTACAAACAATGAGGTCCACAAACTGCTCGTCTCTATAAAATCCGGATCACCCAAAGACCCCTGTCCTCCATCCATTATGCATATGGCTGCTAGGAAAATCTGCGATAAACTCACCACTCTAGTCAATGAAGTCTTAGAATCAGGCAGTTATCTAGCATGCTGGAAAAAAGCAACAAACAGACCAATTCTTAAAAAGCCCACTCTAGACCCCTCGGAACCTAGGAACTATTGTCCGATTGTTGGTCTACCAATAGCAGCTAAAATATTGGAGAAGTCTGTGAACAAGGTGTTGACAGACTATCTAGATACCAATAACCTGCTGGATTCTACACAGCATGGTTTTTGGTCGCATCACTCTACAGAATCAGCCCTAATCGTGGCAATGGAGAAGGTCCATAGAATAGTAGACGGAGGGGGTAGAGCAGTCCTTGTACTTTTAGACCTGTCAGCAGCTTTTGACACCGTGAATCACACGGTGTTAGTGCAGAGGCTGAAGGTGGTGGGAGTCGAGGGTACCGCTCTGTCCCTCCTCTCATCTTTTTTGGAAGGGAGGGAGCAGAGTCTGTATTGGGAGGGTCTGCAATCAGGCAGTTTCTATCTTCCCTGTGGGGTCCCACAGGGATCGTCCTTAATCCTGACAATGTTCAACATCTACGCTACTCCCCTGGCCAGACTCATCAGGAAACATGGATTCACCCGGGTTTCCTATGGTGACGACTCTCAGCTTGTGATCTCGATATCTAAGCAACCTGAAGACACAGCGGTTAAGTTTCATGCATGTCTCACCGAGATTGACCTGGATGAACCATAGCTTCGTGAAAATTAACACAGATAAGACAGCGGTTATAGAGTTTGGTCAGGGCCAACCCCTGTGGAATGATTCTTGGTGGCCAGTTGGAGCAGGGGAATGCCCCCGCCCGGTACTGAAGGTTAGAAACCTCAGAGTCATCTTTGATGACCAGTTAAATTTGTCTCCTCACGTAAACAGCCTCACCTCTTCTTGTTTCTTTCTAATAAAAACCTTAAGGAAGATTTTTCCTTTCATTTCACAGGAACTGCAAAAGACGGTGTTGCCAAACTTGATTACTGCAATTCCCTGTTCTTGGGCATTGATAAAACCCAGATGAGAAAGTTGCAGTGCCAACAGAATGCCGCAGCAAGGCTGCTTTTAAATATACCTAGAGGTCAATCAACTTCGGCAGGAATCAAAGCACTGCACTGGCTCCCTGATCAGAAGCGCGTGGAATTCAAGGCCTTATGCCTGGTTCATAAAGCAGTCTACGGGGGTGGGGTTAGGGACATTCAAAAAATGTTTTCACCCTATGCCCCCAATCTTGCTCTTAGGTCTGGCAATTTAGGTGTCCTTCAGATTGATAGGGTCAGGCAGAATGTTTTCTAACTGTGCGGCAAAGTTATGGAATAAAATGGCAACAGCCATGAGATTCCAATCAAATCTACAGTCCTTCAGAAAGGATCTGAAAACGTGTCTGTTTACTTCGATCTAGCTCATTGGTATACAAGCCGTACCATTTTTAACATACACCAGCGCCAAGACGCTGTGGCATTCGAGCGCTATACAAATACACATCCTATCCTATGACAGTGCATCTCTCTAAGAGGGGAACACATCCCTGGATCAAAGAATGATAATTTGGAATAGCTCAGCACAATATTTCAAGACTACTCTGAATGGACGCTCAATAACAGACCCTCTCAAGTAGGTGTCCGAGTGCGTGGAAAATGAACTATTGAAAGATGCCATTTGTGAGAAAGTACCTCTTTTACATGACCACCCTAATTTTTCTGGACCGAGTTTTGATCTCTACAAACGGAGGTACTGCTGTCCAGTACCTATTGTATGGCCTGACTCCTAAAACATGGTAAAATTGTCATAGTTAACTTCTCAGTTACGTCATAATATATGGTGCATGGAATACACCAATGACATGGGGAAACTTAAATGTCATATGTTAACTGCAGCACATGTTGTGCCATTTACTAGACTGAAAAAAGGAAACATGGTTTCAGACCTATCTGTGTAGTCCAACTCCTGCAGCTTTTAAACCTGCAGGCAAATCAGTCCAATGAACCCTTTTTGACAGAAAAAAACCCTCCTTTTAAGTATTAAATAAGTCACCCTAGGTAGGCATTGAAGCCAACAAGGAAGGGTGCCTTGTACTTAAAAGAAGTACAAGCAAGAATTGAATGTTGGCATGCATCTATCATGGCTATCCGGGTTGGAGGTGTCCTACAAGAATAACTAAAGTTCAGAATAAAATCGTAACCCCGCTATCTCTGGTGGGGACAAGCTACAGGAATAACTCAAACACTATTTTTCATTTTATTTTAACAACCCCTTTCAGAGGTAAAGTCACATTTTTAATACATATTTAGGAAAAGCGATAAAAAAATCACATTAGCCTATAGGCAGATGACCCTGCCAGTGATTCCCCTTAATGAGGTATGAAAACTGGATACAGAGCAGGAAAAATGGCTTAGGGTTTTTGCAGTAATATCTGGGTGTGAGGTATGTGATAGGTGAGCTCTAGAAAGAAAGCTGCAACAGGCCCAAGAACTTTATTAAATTGAAAGGGACAAGGGTGGGGCCTGCCCATTCATAGTTGGGTATAAAGGGAGACCCTTGGGAAGAAGAGCCTGTGTGCCATAGGCCCTCTGTAGCAGGCTTGGCACTTTCCCAGTGGGAGTGGAAACCAGTTTGTTGTAGTTGAGGAGGAGAGTGCTCATTTCCCTTGACACAACCCTGGTTGACACAGGACTCTTGCCACAACGTTGGATATAGCTCAGAATAGTGCACTGTGGGATAGCTTCTAGAAGGGCAAACCGGATGTGCTGCAAAGCTGAAAGTGTTGCCCATGGAAACGTTTTTCTCATTTGTTAGGAAAGTCACTGCCACCCACTGGCTAATGAAGCCTACGAAGCAGACACCTCACCCACAGCTCATGAGAACCATCTATATCTGCAGAGCAACAATACAGGACGAGGCCTGCTGTTTGAGTCTTGAATAGCTAGACTCCAATAGACAGTTGGCTGACCCCCTGTGTGGCTATAGTTGCACAAGAAACTGGAAGAGGCATTTTTCCTGAAGTGTGCAGTTGTCTAGTAGCAATGGAACTAGACTGCCGCTTGCTGGTGGCCTCTACTAGAGTTAGTCCCTGGAGCCTAAGAAATGACCAACAGGAGCTGCTCCAGAAACCCTGAAAAGTTGGAACTTCCAAGACCTCCAGAGCCGTGTCCAGTTTGATGGGACTTCGGTGTCTATAGCTTCATGCTTGCCCTGCTGGGGTAAGCCCAAAGGTAGAAATCCTGACCAGGTGGAGGAGTGAAAATTATCTGTCCGATGTAAGGACTTAGAGGCTACAAAATTTGAATCCCTCACACTTTGATATTTTGAGTGCCAGAAACAACAACTTCAGTGGAACCTCGTCTAGAAGGTAACCGGATTAGAGAGGACTTCAGCGAATACAGCCTACAACATTTCCTCAGCTGAAGGATTTTGATTTCCGTTGCCTTTCAAATTTGGACAGTGAGGTCTGCTGATCTTCTTTCCTAGCTCACCGCTGTTCGTTTATTTCTTAATTTGAGGACAAATAAGTCGGTCAGGAAGCACATTAACCATGGCATTTAAAGACGCCGGCAAAGCACCCGTGGAACAGAAGTAGCTATTCAGGGTATCAGAATCACCCTGACTAGTCGCAATGTGAAGTCACTTTACAAAATGTGTGCTGATCTCAGTAGAGGTGCAATAGAAAAAAACCTGAAAGTGAAAGGGCCAGATTGCATGCCTGCCAAGACTCTGCCTATTACTACTCGAAAAACACATTGTGGTGAAGGTTCTGGAATCGTTTCCAGATGCATAATCACAAGCGCTTGATTGACCTCCCTAGCCCTTCTAAAATTGTGAAGCAAATGACAGGCATCAGTATAGAGCCTGGGGTAGAAGCGGAAGTTACCATTGCTGATGCATAATGTAAACTTTTAATAAAAGATTATTTTTTGTGACTTCCATTTCCGAGACTACATCAGAAGGTAGAATCTTGGGGACAAACCCACTTGGTGTATCTGGCCAGGGTACTCTTGCAGACAGCCTGAAATCGGGCCTACGGCATGGTCAACCGTGAACAATAACTTATTCGCGATTTACTTTTTATTGGCGCTTTTTGCCTTAACTCTTTAAAAATTCACATCTCCTGTCCCCATTATTGGGTTTTTCTAATTTTCGTATCAATTTACTCCTTCAATTTTGAAAACAATTTTGTTAGTGCTTAATTTGTTTTTAGTGTACCTAAGGTCGTCACTAATAAGGGTGATTGATAACCAAGGAACCTGGAGGTATTTTTAAGTTTAACTGTATCCTGACATTATCCTGTAAGTTTTATGTAAGAACCCTCTCCTATGGCCAAGTCTTAACGGAGGTTGAGCCCACCCTGGTAGTACCATCTTACCAGGGTGGGGAGAGGATGCCAATGAAGAAGCGATTATGTGTGTGAAGCATCCTTTTCCATTAAGGATGGCCTGCCTGGTTTGAAGGGTCTTACGCGACCTGTAGTAGTTAGCATTAGAACCCAATCCTGGGTTCACGCTCCACGTTTTTGATTGGCAACCCACTCTTGTTGTGGTTAATCTATTACATTATATGCCTAGCTCCTGAATCAAATTTATTCCAGCAAAGGCCTATCAACAAATGGAAAATGTTGTGCACTTGGTGTTCTTCAAAGGTCTACATCCATTCTTAACTCAACCTCACCAACTCTTGAAAGAGAGGATGCTTTCTTATACAGATTGGTTTCAAATGGAAGTTGCCTTTGTAGCAAAGGTGTCTGTCTTCCTGAGAAAATTCATTTATGCGACAAAAAGGTTATATAATATGAACATGAGAGCAGACATATTTTAAATCCACCTGACATTGTGCAACCTTGTCTGGGGAATTTTCCATGCCCGTGCAGACATTGTGCATTCTTTTGCTCTCCATGCCCTTGGAAAAGTACTGAATGGTTGCTAGAATAATTACACCTTGTAATCATTTGTGCTTCTCTGAAATGTAAAGCCACATTTCTTTTTCCATTCAATTTGCAATTAGTCAAGGTCTGTCTCTCTTACATTACTTACCTTGAAAATGTAGTGTGGGTAGCTATTCTTTTTGTATGAATAACTGGAAAGAAATTTCCAATGGATTTGGAGAGGGGAGTGGAGTCTGCACGTAGACGTTTGAAATATAGTATAAATATGAAAGGAGAATTGTTTTCAGTTGTTCATTACCTTCATGGAACAGGCTTTTCCTTGTTGGTTTTGCACCCGCTTAAGCGTGAACAAACTGCTCTGTTTTACCTCAGACTGCCTGTACTCATTTGGATTTAAGTGGACTCTACGTGGGAAATCCAACAGCATATGAGTCTGTGGCTGAGGTGACACGACCCAAGGCAAAGATAGCGGGGACCCTGCAGAAGAGACAAGTTTCTCGCAGCTGTCATCTAAAGTTCCAAACTGCTGCCCCTTTGCAACAGGATCTCTCCGGCAAAGGTTCCAAACTGGTCAAGCAAAAAGTGGCTGAATTGCAGAGTACAGAGAGTCAGAATTCTTCAGCAAATACCTGGTGAGATTGTTCTAAGTTTTTTTATAACAGGCGTTGAATTATTGATTAGTGTTTGGTATTGAGAATTTTATTGCATTATATTGTTTGGGTTTCAGGTTGGACCTGATAAATAAGCTTGTATTGATTGGTTTGGAAAGGTTTCTCATTTAGATGATCTTTGACTTTAAGGCACAATGAGCAAACTAATTACAAATATTTCACAGTGTCATTGTTGCTGATTCATGAGTCCACGCCTGGATGAGTCCCAACCAGTCCCAGTTGAGGGTAGTCCTGCATGGAAGATGACAAAATATGGGACAGGTGTGAACTTGTGGAACAGACTGTGGCATCGATATACTAAGGGAAATGAGGATTTGAGATGGCCGCTGGACGGTTCATTTGATCTAGATAAAATTCAATATTTGCAGCAATGTTTGTTTGAGAACAATTTCAGGAATACATAGGTAGTCTGTGACCAATTTGTCATGAGTTGAATTCAATTATGAACAGTCTGTGTTGTGTAGAATACTACAACACTGATAATATCTCAACCCCTTTCTCATGCATGCAATCAAAAACCTAATTATGAATACATGTACAAAGAATCCACACAGATAATAGCGCCAAACAAACCAAAATTATTCACAAAACATTTATTAGTTGATTAGACAAACAGTTCAATAAATATAATGAAATAGGTTGCGTGCAGGAGAGGAGGAAAAGTAGGGGAGTGGTGGTGGTGGGTAGTGAAAGTGCCCGCCAACGAGACGAGCAACATGGACTGAACGGCGGTCTCCTTGATTAAGGACAGTGATTTACATCACATACATCAATAACGGATATACGTAGTGAATGGTGTTGAAGTTACTGCACACCCTTGTTTCCCATACCTCTGGCATAATTGGGCCATTGGTTTTCGTTATTGGACAACAGATCTGAGTAGCCAGGCTTGGCACCATGAATAGGTTGCCATATCCCGTCCTGATGAAGACTCGCAGCTGAGGCTCAAACTCCCCTCCTTGCATCAGCCGAGTCGAAACGTCGACGCCTTCCACTTTACAAGACCTGTACCTGCTACCTATCCGATATACCCTTGAAGATGCATTGAATGCACGTTGTAAATTTACAGATTACATGTAAATGAATGTTATACATCGGACAGGTCTTCTGTGACTGGTTTTAATTACCAGTAATTCTAAAAGCATCTAATTGTGTTTATCTTTATTCCTGTGATTTGCACTTTCACTACCCACCACCACCACTCCCCTACTTTTCCTCCTTTCCTGCACGCAACATATTTCAATATATTTATTGAACTGTTGGCCTAATCAACTAATAAATGTTTTGTGAATAATTTTGGTTTGTTTGGCGCTATTATCCGTGTGGATTCTTAGTACATGTATTCATAATTAGGTTTTTGATTGCATGCATGAGAAAGGTCATTGAGATATTGATTATCAGTGTTGTAGTATACTACACAACACAGACTGTTCATAATTGGATTCAAATCATGACAAAGTGGTCACGGACTACCTTTGTATTCCCGTATTGTACCCAGGTCCGTCTTGACTTAATGGGTTACCCCATTATCTATAATGAGAACAATTTCAGACAAAGAATGTGGGACAGTTTTAATAAATGGGAAAAACATGCTACAATGTTAGTAATTACAGAACAAAAAGAGAAGGAATGAGAACAGAAAAATTGAGTGTTGCAGGAAGCCAAAGCATATGATCACTTAAAACAACTGGAAAGTATTGAATGTAGGGGCAGAATGTTTAGAATGACCACTATCTGTGACTATGGGTCAGATGTGACACAAGAGATATGGGAGGACAAGGATGAGATATTAGAGAGACTAATGGAGAATCCCCCACCATATGTCCCACAGGTTCCCATACCTGCTGCACAAGCACAAAACATACCATTACAGATGGGTCGGCAGGGAAATGCACCTCTAGTACCCATTCCAAATGTACCAGTTCCTTCTGCCCCATTACCAGGTCAGCAACTGCCTGTCCCACCCAGACCAATATTTAATCTGTCTGCTCTTCAACAGCAGTGACAAGTAGGACAAGCGATACCTGCACCAAATGTACTGACTACCCCTCAGGTACATGTTTTACAGAGGCTAGTGACTGGACAAACCCCTTCTGCATCCCAATCTGCTGGAAACACGCCTGCAGGTACCCCACCTTTGATTTACAAAAATAGTGGTCATTTGAGAGATAGGAGTGGGAAATGGAGGGACTGACCTAATACTAGATTTGGATCACGGAAAGCTGATCCAGATGAGCTAAAACAGATAGTTCATAGATGGATGACATAAATAATGCCACGAGTACTGTTGGGCCAACTGGAAATAGGTTTAATGTTTTTCAGCAAAACGTACTCATTTAATATACGACTGAAAGGATGGAGGACTGGTGGACATGGTGTAATAAAAATACCTCACAAGAGGTGTTACAATTGTGGCATGATGCGCAAGGTTACATGTACCCTTCCCCAGATATCCCACGGGCTGTTGAAAATTGGTTGCAATGAGGTGTTAAGGTTACAAGAAAATATCAAAAAATTAATGGGGAAAATCCCATGAGGGAAATACACCCCCTTCTTGCACCCCCTGCTGCTGGCAATCCTATTCAGAACCCAATTCCCCAATTTGTCCAAACTCTGTGGAGTAGGTATGAATTAATGGTAATAAAGAAAGATTTGCCAGACTTTAGGAAAAACCCAAAGGGGTTTTATGAAGTCCTAGAATCAGCCACTAAATTATGTGTAATGACATTTAAGGACTTGGATCTATTTTTTGATGCCTTACTCCCCAGAGAAATATAGGACGGAATACGTAGACATGATGATGTAACACATTTTGGGCATGCTTGGGTACATTTAGAAAATCTTGACCCACAGAGAGGACCAGGAGACAGGCCAGATCACCTTATACTTAATTTACCTGATCTTATTATTGGTAAATTGCTACAAATAATACCAAGGGGAGACATAAATTGGGATAAAATAACAGCTTGTAAACAGAAGCCTACAGAAGACTTTGCAGACTATTTCACTACCATGAAGGAAATATTCAGGGCTCACATTGGCAACTCTCACTGGGAAAAGAATGATTGCTGACTAATGTGTGAATAATTTGATTAATGAATTAGGAGAGTTGATTAAAGTATCACAGATTACCTGGCCAACTAAGAACCAGCAGATCTTTTGGTAATGGCTACATATTATGAGAATTACCAGAAAATAAAGAAAAGAATGATAAGAAAATGAAAGAATAAAAAAAAAAAGGTTTTGCTACAGCAAGCATTCCCAGACAAGGGAAGACAAAGAGGTATGGCAAATGTGAGGGGAGGTGGACGTGGAAGAGGGATAGGCAGAGCCTCATTAGCTACCACAGGGCCGGGGACTCCATTGCACCGGAACTACTATGGACCATTAACACCACGTTCACAACAGGCACCTTCCCCGATGGCTGGAAGCGTGCAGAAGTCAGACCCCTGCTCAAGAAGCTTATGGCAGACCCCTCGGACCTCAAATACTACCAGTCCATCTAGCTCCTCCCCTACGCAGCCAAGGTGGCAGAGAAAGCGGTCAACAGGGAACTGACACGCTTCATCGAGGAGAACACCGTCCTTGACCCGTACCAATCCGGATTCCAAAGCAATCACACAACCGAGACCACTTTACTTGCCGCCACAGATGACATCCACGCCCTCCTGGATCAAGGCCACTCAGCTGCCCTCATACTCTTCGACCTATACGCAGCCTTCGACACCGTCTCGCACCGCGCTCTAACCAACAGACTACACGACGCAGGCATACACGGAACTGCCCTTAACTGGATCCAATCATTCCTCACCAGAAGAAGCCAAAGAATCACACTGCCACCCTACCTCTCCGCCCCTACCGAAATCACCTGCCGAGTCCCACAGGGATCTTCTTTGAGCCCGACCCTCTTCAACATGGCCCCCCTCGCAGTATCGTCTGACATCACGGCCTCATCATTGTTTCCTATGCCGACGACACCCAGCTCATCCTCTGTCTCACCAGGGACCCAGTCACCGCTAAACTCAACTTCCAGAGAGCGATGCAAGACGTCACAGTCTGAATGACCAACAGCTGTTTAAAACTGAACGCCGAAAAAACTGAAGTCCTCGTCCTCTGAACCACTCCTTCAGCATGGGACAACACCTGGTGGCCCACCGCCCTCGGAAGCACACCTACCCTCGCGGACCACGCCAAAAACCTCGGCATCATGCTCGATTCATCACTCACCATGGCCCAACAGGTCAACACTGTCACCTCCGGCTGCTTTAACACTCTCCGCCTCCTTCGAAAGACTTTCAAATGGATCCCCTCTGAGTCAAGAAAGACAGTTACCCACGCACTCATCACCAGCAAACTCGATTATGGAAATGCTCTCTACGCTGGCATCTGCTCCAAAAACTCCAAACAATACAGAACACAGCAGCCAAACTCGTCCTCGGCATCTTGCGGCACGAACACATCAGTCAGCACCTGCGAAAACTCCACTGGCTCCCTGTGCAGAAAAGAGTCACCTTCAAAATCCTCACCCGCCTCCAAATACCTATACAAAATAATACATTTCCACGTACCCCTGAAAAAAAACTCGGATCCGCCTACCTCGCTCTAGCTGAAACCCCGCGCATCTATAGAGCCAGAGCAGGCGGTAGATCGGTCTCCCACATTGCAGCCAAAACCTGGAACGAGCTACCAACAGACATCAGATGCGCCCCCTCCATGAACACCTTCAAGAAGACCCTCAAGACCTGGCTCTTTGGCTGAAACGGATCCACCCCCTCCCCACTTAGCGCCTTGAGACCCTCACGGGTGAGTAGGGTGCTCAAAATCCCCTGATTGATAGATTGATTAGCTCCTACGCAGCAACACAAAGCAGGTTTAGGCCAATGTCAGTGTGCCTATTGCTTTCAAAAGGGTCACTGGAAGGCTGAATGAACTAGCCTACAGAGCCAAGCAATTGTGGCAAGAGGAAAAGGTAGTTCGGTGCCAAGGGGTACAGGGAGAGGTGGCACAATTAGGCCAGATTTCACCTAGAATCAAAATGACAATAGATTTCAGAATTATTTTGATGGCCAACAAGTTGACAGGCGTTTCTATAATGAAGATTTTACTGATAGTGATTACAATACCTTTGAGTAGTCACAATAGGACAGTAATGGAAAAGGTAGAAATAGGGTAATGATTCCAGTTAATCAAGCAGGTCCATATGTCACCATGGATACAGAAGGGTAAGTATGAGACTTCCTTGTTGATACAGAGGCCACTCGAACCTCTGTGGCTCATGACCAATTTCCAGGGGCTCCCCTCTCCAGCAGAATGAACACGTCAGTGGGATTCTGAGGTATCCTCATCCAGAGCCCCATCTCCAAACCCCTAGATGTTAATATAGGTCCCTTCACCACCTCTGCCCCATTTTTACTCACTAAAAACTGTGCTGAGAACCTATTACGTCTGGACCTATTGAAAGGACTGAATGCCAACATTTATTGTTCTCCTGAGGGTGTCTTCATCTCAATGGCTTCTGATTATTTTAGCAAATGTTTTACAATGACATATGTTACTCACCTACCACCTGAATTACAGGCAACTAATAAAATGGTCTGGGCAGCAGGAGATAATGATTTTGGTAAAATGGACATAGATCCCATAGTAATCACTGTTAAACAAGGTGCTCCTTTACCCCACATTCCTCAATACAAAATATCCCGCGAGGGAGAGGAAGGTCTCAAAGAGGTTATCTCTAATTTAATATATAAAGGGAAAATAAAAGAAACAGAAGGCAGCCCATGTAATAGTCCAATACTTCCTGTTCTTAAAAAACCACAGAGGGAATCCCTGATAATTATAGAGTAGTGATTGATCTTCAAGCTATTAATAAAGTTGTGGTACCCCAATATCCTGTTGTTCCTGACATGAATTCTATTTTACCATGAATCTGTCTTCAGACAAATATTTTACTGTGCTTAACCCCTTCCATGCTCATGACGAGCTCAGCTCGTCATGAGGCACAGTTGAGCTGTGCTGATGACGAGCTGAGCTCGTCATGAACAATGGTAAATCTGAGAATGCAGTGCAGAAGGAAAATATCACTATCAGCCAAGGTGTTAATTTAAAAAATGCATTTTTTAGTGTGATAATTGCTAAGGGAAGTCAATACCTTTTCTCATTATCATTCCAAGGGTGTTCACTTCAATTTACGTGAGTTCCTCAAGGGTATACAGAAAGCCCTAGTATATATAGTCAAACTTTGAAGAAACAAGTAGATCTTTTTACCCCCTCAAAAGGCTCTGTATTACTCCAATACATTGATGATCTATTAATTGCCTTAGATTCAGAGGCAGGTTGTAAGGAGACAACAGTTAATTTCTTACTTCATTTAGCACTCCTAGGACATAAACTGTCCTTATCTAAAATGCAATATAGTCAACAGGAGGTTGCCTATTTAGGTCACCTCCTGTTAAAGGGGGGCAGAAGACTGCACCCAGAAAGAATTGATTTGGTCCAGAAAATAAAATGTCCCCAGATCCAATCTGATGTTTGCGCCTTTATGGTTATGACTTCCTTTTGCAGGCAGTGGATACCTGACTTCTCTTTAATTGCAAAACCTCTGCTTGCTCTAACATCTAAGAATATCAGTAACCCACTCCCTCAGACAGATTAGTGTGATAATGCTTTTCAACAACTAAAGAATGCTTTATGCAATGCACCTGCTTTGTGTAACCCTGATTATTCTAAGGAATTTTGTTTGTCCATGAGAAAGATGGCTGTGCTCTATCTGCTTTAACACAATCCAATGGGGGGAGGAAAAAACCTTGTGCTTATTTTTCCTCCACATTGGACCTAGTAGCTAAGGCTTTGCCAAATTGTGTGCGCTCAGTAACAGCTGCTGTAGTCAGATAATCTGAAATATATGTTCTAGGTCACAATTTGACAGTTATGGTACCGCACGCTGTGGATGTGCTACTAAACAAAACTCAGACCCAGCACCTGACCAGTGCACGCTTAACATGGTATGAGTTAACACTTTTTGCCCCAAATATCATTCTGAAATGTTGCAATGTTTTAAACCCAGCCACAGTGCTACCCCTCCCCAGTGATTCAGGGGAAGAACACCAGGATGGTGTGTTCACCACTGAAGAAGAGACCAAGTGATGGGTAGACCTAAGAGATACTCCCATATCTGACCCACAGGGAGAATTGTTTGTGGATGGTTCATGTTTCAAATTACCGGATGGTACAAACACTGCTGCATATGCCATCACCACTTTGAAAACAGTGGTAGAGTCATGTAAAATATGGCAAATGTCAGCACAAGCAGCAGAAGTGCCCGTACACGGCCATGTGAATTGAGTAAAGATCTGATTGTAAATATTTATACTGACAGTCAGTACGCCTTTTGTGTAACCGACTTATTTGGGCAATTATGGTGGAAAGAAAGGCTTTTTGACCTCACATGGTACTAAAATACAGCATGGGGAATTATTAGTAACGTTATTTGATGCTCTGATGAGACCAAAAAAAGTTACCATTGTTAAATGCATTGCCCATAAAACAGTTATTGATGAGAGGTCAGGGAAATGCTTTTGCAGATGAAACAGCCAAGCAAACAGCCAGATCTGAATATAGTTTAATGTATGTATCAGGACCAGCTAGATGGGTCCCTGAAGTACCATGTTTAATAACACCTTAGAATGTGTTGGAGAGATACAACAGGAAGCTACCATGGAAGAGGCAATGCAGATGTATGGTATATTAGATGATACCGTATGTTGGGTAGATCTGTCAGAGAAAGAACGATGGATGCTTCCTAATTGTTATGTTAACGCTATTGATACTATGGCACACAGCCCGGCTCACATTAGTGCCAAAGGAATAGTGGCTACACTAGCTCATGTATGGTTCAACAAACTGATTCCCAGGGTGGCGAGCCCCCTGTCAAAATATGCATGATATGTGCTACTTATAACTCAGGGAAGGGTACCCTAGTCCCAAAAGGCCATTTTGCACCCCCAGATTTGCCCTTTGAAGTCCTGAAAATGGATTTCATAGAAATGGAATGAGTGGGCAAGCTTAAGTATGTCTTAGTGGTGGTTTGCACCTTTAGTAGGTGGGTGGAGGCTTACCCTCTATGAGATAACACAGCCCTAAGTACTGCAAATTACTCCTGAAGGAGTACTTCGAGATTTGGTTTGCCCAGAGTTCTTTGTGGTGACAATGGGCCACACGTCATTGGCCAAGATGGACCTGGTCTGCAAAGGCTTGCAGATAAGGCAAAAGTTTCACACTGACCACCATCCACAGGCTGCAGGCCTCGTGGAAAGATACAATGGTATTGTGAAAGGGAAATGGGAAAGATATGTGCCGAAACAAAATTAAAATGGCCTGATGCTTGGCCCATAGCTTTGTTTTCAATGTGCAATACTGAACACTCGAAAATGGGTTTATCACCATTTCAGATAGTCATGGGGAGTGCTGCAAATGTATGGGGTGTACCTAGACCAAAGAAAGTCTCAAATTGAATACCCCTTGTGTTGAATATTATGACCTATTGACTAAAGAATTGTGTTTGACTCATTCACAGGTGAAGGCCAGTCTCCCTCGTCTTGAATGTTCAGGTCATAATCTGAAGCCTGGAGACTAGGTCTTCACCTGCACATTCCAGATAAAATTCGGTCTTGAGCCATGCTGGAAAAGACTGGTGCAAATGCTACTCGCCACTCAGACTGCTGTCAAGTGCATGGGACACATACACAGGCTGCATGCCAGCCAAGTTAAGAAAGCTCCAATGCCTTTGTTCTATGATCAATGTGTGAAGCAAGGAATTCCTGATTTGGAAAGTGAACAAATTCCACAGCAAGTATCTTTAATGATGGTGAGCTAGCTGAAGAAGGAGAAGTAGCGCATCCACTGATCAACTCCACTACTTTTGAGCCCAAATTGATACCAATACTTCTATTTGAGCCTAGGTATAATTTGAGACCTAGGACTGTTAAAAACTCTAAACTTTGACTGAAAAAACGATCTCTGTAGAGATAGCAAACCATGCCGGTGGTCAAGACCACCAACGTCTGGACCTGTACATAAGCTTGCCAGTGAGCCTTTGAAGTAAAGGACACTGGGAACTTTTGATGTTCTTTAGTAGAATAGAAACGGATTTTTAGGAGGTCTAAGCCAGGTTACTTTGCTTTTGGCTGTTAGGTGTTTTTGATTGGTTTCTCTTTTTGAAAAGATAAAAAGAAGAGGCCTACAGAAACAAGGTTACATATCCATGGAAGGTAAGGGAAGAAAAGAGAAAAAAAATGGTCTGAGCACAAAAACAAATATTAGGAGAAGCATAACCAATCAAGAACAGTTATTTTACATCATACACAAAAAATACAATATGGGTAAGACTAGGAGTATTGAACTGAGGCCATTTGGGAAATCACCCTCTGATCTCTGGCATGAGGGAAGGACTCCAGTGTTTGGTATACAACAATTTTGGACCAAAAAAGTGAAAATTATTATGCTTCTGATAATAATATTCGGAATGCTACGGTTGCTCTGGTGGTTAGAAGAAAACCACCCAGTCTAAATCAGTGACATCAGTCACCACACCAATACCAGAGCATGAGTACATAACGCTTGCCCCACATAAGCAAGCACACCACTTGCAACATGTGAATAATACATTAATTCAGGTTTTACATAATGCTCATCTTGGCTATAATGCTACAGATTGTTGGATATGTGGCTTCTTCAGTCAAAAGGAAGGCATCTCTTATTTCTCTACCTTTATCCTACAATGGGTCTTTTTTATTTTTATTTATAGAGCACTCAGCTGCCGCAGCAAAGTGGCTCGGCTCGGCAATCAGCCCGACTCTTTTTAATTTATACGTGCAGCCGCTAGCCACTATTGCAAAAAACTGTGGTTTAACCATGGTGTCGTACGGCGACGACACCCAGCTAGCGGTTGCACTAAATGGGGACCCTGCGGTTGAAGCCCCGAAATTCCAGAAAGCCCTAAAGGAGGTGGCCTGTTGGATGACGAAGAACTGTCTCCAACTTAACGCATCAAAAACAGAGGTCCTAGTTCTGGGTAAACAGGCTCATCTTTGGGGAGACCACAGGTGGCCACCGGAGCTAGGCCAAGCACCCACTCCTGTGACAGAGGCTAAGAACCTCGGGGTCTGGATTGACTCCAACCTTACTTTCATCCCCCATACCAAAAGAGTTGCTGGCACCTGTTTCGGGGTTTTGCAGAGCCTCAGACCTATTTTTAAATTTTTCGATGCCCCAACTAGACAACTCATTGTCCAAGCTACAGTACTCTCTAGGTTGGATTACGCCAGTTCGCTTCTTTTGGGCGTTAACCAAGTTTTGTCAAGATTTAAAATTAGGCTAAAAGTGGTAGTGCCTCCACCCTCAGTCGGTGGAGACAAGCAGCGCGATAATTCCGCGCGTGCAGGCAGGGGGGGGGGGTAGGACACAGAGGATAAACACAGGAGCAAAGTAAAATCAGCTTAAAAGAGTTAAAAGAAGTAGCAGCCCGGCTCAAGCCTCAGACATCAATGGAAGTGTTTCCTCACGAGCAAGTCCTACTGCTATTTTTATACTCAACCCTATCAAAGATGGCCGCCGCCGTCTCTTCGACCGTGCCCCCGATGAGTCAGCCCTGAATCGGCTGGTCACCCAGGGGAGGAGACAGAGGAGCGAAAATGCAGCGCTCAATCCAGTGAGTTTTGTCAAGATTATAAAGGTCTTGCATTGCCTGGTGGGAATTGAATTTTGCTTTCTATATCAAAGCGACTAATAAAACCGTACAGAGCCAGTTTAGGGATCACCTTTATTATCTATGCTGGCCAAATGCTGTTAGGATCTATGGCACCATGGAGGAGAGGGAGGAATTTACAGACCATAACAACTCCTCTATGCTATTATCATTTAATGAGAGAAAGCTGTCCAAGGTGGCTATGACATTCATACCTGTGCATGCCCAAAACACCCCCTTTTGTGTTCAAGGTGAAATGCCTTTTGCTGTTGGGAATAGTATTTGCTCCCGTACAGCAATATTAAATTGCACTGGTTCATCATTTATGTCCGCCCAAAACACATATTTTGTTTGTGGTAATCAAGCTTATGTCTGGTTCCCGAAAGGATGGTCAGGCAGTTGCTATATTGCATTTATTCTTCCTCCCACTTTCCTTGCACCCTCTGATTATCACAGGACACATCAACTTAATAAACAGGAAGTACAGGTTGACCAGACAGATACCACACTGCAGCAATTTATTGATGCCATGAAGAGTCTGGTGCCTTTCTGGGATACCATAGCCAATAGTGTACTGGTGTGCCGATTTATCAGAGTAATGGAAGAGGTTATCAATAAGACTGTTGGTACACTCAGTAACAATTCTGTAGAAATGCAAGGTACTCGTCTTGTTTTCCTTCAAAATCATAGTTTAGACATTCTTTTAGCAGAGGAGGGGGTAGGCCACTTAATTGGTAGTTCATGCTGTGTGTATATCCCTCATAATGCTCCTAATGTTTAGAGAAGTACTGCTCACATGGGGTTGGAAACTATCAGTGATAACCTTGGTTATAGGTAGGATTATTTTAGGGTGCTGTCTATGTATGAATTATCTTCCAATGTGCTGCAGCATGCTCCTGTCAGCCTGTAAGCCCCTCCAGAATATGGTTAGGATGCAAGAAGAATATGGGATTTAATGAACATTAGTATTAGTGCCCTCAGATTAGCCTTCTTACAAAGGCCCATTTGTTTCTTATTTTCCCTGTTAATAAACCTATAATGAAGAATATCTGAAAATTAAGTACTATCATGATATGAGGTGCCAATCCAACGTATGTATTACTGATTCTATAGGTTAGTGATAGCAGGTATTTAATAAATGTTGAACTTATGTTCAAGGACCATTTGAGGAAAAGGTTATATAACATGAACATAAGTGCAGACATTTTCTAAATACACTTGACCTTGTGCAACGTTGTCTGAGGAATTTTCCATGCACGTGCTGACAATGTGCATTCGTTTGCTCTCCATGCCCTTGAAAAAGTACCTATTGGTTGCTAGAATAATTACACCTTTTTATCATTTGTGCTTTCCTCAAAATGTAAAGTCACATTTCTTTTTCCATTCAATTTGCAATTAGTTAAGGTCTGTGATTCCTTCCTACTTCACTTACCTTGAAAATATAGTGTTGTTAGCTATACTATTTGTATGTACAACTGGAA
The DNA here is from genome assembly GCF_964263255.1 of Lissotriton vulgaris. Classification (NCBI taxonomy): domain Eukaryota; kingdom Metazoa; phylum Chordata; class Amphibia; order Caudata; family Salamandridae; genus Lissotriton; species Lissotriton vulgaris. The sequence goes on along the minus strand of NC_141685.1, from coordinate 1,953,419,467 downwards.
GGAAATTTACAGTGGATTAGGGGAGTGGAGTCTTTGTTTGAAATATAGTATAAATATGAAAGAAGAATTGTTTTCAGTTGTTCATTACCTTCAATGAACAGGCTTTTCATTGTTGGTTTAGTGCCCGCTTAAGCATGAATAAATGGCTCTGTTTTACCTCAGACTACCTGTACTCACTTGGATTAAGTGGACAAGAGTGCAAGTATCCAGAGCGCAGAGGTGCGTGTTCCACATATGGAGCGAGAGCTTTAAAAATGATTCATGCATGTGGGAAATTGCCAAACGGGTTTGAAGTGGAAACCATCTAAGTTCAATAGGTGCCACACAATCTTGTCAGATTTCCTTATGATAATAACCAATCTTGAAGCTGCATCAAGGACAGCTGTATATGGTTGTTTTTGTAGGAAAAGGATGCCAGTGAGGATGCAGATACCATAAACTAGTCTCAACATTACCAGTGACTGGTTTAAGATCTTGTAGGAAAAAAGTTTCTTGTTCAACTTAATAAGTCTTAACTTGTTCTCAGCACTGTTTGCCAATGATTTTATATGGACATTAGGTTTAATCTGTGCTCTAAAATTCTGAATATGTAAAGACCAGCCTGTTTCTTTGAGGTGTGCAAGCCGAAATTCCCCAGCATTGTTTTTGTTGTCTGTATAAAAGGAAGTTGGTTCTGTTTTTTTATTAAAGTTTAGGTTCCCCCTGCTCATCAAGCTTTGTATTTAGAATAGACATTCCTTCAAGTGTATAACAGAGGTAATTCTTATGAATGTTTATGTTACTGTTTAAGTCATAAGCATAGTTATATTAAGAGAGGACAGGAGTATCTAAGAATTTCCATGAGTATCAAGATACAACATGAATAAGATGGGGCTGGATGCTAATTATGAGTGACCCCCAAATGGTCTTTTTTTCAGGGTTTGGCAGCGATCATGCAACTACTGTTTGGACTACTGTAAAACCGTTGCACCAACACCAACACATAAAAAGAGAATATGTCAATATCAGACATACTGAGTGCTACTCCGAAGTCGAGGAAAATATTAGATAAGTTTAATTTTTCCCCAACATTTGGTAGGCATGACTAGTGATGTTCAGTGTGATCATTTCTATTGTATGCCTAATTGCTAATAGTTAAGGGGATTCTTTACACATTTCAAGATTTTTCTTACAAAGATAGACCAGGGATTGGAGAGACTTTTTGCATTCTCCTGACTTGCTTATTCATTATATTCTGTAGGGGGAGATTAGCAATGGTCTCCCATATTGGCTACAAAGAGACAATTGCGGGTTTAGCTAGGCTATATGGAATTGGGTCCATCGGTTAGATAGAGGGTTTGTTTAAAGCAAATTTGTATTCACGTCTCCTTTGTAGAGGGGGGAAGGATGTCCAGCTGTCAAATGCAAATCTACCTTTGTGAATAGAGTCCACTGTCAAAGAATTTGTCTAATTTATTACAACAAGAATTCTGTAGTTGAGTAGGTTTTTTTTTGATCAGTCACTAGTTTGAGCCTTTAAAAATTCAGGTGGTTTTCTGGTCTGCATTTTTTACATCTTTATTTGGGCCTGAAGAAAGGGTATTGTTGTACATAAGATATAAATTACATTATTTTTTCACCTTTTCCTGGTCGGTAAGTACTTGTACAGCTTAATCATACAATTTACCATCTTGCATTCACTCACATTGGTTGGGCAGCATCCCTGCCAGATCAGTCAAGAATTGTGGGTGTGTTTGTTCATAGAAACTTTACTGGGCTTATTCACTAAAGCAAGTTTCTCCCTGCGTTCTACTAATTCATTGCTAACAATCCCCATTCAGTCATGTTGTCCCCCAGTAGCTCATCTATCCTTCAAAGAGATGAAAATAGGGTTAGGGGCGAATTGCTGGCTAACGGATCTCATATTTCCTACGATGAGAAGCATTCACCACTTTCAAAATCAAAATTAATTCCCTTTCCTTCTTATGCCGGTCAGGTGCTGAGGATCATGGCCAACTTCCACCATTGTGTCTGCACTGGAATAAAGACTAATGCGGAATGAGTTGCTGGGTTCTATGTTACAATAGGATGAAATTAGAACTCACGTAGCATATCGTTCCTTTTGAAATTGAAAGTTGAAAATAGGATTTTTGCACAGACAAGCCTTTTGAGGGGCATTTGCTCAGAATCTTCAAACAGTGAAAGGGACAAGATTCCTTTCTGAAAGTCTGAGGGCTTTTGGAAATGCGTTTTTGCACACAAGTAATATGGGAGGAAAAGAAAACTTCTTGATGCTCTGTTCACTGAGGTTTCAGATGTATTTTACATTACACTGGCATTACTAAAAACACCATGATCTCATTCATAAATTTTATTTGGGGCAAAATGATCCAACACAAATTTGAGCCGGCATGCATGTTTCATACACATCATGTGCATATGCATTTTTACCCATCCATAAATTGTTAACCAGGTGCAAGGCAATCATGGACAAAATATGCATGGGTACACCAGGACTGATTTCACAACTATCTGCACCACCAATTTCAATAGTTAAGATTCTCAGATATGTTCAATGTGTGCAGTTATTTTCGTTAGGTTTTCGTTACTGCTTAGAATAGGTTTTTGTTACTGCTTACAATATAATAAAGAACAGGAGTATAACCCATAGACCGGATTGAGATCTGGGTATATATACGTTTTAACAACAGTGTCTCAACCGGATTTAATGAGGAAGGCAAATAAACACATATGTACACAACATTACAAGGTAGCTAAGAAAGGAGAGACTCCCGGTATCTTTTTTGAAAAAGTGCTCATGGCATCATATATTGAATTCACACTTTATACTGGACAGTTATAACAGCACCGTTGGTATAAAATGCAGCGACAACCCAAGGGGGCTTTGTGCACGTGGTGCTCGTGAAACAAAAAGTGACGGTGCAAGTGACAGGTGGAAAACACAACGATGGACGCAAAGTGACAAGGTGAAGAGCAATATATACAAAAACAATGACTGCTTTTCAATGAATGGAAGACAGATAATTTTTTGTGAACCAAAGTTGAGAATGAGCCGTGAGTCTCGCTGTATGATCGGTCAACGGCATTTCGATCCGATCAAGTCAGGATCATCATCAGGACCGGGTTGCCATTCAGGTGATGAAGGTAAAGAGTGAGCCGGAGAATCGCAGGTTTGGTGGTAAGGTGCTGTACAAGGCGGATGAAGTGAACTGGAATCCGTATTCGTGGTAAATAAATGCAAGACCCGTGGTAAGCGGATCCTAGGCGCAGGGTCGGAGCCCCGATCCACTGTGTGGCTCCTGAAGGGGTCAAGCAGAGGTTGGAGGGAAGGTCAGATCCCCGATCCACTGGCAGGGTCCCGGCACGGGTACCTCGGTTTCAGAGTCAAACATACCGGGCGAGACTGCACACAATTATGACACTGTTGCAGCCACCCGACGGCCTCTGGATTGACTCCGCGGCCCGCCTACTCTGAAACCGAGGTACCCGCCCAGTTTGTCTTTGGCTTGGCTTCCTTCAGGGGTGTCTCCATTATTTCAATTGTTTCTTGAAAACTTCCCTACACAAAATAGGTGGTTGTGCCGACTCACGCTTTTTGGAAGCCCCCATTGGGCTGAATTGCATTTTTACCTCTGCATAAAATACACAGGATTGGCGCAAAGCTTTTATTAGCTGCAGCATATCCCCGAGAACTAAGGACAAACTATTTGTGTTAGTGCAAATCTAATATAGAGCAAAATAAATCAACACTGTTCACAACATTCAGTAGGACATTATTCTGTTGCATCTTAGTTAACAGCTTTTTTCAGTGAAAATTTTTAGGTTACCTAATTTATCAAATTAAAACAGTAAGTAATCACAAAACACGTCATGTATTTGGACAGTATAATTTTATTTGAAATATTCTGCGAAATATCTAAAAGTTGTCTTTTTAAGTTCAAGAAAATTTTATTTGATAATAATAAGAGAGAAAACCAGGTGTCAAAACAAAGTACAATATGATGTCAAATTAAAGATTCTGAAGTTGTCTTTTTATTAAATGTTTATCAATGCTTTTTAACTTTCGTGCTCTCTGTGTTGGTCTGCCTGTGAAAGATGGCCATGGGCATCTAGCGCCTCGTCCAGTCTTGACTGAGGCACATATTCAAAATATACGGCAGGACAATTGCAATGAAAGTCCTTTTCCTGAGGCTGCCACTAGTGTAGTAATTTCTGAAAGCTAATTGTGAGACCGGATTGTTACGAGATGTTTTTCACAACTCAGATTTCATAAACAAGTAATCATTTGTCAAGATTACACGAATTCTTATTAAAAAATCATTTGCAGTATGTATTTCACTTGTGTAGTGATCACCATGTAGAGTTTCCCTCAAAATCTCGAATTGACCCACATACAGTATACCTTTCAACTCTGACGCTTAGCGAAGACAATTTAACAATCCGTACTGTTTTTCATTTCACCACACAGTCCCAATTCCTGAGGAAACCATTAGAAGGCAATTACATTACATGAAAACAGTGTTGTCTATTGTTAAAGGTTAGTGCATGATCCCTCTTTTCAGGTCGTTGAGGTTCAAAGGTTTATTCTTTCTCCTTGTACAAGTTGTGCTCTCACTTGCCAAACATCCTAAAAATAATTAAAATAACATAGTTATCAAAATGTCTATAGCAGTGTAAATCCTTAACAGCTGTATGTGAAAAAGCAAACCGGGCTCTCATCACCGAATACTACTAGTACAAGGAGAACTTTTAAACTAAGCAAAGTTGACCGAGTTTGCTTTTGAATAAAACACACAGAGTTTGAACACACTTAAATGCACCCCTTTTAACACAGGTAATATAACATTTGAAGAAGAAATAACCTACATTCTTCATAAAACATATAGGTACATATAGCAGGTGACTCAAACCCCCAAACCTGGACGCCGACTAAGGTGTCTGAAGTTCCAAAACCTCGTAAAAATATTCATAAAATGATACAGAAGCTGCAGGTTATCCAACTAAAATCACACTAAAAATATCGAACACGTTTTCATTGGCATGAACGTAACGAGTTGAAAAAAAAAATGATTTCTTGCAAAGGTGATCAACAATATCAGGCGCCATTAATAATAATGATCAGACTGAATCATTTGGAGTTGAAAGGATAACGTGGAGAATATGGCTCCTTAGTGCCATTTTATTTGCAGTATACACTGAGATAATTGCAGAGTCTTAACCTCTTCCACGCGGGGCAAATTCACCCTCGTCATGCTGCACAGTGGAGCTGTGCTCATGACGAGCTGAGCTTGTCACGACTCCGCCCACTCCCGTAGAACACCCGCACAGGTGGGGAATTAGGCCCGCGTGGGAAGTCTGCGGCCGTTATGACAAGCTCAGATGGTCATGAGCACAGCTCCACTGTGCCTCATGACGACCTGAGCTCGTCATAAGCACGCAAGGGGTTACGATGCAGAGACAAATATGAATTTGACCTTTTAAAAAAAAATAAGAATGACTAATGGTCTGGATATTCTATCAGCTGAGATGGTCTTGTGGCCCATAGGGACACTATTGTCTTCACTAAGTTAATATGAGCACACTGCAGCTTGCCTGCTGCTTTTGCGCACATTACTACACCTCTTCATTTTGCAATAATTTCAATGACTGCTTTCACATGAGGACTCATCGCTGTGTTCACTCTCTGCATGTTCCTGGGATTTTGACTGAACATTATGTGCAAAGTCGAACAACATTGCCCCTTGTTATTTTGTTCTGGCCAGGCCTTAGCACTTAGACAAAAGATATCGATGCAGCTGTTTTGACAAACACACTCTGGTCTTATTAGAATACACAAATAGGTAGCACACACTTGGAGAGGGACTTTCCCAGAGAGAAATGCAAGACATCGACTATGATGTAGATCTGCGGTATGGGGTCTGCTCACAAAGCCCAGAGATCTTCTAATAATTTCTAATACTTTTTAGCAAGGGGAGGGAGGTTAGGCACCATAGTCTTTTCTCCATTGTTTATTTATGATATCTCCCTTCCTGATATATGGACAAGCTGCTTCGCTGACTGTATTTGTACTATGTATTTTCCTGCTGGTTGTGGCACGTATACTGCCTGTTACTGCAGGTAAGTTAAAATAAATATTTTAAACTATTCTGTGTCTCTTTCAGATCTTATTGTGGACAAGTACAAGAGGGAGAGCGAAAGGGTGTGTCTTGTTACCACGATTCCTTTGAGATCTGGGAGTGTGTGTTCTGGGGTGTCTAATGATTTGTTTCTCTGTGAGTGAGTAGGAGAACAAGTGAGACACTACAGCTAATTGGTCCTGGGCTTGTGGGTACTAAGGTGGTATGAAGACCCAGTCCCTATACACCAAGGTCCCATAATTCTGCACATGGTTCTGTGTTTGTGCAGAATCCCTGCAAAATGGCGCCACCAACATTTGGTCTGAAACTTATTCACACGACCCCTGAGTTGTGCTTTTGCTTATCCCCAATTTCCGTCTCACCAGTTTCCGGAGACGTCCGTCGTGAGAGGGCTTAGCCTCCTATATTTGTATATTTATAGGTTTTTCAAGCTTGAGATTTAAAAGTTTGTTATTTACCCTATTTTGCGCTTCTGTTCTCTTTGTTTCTTTTTTCCTGTCTTTATAGACACGGCACAACCGTTCACTATTGCGGCACCTAACCGCGAGGCGGTTACTGAACACTTGACACAGCATGGAGTCACCAATGCGGGGGCTAACATTATTTTTGTTATCGAGGCTGATCCAGCTTACTGTTTCGAGGTTTTCTATTCTAGGGTTACATTCCCCGCGGTAGGTGGGAATGATAAATTGTTTCAGGAATATAAGAGGCCGACTGCTCCAGGGGCTTATTGTCCTTATGCATTGCTTTAAGATCTGTTGACAGCCTGGGAGCATACTATTAGGTTTCATGGCGCCCTTCCTCACCCGCTCTCTATTGTTCGCATGTGTCCGTGTCAGCTGATGGGGACACTTGGCTTGTTTTGACTGGTTTTATTCCGCATCCCAACTATATCAATATAATCTGTTTAATACACAATTGCTTCATATTCATAGAAGTGTCATTCAGTACATGTCACATGCACTTCAAGTAGCTCCGGCTGCAGCTATTCCTCCACCACCAGGACATGGTGGCGGATTGGTGATTAGTCCTGTTATGATTAATTTGGTGACAGACAAACGTCCACAAAACCGTGATGGCTTGCCATTTTGGCTCGTACAAACATTTGAGCAATTTGAAGCTTTTTTCCCCCACACACAACTCCTGTTGAAAAACACAAGATCCTTACAATGAGTTTGCAGAGTGGTCTGATTCCCGCTTTAGCTGACTGCACCACCTAAGGGATGGTGTATACACTGTGCTTCAATACCCCCTCCATGAGTGTTCTCCTGAACGTTCTGAAAAAGGTACAAGATGAACACTGGGCTGGCCAGCCCTGGATTTGCGGATGAAATTATTGTCTACGGTATGATTCTGGCCAACATTAAAGGTGAAGCGGTTTGCTTACAAGTACGTCAACACCTAGCAGGGTTGGCAGATGTGGATCGGCAGCGACAGTTGCCGATTATAATTGCGGAAGTGTATACCTCTTGGGTCGCAATAGCTTAGGGATTTGACCATTTGTACATGCACAAAGTACATGCCCCTCCTAAGGAGGAGGGTCGTCCAGTCTTTCCTAAAAAGGCTTGGAATAAGATGCAGCGGCAGCAACAACAGAATCCTCGTTCGTGTGCTGGTAACTTATCTTATCTTATGCTGTATTTATAGAGCGCACTGACACCAAAGGTTTCCTGGCGCTGTGATTGAGATTGGAGGTGAGAGTCATAATTTACATGAGTTTTGAGAAGAGCCATGTTTTTAGGCTCTTTCGGAAGCTTAGTAGGGTACCAGAAATTTTAATGTGAAGAGGGAGGGAGTTCCATAATTTAGGTGCCAAGTAGCTGAATCTACGGCCGCCCAGTTTTTTTAGTTTGGCCATCGGCGTGGTGAGAAGGTGAAGATGGGCAGAACGAAGGTTACGAACCGGAGAATGAGGGTTAAGAAGGGATTCTAAAAAGGCAGGGCCCTTGGACTGCCGGGCCTTGTATACCAGGCAGCCAATTTTAAAAGCAGCTCGCTGTTCGATAGGCAACCAGTGCAGCTTGGCCAGGAGAGGCCTGGCGGATTGCCATTTGGGAGTTATGCAGATAAGTCTAGCTGCCTGGTTCTGCACCAGCTGGAGACGATGGAGAAGGGACTTGGGTAGCCCCCAGTAGATTGAATTAGAAAAATCCAGGCGGGAGAAGACGAGGGAGATGACAATTTGCACCAGGGATTCGTGGGAGAATAAGTGGGAGATCTTGCGAATTTTGCGTAGCTGGAACATGCTGGCAGAGATGGTGGTACCAACATGAGTTTTAAGGGAGAGATCAGTGTCGATGGTGACGCCCAAGCTTTTTACCGAATTCAAAGGTTTAGGTGGAATGCCAAGCTCCTTAGGCCAAAAGTGAGGGCCCCAGTATAGAGGGCTGGTACCAGGCAGGAGGAGTTCCGTCTTCTCAGGGTTTAATTTGAGCTGGTTGGAGATCATCCATTGTTGGATATGCAGCATTGCTCCCTGAAAGTTAGGTACCGCATCCTGGGAATCTAATGGGAAAATGATTTGCATGTCGTCAGCATAATTGAGGACAGTGCAGTTCCAAGAGCTCAGTGAATGGATAAGTGGGCGCAGATATAAATTAAACAATAATGGAGACAGAGAGGAGCCCTGGGGGACTCCACAGGTGGTGGGGACCTGGGTGGCGGTAAAGGGGCCTAGATGGACTGTTTGAGCTCGGCCCGAGAGGAAGGACTTGATCCATTCCCAGGCGGGTCCCTTGATGCCTGCCTGTCCGACACGGTGGAGAAGGATGTCGTGATCCACCGTGTCGAAGGCGGCCGAGAGGTCCAAAAGGACCAACGCCTGAGGGGACCCTCTATCGGCATTCTCCCGGAGGGTGTCCAAGACTTTTAGAATGACTGCTTCGGTTGAGTGCGCCGGTCTGAAGCCTGCCTGGTTAGGTACCAAGAACCCGGAGCTCTCGACGAATGCCGAGAGGCAGGTGGTGACGTAGGCCTCGAGAAGTTTAGAGATATAAGGCAGAAGAGAAATGGGCCTATAATTGGCAGGATTGGCGGGGTCGGCGCCTGTCTTCTTTAAGAGGGGGACCAATATGGCTTCCTTAAAAGCCCTGGGGACCGAGCCGGAGCTGAGGGAGGTATTCAGAAGGGGGAGAATACAATCAGGCAGAGCAGAGAAAGTTGCCCTAAGAACTTGGGGGGGGCAGCAGTCCCTAGGAGATCCAGATTTAACACGAGTGGTAAGCTCAGCAAGAGTGCTGGCGGTAATTAGTGGGAACTGGATGAAAGAGCAAGGATTAAAAGGGGGGGAGTCAGAAAGGCTAACAGGGGTAGAGGGAGGAATAGCATTCTTGATGTTTACAATTTTTTGGATGAAATAAGAATTGAGCGAATTACAGGTTTCTTGGGTGGGGGCCTGGGTTGGAAGTACTCTGTGGTCAGATGAGAAATCGTTGAAGATTTTAAAGATTTCTTTAGATTTATCACTAGCTGTATCGATTCTTTCCGTGATGTGTGAGGCCTTTGCTTTAGTAATAGCGTTCTTATATTCATTACGGGCCCTCACAAACTCGGTGCGGTCCTCCTTGGAGTAGCCCCGTCTCCAGTTTCGTTCGAGGTGACGCAGTTTAAGTTTCTGTACTTTCAGTTCCTCTGAGAACCAGCGATGAGAGTTACCGTGTCTAGTATGGGCAAATTTGGTGAGAGGGGCGAATATGTCGCTGGCTGATGACAGCCAGGTGGTGATCCCATCCGACATAGAATCAATATCTGATTCGGGGAGGGTAGTGGGGTAGGTGTTAGTCAGGTGATCAATAAATCCCTGGGAATCATAAGAATTCCATTTGCGACTCAGTCCCCCGGGGAGGGGACGAGCCTTAAGTTTCCCTTTAATTGAAATAGTGACGTCAATCAGGTGATGGTCAGACCAGAGGCAGGGGGAGATGACTGGGCAAGACAGGACGAGGTTGTGAGTCCAGATGTGGTCCAGAATGTGGCCCTTGATATGAGTTGGGGAAGAGATGTGTTGGGACAGATTTAGGTTTGTCAAGATTTCAAACAGTTCGGTGGCGTGGGGTCCGGCTTGGTCATCGTCAAACCAGTAGTTGAAGTCGCCAAATACGGCGAGTCGGGAATGGTGGGTGAGCAGGTCGGCTACTTGCTCACTGAAGGACAGTGGAAATGATGGCATTGGCTGGGGGGGGCGATAGAGGAGTACAATCGCCAAGGCACCCCCAGAGGTTTCCACGCTGATAACTATGTTATCTGCCCCTGGTAGGGTAAGTGAGACGGAGGTGAGGAATCTGAAGTTCTTGTGTATGATGGCCGCTACTCCCCCTCCCGGGCGACTAAGAGGGCGATTTACATTGAGGATGTAATAGTCCGGGGGGAGGGTCGCCAGGATATCCGGGTGGGAATCCGGCGTGAGCCAGGTCTCCGTTAGGAGCAAGATGTCGGGTTTATCCATGTTGAGCAGCAAGAATAAATCAAGCTGATGCTTCACCATGGAACGAGTGTTGAGGTAGAGCACACGGAGATGGGTGTCATTGTTAGATGCCAAAGGGGTGGCCATAGGACAAGAATGGACAAGACCATGATCAGAGTGAGTGCCAGGGTCAGGCAGCTTACTCGTGATCTCCAGGAGGGCAGTGCGCTCCCACACGCCAGGCGGCAAAGGGCAGTTGGAAAACTGCAGATCCCTGAGTGTTTTCGCAGGGTATGTGATGAGGGGGCCAGGGGTTGTGGCCCCTGGGCCCGGGCGGGCGCGGACGGGCGAAGACGGGCTCGCCTTTGGCGCGCCTTCGGCGCGCCGCCGGCGCGCCCGCTGCGCCCGTCCGCTGCGCCGACAGAATGGGGGCTCCATTTTGTAGTGATCGAGGGCGGGAGGGCGGGAGGGGCGAAGCACAGGAATGCTGACCCTGATCCGGCTCCTCACCTAAGATGGCGGCCCCCCGAGCAGCATCCAATCGGCTGCGAGGGGTGAGATCAAGCGCGATCAGCAGCCAAGAGATCCCCTATTTTTAAGAGCGAATCTGTGTTCAGGGAGTGATTAAGAGCGCCAAGATACAACAGAGTGAGCAGGTAAATAAAATGCTGATGACAGATTTTAAGTGATACTTTTTTTTAAAATGCGACGAATTTAAAATTAGCAATTCTACAAAGAGCAATTAGCAATTCTACAAAGAGTGCACGCAGAGTCCCGGCTTCCGCCTCAGGACGAGATATCACTGACACACACACACACAATCGTAATCACGCTTTAATAACGCCACATAGATGAACGGATGGAAGTAGCCATGCCTGTATTTGGGTAGCATGGACTATGCCTAAATAAGGACTGGATTTCTAAGCCTATATAAGGGCAATGTGAATTATACCTCTATAAGGGCATGAATCAGGAAATTCATACGGAATCTAAATTGATACACAACTTCACTTAATGAAAGTGATGTACTATGACTAGTCATTGGGCCCTAGGGTCAGCAAGGAGCTGGGCTGTAGTAACTTGGAGCTAAGATCCTGTTTTGTTTTTCCAACATTGTGCCTGCCCAATCCCGGAATGACGCTACATCTTGGAATTTTTGCATTCAGTTTGGATTTCTTGTATTAGTTTCAGTTGGCCAGCAGGTCTGGCTACTGCATGGTATCCTAACAGGTTCATTTAGGCCAGCGGGGCATTAATGGATGCAAAAGAAATACTCTCACCAAGTATACTTAGTGGGGCATATGGTTGTGTGTGCTCCCAAATAGTGTTTTTGTACAAAATAATGGAGAAGAGTATGTGCAAACTAGCTTTGCTCCCATTATGTGTGATTTGTGGTTTCTAGCCTATAGAAAGATAACCCTAAAGAACCAAAAACTTCCTGCAGGCGTTTTACATCCATATTTATACAAAGAAAGTTTAAAACTAGGGTGCAAAGAAATAGGTAAATTCAAGTAGGCATGCACAGGTCGATCCTTGCTATATCAAAGCGGTTATAAGCAGAGTGCCAAATTAAAAATCAAATGTCCCACTAGACCCAAAGAGGAATAAGCAACAAAAATAACCTTGGGCGTAATGAGTAATGTTTTAGCATAGTCTGGCCAACATGGATGTTTGCCGTTAGATTAAAGAGCAAGAAAGTAGATTTCCAAAGCATGGGAGTTGGCTGGACACTTCGTGGCCTACGCCCTGTGTACATGGTCGAAGTTGTATGTAGGTTACCACGTTGTGTGCTGGGTGCAGGATCTGGCTGCAGACCATGTCCTAAAGCTAATCCCTGTCGCGCACAGCCAAAGAAAAATGAAAGCATTGCTGACCACACTTGCGGTTGGGGAGAGTGGAGTGAGAAACTTGGGAGCTGGATGTAGTATAACCAACTACAAAAAAAATAACACACACACACTGAAAACAACTTTAAGGCTAAATTATTGCTTCTTTTGCTCATAAGTCATTACCTGTGTTGTTATTAAAAAAACAAAAACCACTCACGTTACCAGAAAAAACTGTTAAATGGTGTTGTGGTTACGAAACAAAACCTGAAAACCACCAAAACTGGATAGTTATGTTTATCTTCACACACAGCACCCTGTTTTGCGTAAAGTTCCCTTATATGGGAGACTGAATAGATCAATGTTCAAATGTGTTCGGAAAAATGTGCTTGGATTTAGATCCTAGATTCAGAAAGAGAATGCGAGTGAGATATATATGTACAAAATATTTATATAATGCAATCACTTGTCTGTTGCCACTTACGAGAATTCCTACTTTTTAATCACTAATTGTAGAAAAAGAAGCCATTTGAAATTTTAAACACCTCATTAAATGCCCTTATTTGAATAGTCTACTTGACAAATATTTTGATGCTGAAGCTGATGCTTTAGCTCTTAGGTTAGGGCCTTATATTTTTTGCGGCTCTGTCTCAGCTCTCACTATGAATTTGGTTTGTTACCACCTCTCTATCTCGCAATTTGTGCCGGAGGACAATTCTGTTGTGGAGCAGATGAACCGTGACTTACAGCAATCTTTAACAGCTAGGGTATTAGGTACAGGTTGGAGCTGGTTGACTCATCTTTATGGAGTTCAACGTGCACTAAACAATCTCCCAAGAAGATATCTGGGTGGGCGTACCCCATACTAAATGCTCTTTGGCAATAAAATGTTTGTGCCAGACCTTGATGGTCTAGACACTGCGGCAGCTGTTGCAAACTTTGACATAGAAAACCGTTCTGCTATGTTACAAGATCTACAAAAATCTTGTGATTCACAAGCTGAAGGCCATTTGCCCTCTTCGACAGATGCAGCACTGCTGGTTCCGGTTTTTGTCTGGCTTCCTAAAGTTGGAGATCTGGTCCGAGAAAAGGTGGAGAACAAAAAAGATGTGGTCCATCATACCATGTTCCGGTCAAAGTCCTTGGCTTAAAAGGCACTGTGTTGTGATTCTGCCTCCACCACTACCTGGTCGGAAGGAGAATCATTACATTTTCATTGAGCATGTCAAGCAACACCAAATGCCCGATACTGAATAGTATGCCTACAAGCATTCGATGCTGGGATATTTCCATGAATTCGATGGCTTCTGTTTCCTCGACGTGTCCCCAACAAATGGGGAGGGCGCGGGGGGTAGAATCTTCCTGTTTTACCTTCTACTACTATGGATGATGTGTATGCTTCTCCTCCAATTGAAGTTATAATTGACATTACTGTAAGTACAATCCATTCACCCTCCAATGAAGAGTAACCACTGTTGTTTCAGCTGGAGTCCAGTGGTTACTTTATGGACCGTAATAGCTTTTCATATGAACGATTTTGTCGTCGTCATCATCTGTGGCAGAGCCCCCTACACGTACCAGTCTCTTCATCTCCTGGTTCAAAAAGATCTACCTGGTCCCACCCTGGACATACGTCTGGATGGTCCTGGCAATGGTGTTCCTCTTCATGTGGATTGGGTTTGTGACTGTGTTTTTCCTGTTGATTAATGGCCATTACCTACCTGAACGCTCTGCTATGAATTTGGTTGACAAAGTTTGAGCCCCTCATACTTCATCGCATATAATGAAACGAGATCAAGCCCTAGTCAATATTTCGGTATTCCCAGTTGTTGATGGCATTGTTTGGGATAAAGTAGCATTCGATATCCATACGTTTTTCGCGTATCATTCGCAGATGTGATTTTGCCTAATATACACTCTGATAACTGAGATATTCATGCTGTTCATTCATTGTTCTCTGACTTGAAATATTATACTGCTTTTGATACTGAAGATTTGTATTTGAATACAGCAAATTATGCTGATTTGTTCTTTTATCAACATCATTTTTTACACAAAACCAGTAGTCAGAGACCGTTTTTTAATTATACCAAATGGGAGCATTGCCCAACACCGTTACCGGTGAGTTCGAAAACCCAACAGAGTAAATTTATATATTTTTCTAGTTACAATCTTTCTGACCCTCAGTCCTATTATAAACTAAAGATACCACCCCACACTAAATTTATGCTGACACACAATAAATTAGTTTATTCCTTGTCCTTCATTAATGGTTTAGCAGTAAAATGTTAGGATACTGGAAGGATATTGTTGATTTAAAGTCAATTTGGGGTCCTAAACTCTGGTAGGTGCAGGGTACTGAGTCATTGCATCGCACATGCCTGATACCATCTCAGTTCATATTTTTAAATGAGATGGTACAACAGACTATTTGTTTTGGTTTGGCCACAGCAAAACATTTACATACTGCCTCCATTCCATCATTGGCACCTTATGAGATATGGCAAATGCATAGCAACTACACAATTGAGGACTCAGCTGTCATGTTCCAGGATGGCACACTTAACTCTTCCACTATTGACCCTTTGGGATCGTTACTGTGGCCCACAAGGTCAAATGCATTTCAATTGCGTTTTCTAAATACTTCAAAAGGGTTTACACAGATTAGACAGATCCCTGTTTCTCACTTTCCCATACAGTTACCATATATTCAGTGGGTAAATTGTGTCATCAATGGTTAGAACATTCCACACTGTCATCGGTGAAACAACAACTTTCTCTCTTGTCAGGTGGCATTGATCTGGCGGATTTTGTTTTGGGTCCAAAGTCCCGTCGTACAAAACGTTTTGTTTATGCAGCCTATAATGAATTTTGGAAGCTATAGCAGACGGAAGCTGCTGGGCGCATGCACCAGATTTACCAAGAAAAACTTGGAAAATGTTCTTGCGGTGGTGATTACAGCATTAATACACTGTCTTAGCGTAAATATACATTAGATAATATTGTATCATCAGTCATTGACATTGTTCAACATGAAGTGTCTGTTTTGTACCATGGTCAAAATCAGTTATGTTCTATGATGCAGTTTGCGTGGATCTTACAAACGCTCAAACGTGGAAAAGTACCATGGGATTACCTCAATCATTCCACACTGTTTTTGCTCCTTAATTTGACTGATAAACAGAAATTAATGTCGATGAAGGACACAACATACACATTGTTACATATTGAACACTTAGATCAGCTACCATTTTCTGTGGCAGAGACGGATTCGGCTGTGTGGTAAAACATATGGTTATTTCACTGCCTATCTCACTCTTTCAGTTTACGGCATGCATGAAACATTGTCCTGTGTGTAGGTATGAGTCCCTGGGTTGTAGCTATATTCACAAAATATGGTCGTTGCCTTTCACCTTTAGATGTCAACGCGCGGATAAGGAAGTTTTCCTTATAGGGGAGGATTGTGAGTCTACAGTAGTACATTCTCTAGTCTGTAAACAAGTTAAACTCCACGGAGCCTGTAATGTTTCGTCCCCATATCTGGCTTGTATTTTAAAAGGTACCCCTGTCCCAGCTATTATTCCTGCATTAACTTTGCTTTCTAATGACAGTTATCTTATTTTGAACAACCACGACTGCTGTGGCTTGTGGGCAGGCATCCTGTATATAGTGCCCGTTTCCCCAACGTGTTACATGTAGCTGCAATGTCCTGTATCCACCCCCGCATGGGATTGTAGATAGTTTGCTTTGGCCTTCCATTCTAAGTTTGAAAGCAGATTTCAATAAGCTCAGCAGACTAACAACGCTATTGTTTCAACAAGAAGTGGCTCTCACATCAGCTCGAGAGACCGTCGAATTGCAGGTGGCAAGAACCGCAAGTGAGATTCACTGAATGCTAAACACAAATCTCCCCCTCCTTTTAGGAGGATTAATATACCAGACATTTTAATGCGTCTGATACCGCGGGCCTAGCCCACTTTTTAAAAGTTGTGCGATCCAGCCTTGTCATGTCCTTTCAGACTATTTTTACAGTGCCTTCGGAGGGTTTCCAATGGTGCTCCTGCTATTTCGCGGTGTACTTGTATTATTATTGCTGCTGCGCAATGACTGCTTGATCTGTCGAGCTGCCAAGCCCGGTCCAGTTGCAGCTGTATCATGACTGGATGCGCCAGCTTTTTGCTGCAATGCCATCACAAGCTCTTGACATCAACTACTGGCTCACCTTTAGTTATGCCTACTTCACCTACGTGCAGCATGTGTTCTACTGCCTCCGGTGCCTTTTCAATGCGTCCCGGTTGTCTGGCTTTCCAATACAACCTACGCTGCCATGGATTTCGACCTGTTAATGGGTCCGGTAAAGGCCCATCACCAGAAATGTTCTATGGGTAGGCGCCCTGTGTACGATCCTTTATTTGGACCAACGGCAGACTTTAGTACCTGTGCTTGTGCGCAGCGCCTCATAGATCGGAGAAACGCAGTTTGCCCAAATATGCTCCTGACAGCCTCTGGATGGGGAGCATCTGTGGTCCTTCGACTAACTCAACTGAATGGTATACCTGTTTGCTATGGAAGGTTTAGACCACATACTGGAGTTAATGGCAGTCTGTTCTGCCCGCAACAATTCGCAATCCGAAGATTAGATATGAATGGATATGGTTTTTTTGTACCAGATTGGCTAAAATATTTCATTTTTTGTGGTTGTTCACACAGATTTCCTAATTGGAATAAAACTGGATCGCTTTGCCTCTGCTTACCTCCGATTTCTGTTTTGGCATAGTACTACTGACCTGACCAAGGGGAGGGTATCACGTGGCCCATTGGGACATTGTCGTCTTCACTAACTTAGCATGAGCACACTGCAGTTTGCCTGCTGCTTTTGAACATGTTACTACACAACTTTATTTTTGCAATAATTTCAATGACTGCTTTCACATGAGAATTCATCGCTGTGTTCACTCTCTCCATGTTCCTGGGATTTTGACTGAACATTATGTGCAAGGTCGAACAACAATGCCCCTTGTTATTTTGTTCTGGCCAGGCCTTAGCCCTTAGAAAAAACATACTGATGGAGCTGTCTGTACAAACCCACTCTGGTCTTATTAGAATACACTTGGAGAGGGACCTTTCTTGGGAGAATAGCGAGACAGCACTTATGATTTAGATCTACTCTCTATAGGCTACTCTTATAGGCTAACATATGGGGCCGGCTGACAAAGCTCAGAGATCTTCTATTATATAATAATACCTCTTCTTAGCAAGGGAAGAGAGGTTAGGCACTATAGTCTTTTCTCCATTGTCTTTTTATGATGACATCTCCCTTCATGATGAATGGACTAGTTGCTTTGCTGACTGTATTTGTACTATGCATTTTCCTGCTTGTTGTTGCACGTATACTGCATACTAGGGCACGTTAGTTAAAATAAATATTTTAAACTATTCTGTGTCTCTGTCAGATCTTATTGTGACAAGTACAAGAGTGAGAGCGAAAGGGTGTGTCTTGTTACCGCGATTCCCGAAAGATCTGGGAGTGTTGTGTTCTGGGGTGTCTAATGATTTGTTTCTCTGTGAGTAGGAGAGCAAGTGAGACACTATACCTAGTTGGTCCTCAGCTTGTGGGTACTAAGGTGGGAGGAAGACCCAGTCCCTATACACCAAGGTCCCATAATACTGCGCATAGTTCTGTGTTTGTACAGAATCCCTGCAATAAGGCTGATATTTATAAAGCTCAAGTACCAATCGAGAGAAAGGCTACAGCTACTTCATAAAGAAATAGTTAGGGCAGTGTCTCCCAAAACATTTAAAACCACGACCCAATTCTTAGCATAACAAATTCTTGACAAGCCACTTGGATTTACCATGGACACTGAACTCGTCCTGAAGGAACAACAGCAAAATAAAATAAAATTGGCCTGGTCTCAGCTGTCTCAACTAAATAAAGTGAAACCATTTCTCCCAAAATGAAACTTCAGAACTGTAGTTCCAGTGCCTATCTGGATGATGGCAATGCCTTGCCCCACTGCCTCCCACATTCCACACTAGCATCTCTTGAGGGCCTCTTACGTTCCACAGCACGCCTCGTCCAGGTTCTGAAATTAAATGACCACATCAGCCACACCCTTAAGATGCTCCGATGTCTGCCTTGCTAATCGCACCATCTATCTTCAAACCTAACTGCATTCATTTACAAAGCCATAACTGACAACACCACCTATCTCACTGACAAGCTCATCACCTCTGATGGCTCTGGGCACACCCAGCAGAACTCCATAAGACTAAAAATGAAGAAGTGCAAAAAAGAAAAAAACCAACGCAATAGGCCTTCTCGATTTAAGGATAGAGGATCTAGAACAAAAGCATTGCGCTCATCTGGATTACTAGAACCCTTCTCCAATTTAGTAAAGTGCTGAACATACACCTCTTTAAAGACAACTACATCACAATGAAGTAAATTCACTTCCACTCTTAGATCACAGCTTAAACTCAAATCACAGTTAAACTGCATCTTGGCCGCTGACACTGTAGAGCACTTCACTGCCTTTTGATTAGACTTCTGTGTAAACTACACAACATATGTTTTAGCTAAAGACTAGATACAGTGACAAGCATTACTGGAGACAAGTGGTAAATAGTGTCCTTAATGAAAGTGGCCAATAACAAAATAATACCCCGAGATGAGGCCTTCAAATATTAAGTAACATACTTTCAGCTTCAAATTACATCAGTAATATTTTTGGATTTCTGGTAAAGAAAACTAAAAATTTTGAAGAAACCCTACAAAAGTAGCTAATTATTCATTGTTATCTAACACTATTTCATTTTAGGATTCCTCAATACAAAGGAAATGTGCATGAGAGACACTGGCAATCAATTACAGAAGGCTTGGATGAAAGAAATCTGAGATCCATCCTAATGTAAGTATAAGCCTAAATGTGACATCGTTGTCACTGACTTATTCACCTAATTATATTGTCACTTTAACCTTTGTTTTTTTCAGTTAAGATCTAAAGTTTTTTTTAAAAGAAAGACTGATCTTTTTATATCATTTAACTATAACGTTACTTTACCCTATGGTTTTTTTCAGTGAATATCTCGTTTTAAAAAAAACAAAGTAATATTTTATTACTATACGTAAAGCCAACCCGTAGGGATGGACCGCACGCAGGAGCAGTCAACCCCATGCTGCGCATGGCCTTTGGCCATGCACAGCAGGGATTTGGAAACATGGTCTGGACTGTAGCCAACCCTCTCGAAGTCAACCAACTCCCCCACCTCCGCAAGCAAATAGCCCAACACTATGTACTTTCATCATGCATGGCGTGGGGCTGGCCGCAGGGCCAAGCTTATAGCTAGGCCCTGCGTCTAACTGCCCGCAAGCAGCTATCCAGAGTCAGTCAACCACAAGCTGCGCACAGTCTTTGGTCTTGCAGCCAGGCCCGGTTTCCAACTCGCAGCAGGTAGCCAACCCCATGCTGCACACAGCTTTGGACGAATGCGCCGGGGGGAGGGGGGGGGGGGGGACGGCGAAGGTTGGCCACAGGGCTTGGCCTACTGCTAGGCCCTGTGGCTAAACACCCGGCAGGCTGCCAACCTCACACCACGCACAGCATTTGGCATGCGCATCATAAGGTTGTCCTTTGGGCCCCGGGAAACCCATGCCTTTGGGCCAAAACATATATATATATAGGGAAGGAGCATGACGCCCTCTTCGACCCTCCATTGGCTCCAGGGTTCCCACCGCCTGGGGCTAGTTCCAATTAAAAGGGGAGGGGCCCCCATTCAGCAATGGCCCCGGGGACCCCATCCCCGGGGTCAAATTCTAAGGGGAGTGGGGCATGCAGACCCCCTTCCTGAACCTTAATATATGCTGTAGACCCCAACCCCTCGAGGCCACACCCACGTGCCCGCCCCCCCCAAGCCACGTAATAAATAAGGGAGGGGGGCGAGCAGCCCCCTCCCCGAGCCTTCTCAGAATGCCTAATGCACATGAAAAGGAGAGGGGTGGGCAGTGTGGCCTCCCTCCTTGAGCATTCTCAGGCCCTGGGAATTCCATCCCCCAAAGCGGTGTGTTCCCCCAATCCAAGAGCTTTTTCAGGCCCTGGGGCTGTCCATTCTTTTTTTTGTTTAAATGGGAGGGGAGATACATGGATCTCTTCCCCCAGTCTCAGCAGGCCCTGGGGACCTAATTTTCCAAGGCTGTGTTTATTTTTAAAAAGGGAGAGGGGCGCTTTCCCGAGCCTCATCGGGCCCAGGGGACCCCATCCATCCACCATGGAGGTGTGTTTTCAGGCAGGGTTGTATCTAATTTAAAGGGGAGGGGGACACGTGACCCCCTTGTTCCTGAGCCTATTTTGTACTGGGGGCCCGATTCCCCCGGGGCCTCTATGTTAAATAGGTGGGAGCCCATCCGGGGCACCCACCATAAACCATACAGCATACAGCACTGCTCCTGCCCGCAGGGACCAACTATTTCTACTGCTCCCTCCAGGTGTGAGCAACCTGTTGATCAGTTTCCCTGTCTCCACTCGGAAAAAGCACAATTTGAGGACCAAATTAGGTGCAATTCCGTTCAGGATTTTTCGCAGTAGCGCTTCATACAGCCATATATGGAAAACACAAGGAGATTTTTTGTTTTGAAACCCATCATTTTTCGAGGCCCCACTTGACGAATCACCCCGATATTTCCATGCACAAACTTGTCAAAAAGTAGCACCTTTCTGGAAAGGTTCTTGGAGATACATCAAAGAGGGCCAAAGTTATCAGCAATAGAAAAAACACATTTTATATGGAAACGGTTGCCCTAATTATAACTACCATCTATTTATCTACACATATTTTATCACAATCTCAGAAGTTTTTTTTTCATGGTCTGCACATCGAATACAATTAAAAAAAAACACACAATATTGAGATTGCGGCATTTAAAATCAAAAGGAGATAACACTTTGAAGATCTTGGGGGGAGTAATGATATAGGGCAGTTCTTTTTTTTGTTATTTTCACATTACTTTGAAGTCGCATCAACGACAAGTACCCTTTTCAAACCTTTTGCAAGGTTGAACAAATGAATAGTTCATGATTCCGTAATTAGATTAAACAAATTCATTATTTTAGTGAGAATCATTCCGTGACCCAGTGAGAGACCACGGCAGCAAAACCCCACTCCTCAATAAGAGAATTAATAATCTCAATTTATGAAGGCGCAGCATTATTTGATAAGGTTGTGCTTTACTTATTACAGCGGTTTTCGTTACTAATCCATATAACGATGACTTGGAGCAGTATTTCTTATCTGACTCAAAACATCCTTTAGATATCACTTTCTATCCCTCAATTTCATTCGAAAAACTGAGCCCCATGGAAATATATCTGTATACAATAGATTTAAATGCCTCCATTAATAATAGAAATTCCTCTGAAATCTAGAGGAATCAATCTTGCACCATATTTAGCTCAGGTTTTACATATTCTCTAAAAGAATTATCGAAAGTGATAACTATTTGAAAACTCCAACGAACCATTATTCCCACTGGTTCAGAAATACTGCACACTAACCACAACATGCATTTAACTTTTTTCAATAAAATACGGAAAGCGTACATTATTAACATCTTTTGAAAATGGGTACACTAATGTAATTGCTTACACTTACCTTAAGGGATACCTCTATTCCCGGTCCAATCCTTTTCACTGCAATTTCTGCAATTTCCTTTTCAATCTTTTCTTGACTCGTACCCTTCACATCTATGTACTCACAATTGGAGCTTGCATAATGACAAGAAATTGCCTGCAAAAACATGTTTTTATATTAATGTAATTATTAATGAAAGCATTTTCTATGGTAATACATTGTTATTGCACATAGAACTGTAAAGTAGGTACCATGCCACATTAAACAAATGACATAAATAGACCACAACGATGAACGAATTAAAATGCTGCAAATTTGAGGTCCTAATTAACTGTATTGAAATGGTTTTAATGTTCAACATACACAAGTTTAAAGTTACACTCCACATGGTGAAAGATATACTTATGTTTTCGGGATAATTTATAAATTTGAGGACTGTCTTTTGTTGGCATCTTCACAATATGTTTTCCATTGCGTGGTGGGTGTGAAAACCTCGGCTGTACATGTGAGGTCTTAATGATGCAGAATAAAGCCACTACACAGTCTTTTGTGGGCATAAAAAGCGAACCTAGACGTTGTGGCGCATACATGGGTAGATTACAATGCCGTTCAGAAACCATTCCGACCGAATCGGTTTCGGAATGGTTTCCGACCAAATCGGATTCTAGGAGTCCGTCCGACTACGATGGTTCCGAACACCATTCGGTCGGACACCCATTGACTTCAATGGGAGCCTATGTTCCGACCGAATACACAGGCTCCCATTGAAGAAAGGGGGGTTGGGGAAAATCTTGCACCCTGTGGCAGGCACCCCTAGGTGTCGGCCACACTGTACATGGTTGGAAAGGGGGGACTCATGAGAACCCATATGGGCCTGATTCAGAGGGTCTTGGCTGAAGGGGGGGCCTGCTACGGACCCACAAGGTCAGATTCTGACAGCCAATTTGTGTTGGAACAACTGATTCAGAAAGGCTGTCCGAATCTGACATTTTAAACACTCTGTCAGAAACGCGGTTTTTAGGCATGTATGAGTTGGCTCCGAATATCTCGGTTACTCCGAATCCCGTTCGGAACAGAGTGGGAAAGTCCGAACGATTTCCGAACATCATAATCAGTCGTTCGGAGATAATTCCGAGTCGGTCTGAAAAAAGGCTTCAGAATCTGATTTGGACTGCCCGAATAGTTTCAGAGGAGGACCATCACTTCAGTTCCATCTACCCTCTAGTTTGCTATATTTCTACCAAGATAACAGTATCTTCGATAGAGTAAATGTGGAATGTAGCTATAAAGTTACCTCACACAATGTTCCTTTTCAGTCAGTCTAGGAGACTTTGACTGAGGCCCTGCACACCAAGAATATTTTAAAGATCCTTGGTTCGTCAATAGATGATTCACAGCACACCCCTTATACTCTTCTATCCCCTGTGGGGTCACTAACGGGCAATGGACAACCAGGGTCCAAGGGCGATATGTTTAAAATATTTTCCCTTAAAATAAAATATTCCTTGCCATTAAAGGATGCAGAGATTGGAATGTGGTGATTACACATCTAGCTATGAAGATTCACTTGACGAAAGTTAGGGGCATAATCAGATGGCTTGAAAAACCAACATTTGAAACTGTCCTGCTCAGACAATATAAACTGTGTAGTAAACGAATATATTGATTGGAACTAACATGGATTCCCACTATGTGGACCAAATAAAGAAACTGACATATGGGTTGATCCTACTACAAAACCAGGAGATCTCAGACGCAGCCAGGACGTGGAAATACCATCAGATGAAAAATTAACGGATATGTGTATGTAGATAAACGTCATTATTCTCATACCTTGGAATGAATTCCACCCCATTCATGCACGACTGTACCAGAAAAAGATCAAGTAAGGTTCTGGACAAAGTCAAGAGTCGCAAGAAAGCCGATTGGATTCTTGATTAAGGGGACGGGAGGAGGAATTCAACAGGCAGAAAGGAGGGCATTCACCAAACCTGGGTGGCTTCCTATTACACACTCAAACATAGAGAAAAGACTCAGAATTCAGGATCATCCATAGACCCAACAGTTCTTGGATAGTGGGGTTTTGTCTACCAGGAAATGCCAATAGCACCCAAATATCGTTATCATATGATAGACTTTACGTTGTTAAACTGGCCACTTCAAAACTGGGACCACAGGCATTAGGTATGCTACATGAAAATGTGAGGGGATAATCAGAGCCATTGACAAAGTTCAAACTTTTACTTGCAAGGTTTCTCCATCAAGGGTTTTCTTCAGAGTTGGGTGACATATTCTTATATATAAAACTTATTTACAATAATAACCTATGTAAATGATTTTTTGTGTGGCAAATTGCCTTCTTTGTATTTGTTTTTTTTGTATGGATTGTGAAACAGTTATTCTGTTCCTGGAACCGTTGTTGTTCACACATAGAAAATGAAAGGACAAGTCCCACTGCAATCCCTAATCAAGCAACATGTACTTAATATGGATTCTGCTATTTGCTTATACTGGACATATGAGTTTATGGGTTATTGCTGCATCTTGTCTGGGGAAAATGCCATGCTTCTTGAGATTTGCACACGAGAAAAGGGGGAAAACGAGCATTACTACCAAGTTATCTCCCACTGTGACAAGTGGAACTCTGAAGCATACGCCCATAGGTTCTGTATTTACCTGGTGTGGTGTCACTGCATCAAATAACAGGGATTTGTTTTGCAACAACTTAATTTAAAAAATGTTGAGCCCCAAGCGAGGGCAAGTGAAACGTAGAGATAACATTTTGCAGTTACAACTGTGTACGATCTAAGTCAGTGGTTCCCAAACCTTTTAGAACCATGTCCCAGTTTTTAGAACATCAAACATTTGTGACTCACCTTCCTTTATTGGACATGAAGAGGGGTGATTTTTCAAAGCATCTAAAGAATTTTGTGGTAGCGAATTGTCATTTACAGACAGCACATTTTCTATGGATATGGCTAATAACTTTGCACTTGCACACCTTAGTCCACCACATACCCATTGATGGTGGCGAGGTATTCCATCACTGTTGTGCCATATTGAGGCGGGCTGCTAAGAGCAGGGAGGATAGCAACCAAGTTGCGGTTGAGGGTAGGGTGCACAACTCTTCGTCCACAGTCAGGGCAGTTACTGGTTGCATTGGTAGGGTTCTATTTGTGATTGTTTTCAGTACTTCCGGGAGCTACCTGGGCCCAAAACTGACGTTTTGGAGGACAGTCCAACCACGTTTAGATATGTCTACCTCGCCCAGCAGCTCCTCCAGCAAGTGTTTGGGTATCATACATGGGTGCATAATTTTAAAATCATTGGCCCAATGTTGTAGGCATATGGAGGATCATGTTTCCTGCCTCTATATCAAAATCCAATCAGATTACATCAGTTATAGTTCTAAATCATCTACTGGTTTTGTTATATATAATAGTCGCGTCAGCGCAGTGGGTCTGTCTAAAACTTTATACAAGCGGGAAAGCATTCTGGTGGTGTTGTCATCTGAGAACATATCTTTGACCTTCGTGGTGTCTCTTGCTCTATGTGCTTGCATTGCAGGTTGTCTAAACTAGTGTAAGAGTTGAGTGTTGTAGTATAGGTCTTTGGGACCCAATAGAAAATCAGTGGCTCATTGGTTTCGTGTTTTGGGAACACCCCAGTGTACTTCATTGCCCCAAGCAAATCCGATCTCCTTCGTAGTGGGAATTTTAGATTGCCTGTCACCACTGTCAGGGTGAAGGGTAAGTCATTTATCTCTCTAGTCCTTTATCCCTTGAACAGTAGTGTAAGGCCACCTGTGCCGACCACAGAAGTGCTGGGTCAGCCTTAACGGGGACTACATCCTTGTTTGAGGAGGCACCAGGATTTGTCCACATGCAGGAACACCACACCAGTGCTGGCAAAATCTGTGCAACTAGGACATTACGGTCAGCTTTAGGGACTCTCATGCCTCCCTAGATGGGCCTTATCAAGACGGACTTAGCAATCCTGGGAGGGGCCACCACCCAATATAAAGGCCCACATCTTTTGTGTTAGAGAGTTTGGAATGCGATAAGGGAGAGGGAGAAAGAGGTATAGCAATTGAGGCAGGGAGTTCATCTTCACGTAACTGATCCTTCCACCCAGGAGATCTCTAGCCTGCCCCATCTACAAAGATCATTCAAGAAGGAGTTCAAAAAAAGGGGGTACATTGCTCTGGTATATTGCAGCCGTGCTTGCAGGGACAACCACCCCCAAATATTTAAACTCGTTCAATGCAAGTTGAAGCCCATGTCTTGCCGCTTCTACCCCGCTGCCTGCTCGTTCTTTCCCAACCTCCATCGCCATAGATGTTTGATAATTTACTTTGAACCCAGATACCAAACGGAAGTGTTGAAGTTCCGTCAGCAGAGCCGGGAGGAATACGGAAGGGTCGGTTAGAAAGCAGGAGACTTTGTCGGCAAACAGGGCCATTTTTATCTGTCCATTCTTAGATCAATCAATCAATCAATCAATCAAGGCATTTATAAAGCGCACTACTCACCCGGAGGGTCTCAAGGCGCTGGGGGGGGGGTGGGGGGGGGGGGTGGGGAGGGGGGGGGGGGTGGGGAGGGGGGGGGTCCGCTACTGCTCCAACAGCCAGGCCTTGAGCTGCTTCCTGAAGGCGAGGTGGTCCTGGGTCAGGCGGAGGTGGGTCGGGAGGGAGTTCCAGGTCTTGGCGGCGAGGTAGGAGAAGGACCTTCCCCCTGTGGTGGCTCTTCGGATGCGGGGTACGGTGGCGAGGGCGTGGCCGGTCGATCGAAGCTGGCGTTTGGGAGCGTAGAAGTTGAGGCGGTTGTTGAGGTATCCTGGTCCTTGGTTGTGTAGGGCTTTGTGTGCGTGGGTGAGGAGGCGGAAGGTGATTCTCTTGTTGACCGGGAGCCAGTGCATGTCTTTCAGGTGTCTGGAGATGTGGTTGCGACGGGGGATGTCCAGGATGAGTCTTGCTGAGGCGTTCTGGATCCGCTGGAGTCTCTTCTGGAGTTTGGCAGTGGTTCCGGCGTTGAGGGAGTTGCCGTAGTCCAGACGGCTGGTGACGAGGGCCTGGGTGACCGTCTTCCTTGTCTCGGTGGGGATCCACCGGAAGATCTTACGAAGCATGCGCAGGATGTTGAAGCATGACGAGGAGACAGCATTGACTTGTCTGGTCATGGAGAGGGAGGAGTCCAGGATGAAGCCCAGGTTGCGTGCGTGGTCTGTTGGTTTGGGTGCGCTGCCTAGGGCGGAGGGCCACCAGGAGTCGTCCCAGGCGGAGGGTGAAGATCCCAGGATGAGGACTTCCGTCTTGTCCGAATTCAGTTTCAGGCGGCTGTTCTTCATCCATTCGGCTACCTCTTTCATCCCTTCGTGAAGGTTGGCTCTGGCGGTGGCGGGGTCGTTGATGAGGGAGAGGATCAGCTGGGTGTCGTCGGCGTAGGAGATGATGTTGAGGTTGTGCTGGCGTGCGATGGCTGCGAGGGGGCTCATGTAGACGTTGAAGAGGGTTGGGCTGAGCGAGGAGCCTTGAGGAACGCCGCAGATGACTTCGGTGGCCTCTGATCTGAACAGGGGGAGGAGGACTCTCTGTGTCCTTCCGGCGAGGAAGGAGGTGATCCACTCCAATGCCTTCTCCTGGATTCTGACGTTGCTGAGGCGCTGTACTAGGGTGCGGTGGCAGACAGTGTCGAAGGCCGCAGAGAGGTCAAGGAGGATGAGGGCCGCTGTTTCTCCGTTGCCGAGCAGGGTTCGGATGTCGTCAGTCGCTGCGATCAGGGCGGTCTCGGTGCTGTGGTTGGCTCGGAAGCCAGACTGCGAGAGGTCGAGGGATCCGTTCGTCTCGAGGAAGGCGGCCAGCTGCTTGTTGACGGTCTTCTCGATGACTTTTGCAGGATACGGGAGCAGCGAGATGGGGCGGTAATTCTTGAGGTCGGTGGGGTCGGCTGATGGTTTCTTTAGAAGAGCGCTGAGTTCGGCGTGCTTCCAGCTCTCCGGGAAGGTGGCGGTGTCGAAGGAGGTGTTGATGATGTCCCGCAGGTGGGGTGCGATGACAGCGTCGGCCCTGTTGAAGACGTGGTGAGGGCAGGGGTCGGTTGGAGATCCAGAGTGGATAGAGTTCATCGTGCGGACGGTCTCTTCGGTGCTGACCGGGGTCCAGGCGTGGAGGGTGGTGGTGGGGGGCGGTGGATCGGTCGTGGCGTGCGTCGGTTGAGTGCAGAAGCTGTTGTGTATGTCCGCGATCTTGTGGTGGAAGTAGGAGGCGAGGGAGTTGCAGAGGTCTTGCGAAGGGGTGATGTCGTTGTTTCCGGCGTTGGGGTTGGAGAGCTCTTTCACGATGTTGAAGAGTTCCTTGCTATTGTGTGCGCTGTTGTCCAGTCGTTCCTTGAATGCAGTTTTCTTGGTGGCGCGGATCAGTTGGTGGTGTTTTCGGGTGGCGAGCTTGAGGGCAGTCATGTTGTCCGGTGTTGGGTCTCTGCGCTAGGCTTTCTTGAGTGCTCTGCAGTTTTTCTTGGAGCTCTTGAGTTCGTCGTTAAACCATGGGGCTTTCTTGCTGCCGGGTCTGCTCGGCGGGGCCTTCAGAGGGGCGAGGTCGTCTGCGCAGTCGCTGATCCACTTCGTGAGGTTGGTGGCCGCTTGGCTGGGGTTCGTAGTGCTGGTGGGTGGCTTCTTGCACAGGGAGGTAGCGAGCTGGTCGGCTGTGATCTTGTTCCAGCTTCTGCGTGCAACCTGTTGCTGGTGGTGGTGGATCGTGGTCCTTCTGAAGCTGAAGTGGACGCAGCTGTGGTCCGTCCAGTGGAGTCCAAGTGCATAATCAACGGATTGGTCATTACCCACTAAAACAGGGGTTCCATAGTAAGGACAAAGAGCAAGGGTAAAAGGGGGCCCCCATGTGTGTGCCTGAGTCAATTGTATGCACTATGAAAGAAAGAGTGAATTCGTATCTTCACTGAAGGCTTAGCATAGTTCACTAAAATAAACTATTTTAGTCAGAGTCTCAGGGAGGTCTTATCTAGTGTTTTTTGTTAGGAATGTCCAATCCACACAGTCATAAGCTTTCTTTGAGCCCAGCGAAAGGAGGACTTAAGTGTTGTTAGCAATGGACTTATTGACCTAGTTAAAGGCTAAATTAAAATTGTCCCCGTATGTCGGTTCTCAATAAACCTACCCGGTAGAGTGATACCACGTAGGTTAGTTGCCAAGATTTTGGTAAATATCTTTACGTCGCTATTGAGGAGTGCAATCTGCTGAAGATATTTATCTTGTTTGGGTATCAATGTAAGAAGAGATTCCATCATTAATTGGAGTTACCACCCGAATTGCTAAGAACAAATTATAGATCTTGGTAAGATAAGGAGGCAAGGAGACCTGCAAAGGCCCGATAAAAGGAGTTACGGAACGGCTTGATTAGTCAGGAGGGTTTTTATGGACTGTAGTGTTTCTTCCAAGTTCTATGGTGTTCTAACTCATCTTGCATCCCTTGCTCGAGTTCCAGAAACAAATTTCCTGCTAAATATTCATCTTGCACATTTAAGAAGCAATGTTCTCGTGCATTGAGGACAAGTCTGCAGGATCTTGCAAATCTGACTTTTGGAGTACACCCTGGTGATCAGCTACTGATATGATTCTGGAGTCTAAATGGTCATATCTTATGTGCACCCCAGGTGATCCACTCTGTCTCCACTCTTGTATAATCATTGCTTAGTTTCAAGCAATTTATATGCAGCGTCTTTAGTTAAGACATCTTCTGGTTCCCCTGTGCACGTTGCAAAGCCCTTTGGGTTCTGAATTTCATTGAAGTTTTATCATTTCTGCCTTTAATTCCAGCTGCTTACTCGGTCAAGCTTCAGGAAAGGAGTGGTATGATTGAAGATTTCACTCCTAATCACCGCATTTGCGACATCCCAAATTGTCACCAATGGTAGGTCATTAGTTTGGTTTCCTCTGAAGCAATTGTTTATTGCCTCTTTAACAGTGTCCTGATGAACGGAGTCCCTAACACTAATTTGTTCATCTTCCAGGCTCTGTATGGTCGGTGTTTTGGGTGGAAAAGTGGGGGGCCGGGGGGTGGAGGACACGGAATCAACTCTGTGGACTTTGCATTCAATACTTTGAACCTGAAGTATGCTTGTGGTGGCATGTGCTTAATAGTTTACATTTGTAGTTGTCCTCTTCCTTGTAAGATGATACATTGCACTGGTTTATGCAGAAGTGTTGAAGCTTTGAGAGATAAAACACACACAATACATATGTAATACAGAACACAGATATACCTACATAAATAGTACTAGACACTTGTCCTGTCTAGAAGTCTTAAACAGGAAGGCACTCTTTTGATCACCAAGTTACCCACACTCAGTGAAGTTTTTATTCTCATAAGGCGTACCCATTTTAGTTGAAATACCATCCGCCAATATATACCCAATACATACTTATTTTTGTGAGCAGTAGTGGGAAACATTTCTTCTAAAACGACAAAAAAATTAAGTGTTTTGATGTGGTCAATGCTGGCCGCGTCATAATGCTGTTTACCTTCTCCCCATTCTGTTCCCGTTTCTTGTTCACCAGTTTATTCTATCCGTCCACCTTTCACTATACTGTTTCTTCTCCTCGCTCCTGCACTCCCTGTTTCTTCTCAGAAATCCCACCTTCCTGGCCATGTTTTTCCACATCCTCCCACTAGTCCCAGTTTCTTCTCACCCGCTCCATCTCTGACAGAAGGAAAAAAAGCACTATGAAGTGCTTGGTGCTGCCTGCTTCATTGCATGTTTTTTAACCATGCCGTTAGCCACCTTCACCAACCTCTCCCCCGTTACCCATCCTCACCAGATTGGCTGAAGCCAATAGTTCGCCCACAGGTGAGACCTATTGACTTTGCCAGTGCTTGTTGCTCTTACAAGGCCAATGTTTTGCACTTCCCTCACATGGACAGCAGTGAAAGTGTGGACGATACCAGGGTTTCGAGTTTCCTGCAGTTGTGTTACAAAGCTTTTTATGAATGTGAACCAAACTGATGATATGATTTGAAGTAACCAGTACTTTGATTCTGAAAGCAAT
Source organism: Lissotriton vulgaris (assembly GCF_964263255.1). Classification (NCBI taxonomy): domain Eukaryota; kingdom Metazoa; phylum Chordata; class Amphibia; order Caudata; family Salamandridae; genus Lissotriton; species Lissotriton vulgaris. Next base: position 1,953,388,418 of record NC_141685.1, on the reverse strand, counting down.
CATAAACATGCACTGGCAAAGGAAATAGATCCTGGTGTTGGCCGCCAGCCTTCTGTCAATTCTTGTTTTGTCATGACTTTGTTGTTTAAGAAGCAGCCAGACCCTGATCAATCTACAAAAAATTAAAAAATGGCTAAAGGCAAAAATGTTTTTGGGGTCAAAAAAGCGGAACTACTTTGTGTGTGGATGTAGTTCTTGCGAAAGGGCTGCATGCCATAAGTCATAGTGAAGTAAGTCAATCGCTGAAATGGGCTGATGCACTGCCTCTTCATGGACGTATGACATCACAACGCATGCTTTTACATCGCAAGTTTTACAACGCATGCCTTTACAACGAATAGTGTTGAGGGGTGCTGGATAGTGAATAGTTTAATTTACTATTCCAACTCCAGTCCCCGTGGATAGTAGGGAAGGTGTTGGATAGTAAATTAAATCTATTCCCTATCCTAGAGCGCCCCCTAGCGCAATGCGTTGTAATGGTTTGCGTTGTAAAAGTTGCGATGTAAAGGCACTGCGTGGTAAAAGTTGCTTTGTAAAGGATGTTTCCCCCTCTTAATGCAAGCTGGAGTGGGTGAAAGAAAAATGTGAATGACAACAATGGACTAATCAATGAAGTCTGTCTGGAAACCACTATAAGTAGGTTATACACATTATTTGAGTAAAGTCAAAAGGTCTTGCTAACTGAGAGCTAAAAAAGTAAATTTGTTAGCCTCTTGCCTTTGAGAAAGAAGCACAGAAAGAAAGAAAGAAAGAAAGAAAGAAAGAAAGAAAGAAAGAAACGGTTGCAAATGTAGATAGAGCACACTGGTTAGCTTATATTCAGAGCTCATGTGAGCAGAGGGCAAAAAAGAAAGAATGAAGGAACAAAGGATAAACAAAGACAAGGAGGACAGAAGGACAAAAAAAGGGAAGGGAAAAAGAAAGGGAAAAGGAAAAAGGACACAGTAGGTATATCTATCTGGAAAATATAGTTAACACAGAATGTGGTTTTACTCAAACGCAATTAATCTGCCAGTTATCGTTGTGAACGCACAAAACAAAAGCCATATAATGAGCCCCAATCCATGCTGTTGTCCTGATACCCATTTTCTTCGTTCTGCTAATTATGGTTATTAGTTATTATTATTCCGGCTAATTGGTAGCACAAGGTATGGCATGTGTAACTGGCACATTTCAGTGGACTACGCACTTCAGACAGTACCATAACCCAGTTCTTAACTGTTTTCTTCAGGGAATTTCACTTTATTATGAACTTCATTTCCAACCAATGAGAGGAAATTCAGACCTATTTTGAGGACAATTCTGGCTCCGTTACATTCGTTTTGCAGGAATGGGATGCTTTTAAGACAGTCATCAGGGGACAATGTATTGAGACGATGGTGGGGGTGCGCCACACACTAGTGTCAGAGGTTAACACACAAGGAGAGATCTTGAGAGCTGTGGAGAGGGATAGACCTGGGTGCCCGCATTAAGTGCTTTGATTACAAAGAATACATGTTGAAACTGCGCACTGAAAGAGATAAATCGGGGACATTGCTGGCGTGGTTGGCTAATCCCACCGAAGGGGGTTTGCAAATATTAGAAATAGACAATGAGGAGGGGCTTGGGTGTATGGGGAAGATGCCATCAATGAGGTTTTTAGAAGATATTATGCTGACCTATATGCCACTCTTGCTCACGATACTGGACCCGGGATTCATTACTTTTTAAGGCATTTATTATTGCTGGCACTCACTTGGGAAGAAGGTAATAACTTGAGGGGGCGATGTTACACCCTAGAAAAATTGCTGTGGCAGTTAAAAACATGGCTTGTCGGAAGATCCCCGGCAGTGAGGAGTTCCCAATGGAGTTTTAACTAGCGTATATAGAGCCCCTGGCGCTACTTATGGTAGAGATTTACAGGGTAGCACGGCACGATGGTTCCATTCCAACATCAGCTACCGAGGTAGCGATAGTACCAGTATTGAAGCCCAGTCGGGGTCCTCTTGATGTCAAAACGTTTAGGACACTGTTGATGTAAAATGTGGACTATAAGGTGTTGAGTTGGCTGTTGGCGTCTCACTGATTGCCGTATATGCCTCACCTAATTCATCCAGACCAGACTGGTTTCATACCAGGCTGCAGTACCGTGTTGAATATATGGTGGATAGTAGCACTGCAGTTGTATACTCCGAATATCAACGCGGATGCACTGGTTATGTCCGTTGACAGTGAGAAGGCTTTTGAGAGTCTAGACTGGTCATATTTGCACACTGTGATGGAACAGAGGGGACTGGGCCCTGGGTTTATAGTTTGAATACAACTACTGTATTCAAACCCCATGATGTGGGTCAAAGCAGGGGGGGGGGATTTCTAATACCTACTGGGGGGAGCAGATACTCGGCAGGGGTGCCCATTGTCTCCGCAGTCGTTTGTTATTGCAGTGGAGCCTTTAACAAGTGAGATGTGGATGGGCCATTACCATACAGGGGTGACAAGCAGTGGTAAAATGCATCATATTGCATTATATGTGGATGATATACTACTTTTCGTCCAGGATAGTGTTGTGCCTCTCATCATACTGTCATCATCATTGTTGTTGCTCTTAGAGCTCTTAGAGCGTTAGCTGGCATTAATTCCATGTTCTCTTACCTGTGTGTATTCCATGTTCTTGATTCTGATCCTGGCGGTTGCTGAGGCAGGATAGTTTATGCTTGTACTCCTGTACTTGTTGAATAAACCTACTTTATTCACGCTCCTGGACCTCGACTCTTCACTTCATTTTGGCGACGATTTGGCCTTCTACGTCATTGAAGAGTCTCAGCTGTTCCTGTCCAAGGCGCTGGTCTGCACGTCTTTCTTCATCACCGGTTTCCCTGTTTGTTTACTGTTTACCCTCGCTGTCCGCCCACCTGCTGTTTCCTGTAGTGCCTTCGGAATCGGCACTCTCAAGGTACTGTTTTCTATATTTGCGGGCTGCCCTGTGCTTCAGTGGGCACTGCGCGTGGAAGAGCACACAGCGCGAGCATTCTCTCGTGAGCAACCCTCTCGCGAACATCTTTCAGCGCGAGCACTTATCCGAGAGCTTTTCTCTTGCGCTGTTACGGACGCCGTATGCGCTCTGACGTCATCGCGCATAGCGTCTAGCGGCCATTTTGGATTTTCCCTTATTTTGCCAACCACGTTTTTCTTTTTACCGGCGACAACTTTAATCAATAAAATTGTGCCTATTAAGTACTTCCTTTGTGGTCAAGCACATTTAAAGTATATTTTATTACAAGTACATTCAAAGTACATATTACAAGTGCATTCAAGTTCTTTTTATTTTTTCTCTATTACCTGCCTCAGCTTAATTCCGCAACAAGTACATAGTGAAAGCATATATACATATTTACATGGCAACTACTGCTAATCACACGATTTCTCCTCCACCTGCCTTTCTCATTGAAGGAGAAATTCCGACCACTGAATGGGAAGAGTGGTTAGGATTCTTTGAAAATTATCTTGAAGCCATAGATGGTCTTAGGTTTCCTGCAACCAGAAAGAAGGCTATCTTATTAAACTCTTTAGGGAAAGCTGGACAACACGTTTTCAAATTTCTGCAAGAACTTCTAAATGCAGATGGTGAACCTATTGATAACCCCTACAATGAAGCAAAATTGAGGTTGGAAAAGTATTTTGGAAAACAAATAAACATCGTCATGCAAAGACATAAATTCTACACTGCTCCCCAGAAGGGCAAAGAGACAGTGGATCAAATGGTTGCTCGCTTAAGGGAGTTATCTCTAAAATGTGACTTTGGAGCTATGGCTGACCAAATGATCCGAGATCAATTGATAGTACAATGTAAAAACAAGAGGATGCAGCAAAAACTTTGGGCAGCTAAAAATCCTACATTGTTGGAAGCTATCACAATTGCAAAAGTTGTCGACGAATCTGACAAATGCATGGAAGAGATGCGGCTTCTAGAAATAAAGAAGGAAGAGACTGTTAACGTAGTCAACAAGTCTGACAAAGAACCTTCTTCGAATATAGACAAATTTAGCTCTAAACCAAAAGTTTTCCTTTCTAAATCTAGGCCTTTTTCTAATAATCCTGGGGGTAAGGTGAAATTTGTGGGATGTTTTCGTTGTGGTGACATGTCTCATGCTGCTGACTTTCAGGGTTGTTTTGCAAGAGACATAACTTGCCGAAAATGTGGTAAGCGTGGTCACATCACAAAGTGTGCAAATCTCCTGCATTTAATAGAGTTAATTTTGTCGAAGATGATTTTGTTGCTCAAGAAATGTCCTTGTGTGTGGATGGTGATACTGATGACAATACTCATTTTGTTTTACAAAGGCCAAGAGCTTCCTTTATTCTCAACGATGTTCCTGTTACTCTAATGGTTGATCCTGGCTCAATGTTTTCTATTATACCGTACAGTATGTATAAAGAGTATTGGCCATCAATTCCACTTTTACACAGTGACTTTATGCCAAAAGGTTATACAGGGAAAGTTATTAAATTGAAGGGAGTCATGGATACTTCTTTTTAATTTAAAGAGAGATCTGCTGTTGGCAAGGTTTATATTTCTGAAGAGGGCCCAGCTATTCTTGGGTGGTTACAATAGTATGATTTACACATCATTCTGGACCCAAGGTCTGATGATGTAGTACTAGCAGTTGAAGATTTCTACAATGTTGAAAATGTTCTTTCTAAATTTTCTGATGTTTTCCGTCCTACTTTGGGTAAACTGAAAGGTTATTTACATGAGATTAAGGTTAAAGAAAATGCTTCTCCAGTTAGGCACTCTCTAAGAAGAATTCCCATTGCTGTTAGGAAAGAGGTAAAAGAAATGCTTGATGATATGCAAAAGCAGGACATAATTGAACCGGTGGAAGCTTCTGAGTGGCTTTCGCCCGTTGTGGTCACACAGAAAAAGGATGGTAAGCTCCGTTTTTGTGTTGACCTTCGTTCTCTAAACCAGAACATCATAGTTGACAAGTTTCCCTTGCCCAACATTTCAGAAATGGTTCTCTTAATGGACAAGGTTAAATTCTTTAGCAAATTGGACCTAAGGTCCGCATATCATCAAGTTGTGTTACACCCTGACTCCAAAAAATGTACTGCTTTTGTTACCATTGAGGGAGTGTTTCAGTTCAAAAGATTGCCGTTCGGCTTAGCCTCTGCAGCAAGCGTTTTCCAACGTATGATGCATTCCCTTTTCAAAGACTTAAAGCGTGTTCATTTCTTCCAGGATGACATCTTGATTACAGGTATAGATGAGCTTGAACACAATTGCAATTTGTCTAAAGTCTTACAAATTGTATCTACTGCTGGTCTCACCCTCAGAAGAGACAAATGTCAGTTCTTGTTAACTGAGATTGACTACTTGGGGTATACAATTTCACAAAATGGAGTTAAACCCAAAGAGGATCTTCTGAGAGCGATTAGGTGTGCCCCAATTCCTGCTGATAAAGACCAACTAAAATCTTTTCTTGGTTTAGTGGAGTACTACTCCAAATTTGTACCTAACTTCTCGCACAAAACTGAACCTTTACGAATGTTACTTAGGAAGGGTGTGCATTTCGAGTGGGAAACTCAACAATCTCAAGCATTTGAATTGGTTAAGAGTGACATTATAAATGCGGGCATTTTAACAACTTTTGAACCAGGTAGAGACACTTACGTTACTGTTGATGCAAGTGCATATGGGATTGGTGCCATCTTATCTCAGAGATGTGGTGGGATTGAGAAGACTGTAGCATTTGCTTCTCGCTGTCTCAATTCCTCTGAGCGTAACTATGCTGTTATCGAGCGAGAGGCCCTAGCTGCTGTGTGGGGCGTTTCTCATTTTCGCACCTATCTGTGGGGTATGCAGTTTTGTCTAAGGACTGACCATAAGCCCCTCCTTAAAATCCTGTCACCAGGTGGGGCTAATAATGGTTCTCCCCGCTTGATGAAGTTTGCTGCCAAGCTACAAAAGTATACTTACAAATTAGAGCATATCTCTGGTTGGAGAAACACCCAAGCTGACTGTTTGTCACGCCTACCTATTTCTTGTGAGAATGTTAATGAGGATTTTGAAGATGAAAGTGTGTGCTTGGTTGCTGCTTTCGAGGATGTTTGTTCTTCTGAGTTTCACTCCATTTCTAGAGAAGAATGGCATCAAGCTGTTTTAGAGGATTCTGACTTTGGTGAGCTGGTTGATGCTATTTGTTTAGGTTGGAGAAGAGAAGGGGATGTTAAGCCTTCCTTGCGTTCTTTTGTTAAATTGCAAGAAGAACTTAGTTTGGGTGTTTCAGATGATTTGGTGTTACGTGGTGAGAGGTTTGTTCCACCTTTCTCTCTCAGGAGGAAACTTTTCTGTTTAGCTCATGAAGGGCATCTTGGGCAAAACATGACTCTTAAGCTGACTATGATGTGCGTAGGTGGGTTGAGTCTTGTCTTTTGTGTAAAGAGAGTGAAAAGAGGTTGAAGATCTTTTCTCCTTCACAGGGCTCCATTGTTAGCACAAGCGATTTGCCTTGGGATAAGATCTGTTTAGATTTTATTGGTCCCATGGATTCCTTACCTTCTGATTGTAGATTTGCTTTAGTTCTTGTTGATGTGTCTTCTCGGTGGTTGTGCGTAGAATTTATGAGGAATATTACCACTGACGCTGTTATTAAACAATTGAGGTCTTTATTCTTGAAGGAAAGTTTTCCGAAAGTTCTAATTACAGATAATGGCACTCAACTTACGTCCTCCTCTATGCATTCTTTTCTAGCCAATCATGGAATTAAACACATCTGCACTTCCCTGTACAACCCCCAGGGTAATGGCATGGCTGAGCGAATGAATCGTTTGGTCAAAGGAACTATACAGCTGTCTGTGCAAGGACAAAAGGATGTACGCAGGGCTGTGGAGGATATGGTGTGGTCTTACAATACCACAGCTCATGGAATTACTGATCGGGTTCCTTGTGAATGCATGCGTGGTAGAATTCCCAGAACTAAGTTAGTCCCACAATGGTTGTGTGAAGGAACTGTTGTTTCTAAGGTTGTTCCTGGAAAGGTTGGTAGAGTTGAAGTGGGTGACTTGGTCAAAATTAAGTTGGGCCGTAGAGAGTTAGGCATGAATAAGTTTTCCGATCCCATGAAAGTTAAGGAAGTTCATAAGTGGCATGTTGTGCTGGAGAACGGGCAGAATTGGAATTTCCGCAGGATTGCCTTGTATGCTAAGAAAGGTGTTTCGAATGGGGGTTTGGATGAGCAGTCTTCTAGGGATGTGTCCTTGAGGGGGCGCTCTCTTCTCAAGGAATCTCAGTTTGCTTCAGATCCTTCTCGGGATCCTTTTCCGTCACACAATCCTTCCCTACCGACACCCAACTGTTCCAAGAAATTTTCTTCTGTACCAGAGTCACCAGAAGGAGCAACTCCTAATTTAGGTCGGACTTCTTATGAGAGAACTCATCGTGTTCCTAAGAAGTTTAATGACTTTGTTAGATATTGATTTTCTACTGTATTTTGCTTTGTTGATATTGATTTTCTACTGTGTTTTGCTTTGTTGTTTTTCTCTTCCTTTGTTGTTTTTCTCCCTTTTTCCTTCTTGTTTTTTTTTGTGTTTTTTTTTCCTTTGAGGGGAGGAGATATGTTGTGCCTCTCATCATACTGTCATCATCATTGTTGTTGCTCTTAGAGCTCTTAGAGCGTTAGCTGGCATTAATTCCATGTTCTCTTACCTGTGTGTATTCCATGTTCTTGATTCTGATCCTGGCGGTTGCTGAGGCAGGATAGTTTATGCTTGTACTCCTGTACTTATTGAATAAACCTACTTTATTCACGCTCCTGGACCTCGACTCTTCACTTCAGATAGGTGTGTGGATCCCGATAACACCATGCTTGGGAACCTGTCAGATCTCAGGGTTAACTGTCAAAAAACTAACTTGTTTAGGATTCATCTGGATAGGGATTACCCCACCGTGACTCAAGGGGCAGCAGCACGTCTCTCGAGAGAGACGTGCTTCTGCACCGGGACTTTGTATGTACGTTCATTTGGGGAACCGTAGCTGCATTTACAGCCCCGAATTCTTTGTCCCTCTTCCATTGGGACTACCCGCTGTGTTTGAAAGACTGCTCCATCGGCCTCGGATTCCCGTGGGAGAGAGAGAGGATACAAAAATGTATTTCCAATTTTCGTGTATCTGTAGTTATATTTGGCCCCGTCATCCTCCACCATTTCTCATATCTCAGACAATTGATATTCCTGGTGTGCCCCCGAGCTTACCCGTGTGGGCTCAACTTCTTGGACGACAGATAGTGACCGGCCACACGGAACTGAGCGGCACGCCTTTCCTCCTATTTTCTGGATTTTACCTATACTTGCTATCCCCAGTCTCAAGATATAGCCCCTATGTTTATTTGTATCTCGCCTTCAAAAACAAGATTGTTTTTGTGAAAACTCAAGAGATTCTACATTGTGAAGAAACTTATATGAATTTCCTTGTGCCCTGACAAAGGAACTGTGGATATTTGTACTTTCCGAAACGCGCGTTGGCGCCTTGTTTTCGCTTGTGTTATTTTTGTCCTTGTTTCTCTTTTTGTAATCCTTTATCTTGTTTATTGTGCCTTGCTTTTTTCTTATCTTGGTGTATGACAGGTGTGGATGACTGAGTGGATGCTTGTATGTATGAACTTGGTTGGGGCTATCTGGATGTGTTTCTTTTGATCAATATGCATTGTATATATATTTATATGGAGTGTTTTTCTATGAAAATATTATGTTCTGACTCTAAATAATAAAACCATATGTTTTTCTAAATACGTTTTTTTTCTGTGGGACAATCAAGTTCAAGTTTAGCATTTGCATAGCGCACTACTCACCCAGAGGGTCTCAAGGCGCTTGAGGGAGGGGGGTACTTTACTTATCGAATATCCAAGTTTTTAGTTGTTTTCTGAAGGAGAGGTGGTATGTGAAAATTAATGGATATATTACCTATAGTTATTTAATGTTTGGAAGAGGTTCCTGTGTTTTTGAATATATCCCAAGTGCACCAGTATTGTATTTATTGTTGGATGTTAGCGCCCTCCCAATTACAACTGTTGCTGTACGGTACGGTTTGTGAAAATGCCAATAAAATGTGTTTACAAAAAAGAAAATATTAGACCATGTCATGGGTGATATCATATGTAACACTTAGCAGTGCATGTCCTACATTTTATATACATAGCATCCTGCACTCTGGGCTGTGCAGGCCCTACCCTAAGGGTGACTTACAGGCATTAAAAAGGAAGGTTTGGGCCTGGCAAATGGTTTACTTTACCACGTCGAAATGGCAGTTTAAAACTGCACACACAAACTCTTCAATGGCAGGCCTAAGACCTGTTTAAAGGGCTACTTAAAGAGTGGGTTGCAGAATCAGTAATGCACCCCAACTAGTAGGATTTAATTTACCAGCCCTGGGTACAAGTTGTGCCACTTTACTAGGAACTTACATGTAAATTAAATATGCCAATTGGGTATAAGCCAATGTTACCATGTTTAGAGGAGAGAGCACAAGCACTTTAGCGCTGGTTAGCAATGGTAAATTGCACGTAGAAAATGGAAGAAGAAAGCAAAAAGTTTGGGTAAGACCACCCAAAGGCAGACATGTCTAACATGTGCCCCCCCCCCCCTCATCCCCCAGCTGAGAGTAGGGAGAACTACCCAACCTCTTGGGAGTTCTCATCACTAAGGCGTTCACTATAGACCATCAGCACTGGCGTGGTCTGACCCAGCACGGTGTACCTCCGTAAAGTCCATTCCCTGTAGGGAGATGGACATCCTCAACAGTTTGGGATTTTCACCCCTCATTTGCATGAGCTTTCTGGGTGATCTGTGGTCTGTTTGAACCAGGAAGTGAGTCCCAGACAGGTATGGTCCTAGCTTCTTCACTGCCCAGACCACAGCAAAGGCCACCTTTTCAATCACACTCTGCCTCTGTTCCTGTGGAAATAACCTCCTGCTAAAAAAGGCTATTAATTGGTGTAGGGCAGAGGTGTGGCGCAGCGGCCAGGGTGCCTGACTCCAGACCGCAGGGTTCACGGTTTGATCCCCGGCTCCGGCGGCAGGTACGCCCAGCACCATGTGACTCTGGGCAATATCTTGCTAAATCTTCCCGACGGCCCTCAGCGCCGGGACACCTCTCCGGAGGTGGCTGTGCGCTTTACAAATGCTGGCATTTACATTTACATTTAGGGCCTAACTAACTTAACTGTGCTACGAGAGCCCATATGCCATGCTCTGAGTTGTCTGTCTGCACTATGAACTACTTTTGGAAGTCAGGAACCTTGAGCATGGGTGCTGTACACATGGCCTCCTTGGGGGTATCAAAGTCTCTCAGGAAGTGGTGAACTATATTCTGGCCCTCTACAACCAGATTCACCGCTTCTGGAAAAAGAGCTTGCTCCTACCCCTCTTTTACAAACTAAAAGGTCTCCTAACAGGATGACCATAGAGGAGTTCAAAGGGACTAAATCCAACCCATTTCTGTGACACCTGTAGGCAAAGAGAAAAGGCATGATAGGAGGCGTCCCACTTATGCCTCATGGGATCAGATATGCCCATTATCATGTCCTTCAGGGTCTTGTTGAATCTCTCCACAAGACTGTTGGTTTGGGAGTGACAAGGTGTAAAGAACTTATAAGTCACTCCACACTCATCCCATTCGTGTACACAGACATGAAGTTAGTGCTCTTGTCAGACACTACCTCTTTGGGGAACCCCACACATAAAAATCCTCATCAGGGTCCTGGCCACTGCAGGTGCCGTCACCCTCCTCGGAGGGATGGCCTCTATGTAGTGAATGGCATGGTACACCACAACCAGGATAAACCTGTTAGCTAAAGCTGTCTTGTGGTCCAACAATGTTGATGCCTACCCTCTCAAAGGGAGTGCCAATGACAGGTTATGGGGCCAGGGGCGCCTTGAGCTTTTTCTATGACCTCCCACTGGCCTGGCAGGTGTGACAGAACCTACAGAATGCATCTGAGACCGTCTTCATCCGCTGACAATTGAAGTGGGCAATATCTGGGGCAAATCAAGGTCTTATCTTGCCCCAGATGTCCTGCCAGGGGTAGGAAGGTCCTGTAACAATGGATTGTCCACCAGCACATTGCCTCCCCATATGCAGTAACCTTAGGTTCACTATATAGCAGGTTGTTCTCCCACTGGATCAAGTAGTCTCCAGAGGTGTTTCCTGTCACCTGGGCCTTACCTTGCTGCCACAAGCCCTCTAGAGTAGGGAATTTTTCTGCACTTTGCAGAATTCCTTTTTGATGGGCTCACCCTCAACTTGCCAGCCAGCAAGCTCAGGCAGGTCCTCCCTGGTTGGTTCAGGGGTGTCCTCCTCAGGTACCCAATAAACCTGGACCCTTTTTCCCCACACCTCTTGGCAGCTGTCTGAGCCATCGTTCCAGGCTTCCGATGTTCTTGACTTCCTTCCCGGGTAGTCATGGTCCATGTGGTCATAAAGACTTATTCAGGCAATCCCAACATCTCCAAGTGTGACCTGAGCTCCACCTAACTCCAGCTTAGGCGGCACCAGGTTGTTTCCCAATAGACAATCTACAGGCATGGCAGGGCTCACAGCTACTTTTAGAGAACCTGCGAATCCCCCCCCCCCCGCCAACCCACACCTCGCTAACCCTCACTCAGATGGAACCAGAGCCACTGGTAGATGATTCTCACTATTTTATGCAACTATGACTTGGTGGAATGTGTTAGGGAGGACCTGCTCTGAGGACACCAGCTGACACTTCACAGTAGGCATGCTGCCTCCTGTGTCTCTCAGAGCCTCCACCCGTTGCTCATTGAGGGTGATCCACTGCCTGTACTTAGAAGTATTGGCAGGCATATGGGCTTTTGAGAGCACCTCTTTATCCCACGGGGAAACTAGGGTCACTTGTGCCTGCTCCCTAAAGCTAACTGAGACTACCCCCTAATTCTCCCTGAGCGCTACACTCTTAAACCCAGGTACCTGCCCACCGGTGGGGGGCTGTGCCCTCTTGGGACACTTGAGTCACCCTTGGAGAGTCCATACTTGTAGCATTGCAGCACTCTTTGCATTTGGGTACAAACATCCATGTCTGCTTATCAAAGAATTCCTTGTTTTTAGGCTCAGACTGGGAACCAATGCTCCCTTGGAAATTCTTTTGGGGGCATTTTGAGAACTCCTTATTTTTAAGTTTTTCTCCCGCCTTTTTCTTCTGATGGGACCTCAGACCACCCTTGTAGGAATCTCCCCTGGATACCTTTTTGGACACTCTGGTGCTGGACCAGAGGTCAGCCTCCTCAGCAAGCTTCTCGGAGTCAGTCAGCTTGCTGTCAACTAGGTGCTGGTGCAGCTCTGGAAAAACAAATACTGAGCATTGTACTCTCAAGATTAGCCTGTGCACCCGACTGTAGTAATTAACTTTGCTTCCTCCAACACAACCGTTCAGTACCTTGCTGGACTAGTCCACAAAATTCACCCATAACTGGTTAGGGAGGTTCTGACTGTCCCTGAACATCTGGTGGCACTTTTCAGGGGTCAGTCCAAACTTGGCGATCAAGATGCCTTTCGTGGGGGTGTACCTGGTTTGATCCACAACCTCTAAAGTAAGAAGTGTGTCCAGTCCCACTATAGGCATGCTTTTCCACAAATCAACCCCTCCCTCCTCCCCAGTGCTATTCTGGGATCTTGTGAATCCTCACAGCAACCTCATAAGCAGAAAACCATTTGTCAATATTATCCTCCACAACATAACTGGCACCAGATCCTTGGGGATGCAGTTCTTTTTGTCTCCTTCAGACACTGTTAAATTGCTGCCACCATCACTGCTGGACTCTGCCTGCCTGGACTTGAGACCCAGCTCCTTCAGACTCAGTTCATGAGCCAGTAACATCTTTTTCTCCTCCATGGACAGTTTCCTCTCCTTCAGGGCTTTCTAGCCTCAGCCTTCTCCTTTTGCTGCCTCCATGGCTTTTTTCTTTTTCTCCATCCTGAGTGTGGCCATCTCCAACCTGAAATTCCTCTCCTCCCTCCTCTCTACCAGCTCCTCTGAGGACAGGCTGTGGAAAAAGACACTGCTCCCTGTCCTGGCAGGGAGCTTCACTTCATGGGGCAAGTCATCCTCCTCAGTTGCAGGCTGCATCTCAGTGAGGCCCTCTCCTTGTCCATCCATCACCTTGTTCCCTTCTGTAGCTTCTACCACTGACTGGTGAGCAGGCCCTCAGTGCCTTCTGCAGTTCCACCTTCTTGGGGATGATCTTGGCTGGAAGTCGATCTCCTTGCAGAACTCCTTGATCTGAGCCACATTGTAGGCACCCATGTTGGCCAGCTCGAATTCCACCCTTACTGTTGTGGTTTCAGACACAACAATCAAGAGAAAAATTTTGAAAAAACTAAAAGAAGCAAAAGAAGGAAGTACACTTTTCATCACGTACACACACGTTGCGTATCAAGCCACTGATTACCAATACCTGGGCACACAGCACGGGTCATGCTTTGTGTGAATGCTCCCCGAGTTTCAGCTTTCCATCAGTTTGCCGGTCTTCACACAAATTAGGGTGAGTTTTTACCTCCACTTTTTGATTTCCGTGTATTTTTTTGTTCACATCGCTTCGTAGCAAGTGCGTTTCTTCACATATTGGACTGCTTAATTTATTCAGCTAGTACACTTGATGCCTTGTGCAATTAAGAAGCTTGGAAACATTGAAGTTTCCTAGTATCTGCTTGACCAGCCTGCTGCTTTTACAGCCATTCCGTAAGGTTTTGTATGCCTTCAATTTTCCACTGTCTGTCGTGTTTCTTGAGGTCTTTGGGCACTTTATGATGCATGTAGGAGACTAAACATGCAATGATTTTACTTTTCCTTCATTCTGTGTTCATCATATCTGAAACTTGCGGGAGTATCCCCGGACGAAATTTTTATTTTTTATTTGTGTTACATTATTTTAACAAACGAGTAGTCCAATTTTTAAGCAAGCATTTTGCAATTTTTTTAGCAAGCATTTTGTCTTTTGTATTATAAAATTATCATATGGAAATTGTAATGATTTTAATTAATTATGCAATAAATCTTTTTGACTTTGACTTTGACATATCTGATTAATGTTTACGGTATTCCATAGCAATGCATGTAGTTCTTCACATACCCATTTAAATACGGGTCGGCTCTATCTTAAATGGGAATTTTTATGCATGCTGGATCCAGCATGATCTGATAGACGCAGATGGTACAATAGTAACAGGTTGTACCTGTATTTGATAAATGTCTGTTCCCTTATTTTTTCTATGTATTCTTCTTTCAGTTGCCCCTGATGCAGGGAAATATACCTTAAATTCATTGGGTTTTATGCATTGCTATTGATATAGTTAGTAAAACATTTTTAAAGTGCAACATATGCCGAGGCATCTTGGCACTGAAGGAAGCATGTACTTTATTTAGGCATAGCGAGAATTATTTTTGCCTAGGGGTGGGGTGGTGGGGGAGCCAGGTTTTGAGCAGCTTCCTAAAAGAAGTCTGTTAGGTTGCAATCTAATAGGGGCAGGCAGTGCATTCCAAAGTTTCACTGCTCAGTAGGAAAGGCTTCTGCCACCCCACGTAGCCCTTCTAATCCTAGGGATATGGACAAAATCAGCATTGGCAGACCTAAGGTTCTGCCACGGGGTGTACCAAACAAAGTGTTTCTGGAGGCCCACCCCCACCAAACATAGTGCCTTAAACGTAATCCTTTCATGGGCAGGCAACCAGTGGAGGTCTTAATGCTGTTGGATATGGAACCAAATTTGGGAATTTTCAACAGCACTCGGGCTACAGTGTTTTGTAGAGACTGTAGTTTTATTTGCAAACGTTTATCAATACCCAAAAAAAGGGCATTGCTTTAGTCTACTCTAGAAAGGAACAGGGCGATTATCACCTTTTCTCTCTCAGAATTTTTAAAAGGAAGAAACAAGAGGATGGAATATGAATAATCTGTTCAGAGAAACAGAGTTGATCATCAAACAGTACTGCCAGATTTCTTGCTTTGTTAACCGGGTCAGGTCGTGGACCCGCGTCAGCAGGCTACCAGGAGTCGTTCCAAAGAGGAGAGCTGTTCTCAAACGCATTCACCTCTGTTTTGTCTGGTTTTAACTTGAGGTAGTTTTCGTGCATCCACCTAATGATGTGCGTCAGACAATTATGAAACTGCCTTGCCACAGAGTTTACGCTGGATGTTATAGATATAACTACCTGCGTATCATCTGCATAGGATACCACCGAAAAACCGTAAGCTTGAATAAGTTTAGCTAAAGGGGTGACGTAGATGTTAAATAAAGTGGGGGACAGTGTTGAATCCTGAGGGACTCTGCAAGGGAGAGAAAACGTGTCAGAAGTAAGATTTCCCCAAGTCAGCTTCTGCTCTCTGTGGGAGAGAAAGGAGGTGAGCAGGGTTTAAGCAACCACTTTCATTCCCTGTCTCTAGCCGCTACGTTAGCACCTGATGATTGACGGTGTCAAAAGTGGCTGAGAGATCCAACTGCTTATGGATTTCCTCTGTGGCCATAACTAATGCTGATTCCATGGAGTGATTAGGTCTGAACCAGTGTTGCGAGGTATCAAGACGATCATTAGATTCAAGATAACTCACCAGGCCTTCATTCATGGCCCTTTCCAAGAATTTAGTAGGAAGTGGTAGGCATGATGTAGGTCGATAGTTCTTATCCTCTGTGGGGTCTAAGGACGTTTTTTTTAGTATAGGACACATACAGGGTTTCTTCCAAGAAGTCAGAAAAGTCCCTGAGTTGAGGATGAGCAACACCCCTGACCTCCTGGTAAGGGAAACTGCTCTCCCCTTGCGTAGCTCCGCCGCTGCCCTCTGCATCTCCCTGCCTCCAAGTTAGGTGTTCGAGGCCCTCCTCCATCCACAGTTCTGCGCCTCATCCCTGGTGTCCAGTGAGAGAGCCTCGCACTTCTCCTGGTCTGCCCGACCAGCCTTATTTCTGCTTGCCCTGCTTTTGTCTGTCTGTGCCGTCTTTAGTCTTTCTGTATTTAATTTGACTGTGTTTGCGGTTTTGTGCCTTTGCGCCTTTTTGTTTTTTGTGCCTTTGTTGCCTGGTTATTTTTGTGCCTCTGTCTCTTGTTGCCTTTGATGCTTTTTTTCCTTTTTTCTCGTTTCTTAGTGCATTATTTGACCGTCTTTTTCACTGCTGCCGCTTTGCTCCCTTTTCCCGCCGCTTCTGCCCCCACAGCCCCATCCCCCTGACTGTTCCCACCCCCCAGCTGCTATCTCTCCCTCTGACCCCTACTTAATGGTGGCTGGGAGCGCCGCTGGCACGCCAAAGGCAAGTCTGTCTGCACCCGCCTGCGACCAGCACCAAGGACCCTGGTCCTCCGACCCTCCGCTGCTAGCTACAACTCAGCAACCCACCATGCACTCAACCTTGGAAGAAACAACAACTGCCAGCTGTCAATGCTGAACACCACCGAAGGCAAGTTCTCCTGCCGACACTGCCGCCAGACCTTCACCCACCTCCAGACCCATACAGCTACCACCTATCCACCGGACGCCAGGGAGCCCAAACCCCTGAGCTGCATTCTCCTCAACCATCGCTCCCTACACAGAGAAGCAGTAGAAATCTGGGACCTCCTCAACACCCTCTCGCCCAACGTCGCCTTCCTCACAGAGCCCTGGCCCAAAGCCAGCTCCACGCCCGACATTGCAACTGCCATCCCCGACGGTTACAAGATCTGAAAGACCGCCCCAAACACCCTGGAGGTGGATTCGCCATCGAACACAAAAACTCCCGCCGACTCACATCGAGAAGCTCGAACGAAGCCTCGCCCTCCATGGAACACTTCCACTTCCAGATCCAGACAAACTCCAGAACCACTATGTGGCACTCTGACCTCAGACCTCCCGGACCTCACACTATGTTCAACCTCACCATCGCAGACCTCTTTCTCGAAACCCACCGCACACAAGCCTACACCACGCCCCCCACACAGAAACTGGAGCAAGACCAATGAAGATCACCTCAACCCCTCACTCAGCCGGACCTCTCCTCCCACCGCAACCAACATCAAATCTGCAGCCAACAAACTCCACAGATGGTTAACCGACTGCGCAAACACGCTCGCCCCCCTCGCCCCCCAGAACGCCAACAGACAACGCACCTCGAAGGCCTCCTGGTTCAACACTGAACTCTGAGAATCCAAGCGCAGGTGCTGACGACTCGAGAAAGCATGGAGGAACAGAAAAACCTCTGAAGCATGCGTTGCCTACAAGACCGCCATGACAGAAAACCACCAACTCATCACGTCCATGAAGAGGAAATTGATCCAGGACAAAATCCTCTCTAACGCCCGCAACTCATACAAGAATTCACCAAACCCCCCAGCAAAACTTCAGATGTCTCTCCCTCCCAGGATCTCTGCAACAAACTCGGTTCCTTTTTCCATCACAAGATCAAGACTCTCTATGACAACTTCGACGAACAGAACAAAGGCACAGACACCACACCAGCAACGCCATCCAGCCGACCATCTCTGCCTGGACCCCAGTCACCGCAGAAGACACCGCAAAGACCATGAGGAGCATTCACTCAGGAGCCCCCACCGATCTCGACCACCACACATCCTCCACAGAGCTGCCTCCGCCATAGCACCTGAACTACGGCGTACAATCAACTGCTCCCTCGAAGCAAGCACCTTTAACAATGACTGGAAACGCACACAAGTAAAGCCCCTCCTCAAGAAGCCCTCCGCAGACCCAACAGACCTCAGGAACCACAGACCCATTTTCCTCCTCCCCTTCGCCACCAAAGTCACCGAGAAGATTGTCAACAACCAGCTCACAAACTTCACAGAATCCAACTCGATCCTCGACACTTCTCAATCCGGATTCCGCAGCAACCGCAGCACAGAGACCGCCCTCCTAGCCACCACTGAAGACATCCGCACTCTCCTCGACCAAAGCCACATGGCAGCACTCATCCTACTAGACCTCTTGGCAGCCTTCGACACCATCTCCCTCTGCACACTAGCCGCCAGACTCCACGACGCCTGCATTCAGGGAACTGCCCTAGACTGGATCCGCTCCTTCCTCGCCGACAGAACTCAAAGAATAAGACTCCCACCCTTCCTCTCCGAACCCATAGAAATCAGATGCGGAGTAACCCAAGGCTCGTCACTCAGCCCCACCCTCTTCAACAGCTACATGGCCCCTCTCGCAGCCATTGCCAGGAAATACAGGCTCAGCATAGGATCCTACGTCAACGACACCCAGCTGAACCTCTCCCTCACCAAGGAACCCAACATCACCAGACACGGCTTCCAGGAAGGAATGAAGGACGTCACATCCTGGATGAGCAGCAGCTGCCTGAAGCTTAACTTGGAGATGAGAGAAGTCATCGTCCTCGGACCCACCCCCTCCGCGTGGAACGACACCTGGTAGCACGCACCCATGGCAATCCTCCCACACCCAGAGATCACACCCACAACCTCGGCATCATACTGGACTCCTCCCTCAACATGAACAGACAGATCAAAGCTGTATCTTCTACGTGCTTCAACACCCTCCGCATACTCTGCAAGACCTTCAAGTGGACCCACCCCCCGTAGCCAGGAAGACCATCACACCCATGCATTCAGAACAAGCAAACTGGTCTACGGAAACACCCTCTATGCCGGAATTACCAAATCTCTCCTCCACAAACTCCAGACAATCCAGAACTTGTTCTCGGCATCCCACGACAAGATCACACTACCCAGCACCTACTAGATCTCCACCGGCTCCCCGTCAAAAAAAGAGTGACCGTCAAGCTGTTCACTCATGCCTACAAATCCCTCCACAACACAGACCCCCTCACAGAGACACCAGCAAGAGGGCCAGCTGGTTCACCCCAGAACTCCTAGCCTCCAAGCAAGCCTGCCAGAAACTAGAGAAGAAACGACACAGTGAACAAACTCCGGACAGCCACGCAGCACACAAGGACGCCACCCGCAACCACCACCACTTCATTAGGGCCACCAAGAGGACCTCCTTCAAAGACCGCCTCGACAACAACGCACACAATAGCAAGGAGACCTTCAACATTGTGAAGGAACTCTCCAACCCCAGCTCCAACACCAACGACATCCTGGCGTCGCAAGCCCTGTGCGACTCCCTCGCCACCTTCTTCCACCGCAAGGTAGCAGACATCCACGACAGCTTCAACAACCAGACAGACCCAACAGACAGCAACACAACAGACCCTCCGCACACCATCGACCACGAACCCCTGCTAGCCTGGGCCAGCGTGAACATTGATGATACCATTAAGACCATGCACACAATCCACTCCGGCTCTCCGTCAGACCCATTCCCGCACCACGTCTTCAACAGAGCAAGCAGCTCCATCGAACCCCACCTGCGCAACGTCTTCAATCTCTCCCTCGAGACCGCAACCTTCCCAGAGATCTGGAAACACGCTGAGATCAACGCACTACTCAAAAAACCTAAGGCAGACCCAAGAGACATCAAGAACTTCCGGCCCATCTCTCTGCTCCACTTCCCGGCCAAGATCATTGCGAAAACCGTCAACAGACAGCTAACCCCTTACCTCAATGAAAACAAAATCCTGGACCCTTCCCAGTCAGCGTTCCACGGCAACCACAGCACCGAGATTGCCCTCATCGCCGCCACCGACGACATCGGGACCCTGCTAGACAACGGCGAGACCGCAGCACTCATCCTCCTAGACCTCTCTGCCGCCTTCGACACCGTCTGCCACCGCACACCACATGCACGCATCCACGCCACAGGGATCTGAGACAAGGCTCTGGATTGGACCACCTCCTTCCTCTCCGGCAGAACCCAGAGCGTCCGCCTCCCCCATTCCGTTCCAAAGCCTTCGAGATCACTTGCGGCGTACCCCAGGGATCCTCCCTCTGCCCGACACTGTTCAACATTTACATGGCCCCGCTCGTACACGTAGCCCGACAGCACAACCTCAACATAATCTCCTACGCCGCGACACTCAGCTGATCCTCTCCCTCACCAAGGACCCCATCACTGCCAAAGCCAACCTCCACGAAGGAATGAAGGCCTTTGCGGACTGGATGAAGACTAGCTGTCTGAAGCTGAACTCTGACAAGAAGGAGGTCCTCATCCTCGGCTCCAACCCTTCACCCTAGGACGACTCCTGGTGAGCGACGGCACTTGGGGCAGCCCCGACACCCACCGACCAAGCACGCAACTTGGGAATCATCCTCGACTCAACGCTCTCAATGACCAAGCAAGTCAACGCCGTCTCCTCCTCCTGCTTCAACACCCTCCGCATGCTCTGCATGATCTATAGATGGATCCCAACAGATACAAGAAAGTCAGTCACCCAGGCCCTCTTCAGCAGCAGACTCGACTACGGAACCGCCCTCACCGCGGGAGCCCCGACCAAGCTCATCAAACGACTACAACGCACCCAAAAAGCCTCTGCATGACTGATCCTAGACGTACCACACCACGGCCACATCACTCTCCACCTGAGAAACATGCACTGGCTCCCCGTCAACAAGAGGATATCCTTCAAGCTCCTCACCCACGCACACAAGGCACTCCACAGGACCAGCCCAGCCTACCTCAACAGACGGCTCTCCTACATCCCCAACCGTCAGCTACGCTCCGCCGACCTCTCACTCGCCACCGTCCCGCGCATCCGAAGAAAAACCACTGGTGGGAGATACTTCTCCCACCTCACCGTCAAGACATGGAACACCCTCCCACTGAGCCTACGACAGACCCAAGACCTGCTGACCTTCAGGAGGATACTCAAGACCTGGCTGTTCGATCAGTAGTGCCCCCCCCCCCCCCCCAGTGCCTTGAGACCTTCGTGGGTATGTAGTGCGCTTTACAAATGATAGATTGATTGATTGACTGCAATAGTCTGTTCTTAGGCTCCCCAGTTTACATTTTTCATAGGCTTCAGATTATTTAAAATGCAGATGCTAGACCTGTGGTACTCATTGTACGGCCCGCGGGCCGCCAGTGGCCCGGCAGGCCTTCGTTGGCGGCCCGCGGTCCTTTTCTTGCTGTGTTTACGTTTCTAGTGAGTAGTTTTGAGAAACAAGGGTACCCCATAAATTGAACCTGGGGATTTAACGTATTGTAAGAAAAATAATGGTTTGGGGTGGCCTAAAAGGTCCTAGATAATAAGGTCTAAAAATATTACTGAATCAATCTTAGGAGCAAGGTTTTTGTAGGGTAACATGTGAAAGAATATTTATTTCATATTCTCATGTAGAAATACGTTTCAGGTGCTCACATGAGTGACAGGGTGCATAACGTGACTTGAGTGAACAAGGTGAAAATATACAGAATGTCACAAAAACAAGGTGTTATCCACGGAACTATATACAATGGAATGGGGGAATTTCCTTGGTTGGGTCGACAGCGTTTCGATCTAGAAGAATTTAGATCATCATCAGGGCATGGTGAGCTTTCCGGAAACCATATCAAAATGAGGTAGGTTTAATACTTTGGCCCTACATAGAAAAGTTATTAACATTGTGTTTTGTGCCCCCAGTGGCATGTTAAACATTTAAGGCATGCACATTGTCCATTGTCTAATTGGATTGATAACCATTTACTAGCGCGCTTGGGTGCCTATTGAATAAGGTCTGTGAATAAACGTGCGTTTTTGGATAAGTGGGAGCTTACTTAGTCTATTTGGTAGCCTTATTTATCGTCTGGGCTATGCAAGTGAATCTTTGGAATTCTCAAGGAGTGGATCTGTGAATGGGGGAAAAAAAAGGGGGGGGGGGTTTAAAAAGTTGTTTGCAATAGACAGAAAGAATGTCATGTCATCCTCTCAGGAGTACACAGGGGTTATTCTTCCTATACTGTGGCTCCTATTGTGGTAGAGAATGGATATGGTATAGTCTATGTATACTTATATAAGCTTACTTGAAGGTTGGGATCATCTCTTTTCTGATGTCTTTAGTTTGGGAGGGTTCCTTGTCTAGGCGCCACAATCTATGTGCAGAACGGAGGATATATATGTTATGTCATGTTAATTTCGATTTATATAGAGCCAAATCACCAACAGGTCTCTAAGCGCTTGCTTTGGGAACCCGTCCTGGCTTTCCCTGCGAGATAACCCCTACTGGGCATCCCCAAGGTGAAGACCAGGCATCCCATCGCGGTGGGGCCGTAGTGGAGATTAAGCAAGCTATTGCCCAGAGTTGCAGAGTGTGAACCCATGATTCGAGTAGGCACCGAGGCGAGAATTATCGAGTCTGTGGACATTTTGAGCTCAAGACCCTGCCGCGTCGGGAATTGAACCCTGGTCCCGGGTCGGACCTCTGCATCAGGGTCTGCCTCCTCTAACCAGTGAGCCACACTTCTCCTATATGTCTATATATATCTTGGTATGTGGCAGTCATACTAGATCGAAACGCCATCGACCCAACCAAGTAAATTACCCCATTTCATTGTATATAGTTCCGTGGATTACACCTTGTTTTTGTGACATTCTGTATATTTTCACATTGTTCACTCAAGTCACGTTATGCACCCTGTCACTCATGTGAGCACCTGAAACGTATTTCTACATGAGAATATGAAATAAATATTCTTCCACATGTTACCCTACAAAAACCTTGCTCCTATGAAAAACAATGGTTTGGGGTGGCCTAAAAGGTCCTAGATAATAAGGTCTAATTATATTACTGAATCAATCATTCAGTAATATAATTAGACCTTATTATCTAGGACCTTTTAGGCTACCCCAAATCATTGTTTTTCTTACAATACCATTCTAGTGAGGTCAGCAGTAAACACCAAATATGACCGCACAAGCATACGTTGTGATCACATATTAAATAGGTATTCACTACTAAGCTCCTGCAGCCATCTTCTGTGTTTACTGCCGGCCTCTGTGACCTTCCGGCACCGTTTGAAAGCTTCCCAAAAGGCCCTTTACAAGTCAGCGGTAAACGCTTTCACAGCTGACTTTTAAAGGGCCTTTTGGGAAGCTTCCTGTTTGGACAGAGACTGATAGAGGCAGGGACAGAGGAAGACAGATAGAGGCAGGGACAGATAGAGGCAGGGACAAATAGAGGCAGGGACGAATAGAGGCAGGGACAGAGATGCAGATAGACACAGACACATAGAGACAGAAACAGACCGAGACAGAGACAGACAGAGAGAGAGACACAGACAGAGAGAGAGACAGACAGAGAGAGAGAGAGAGACAGAGAGAGAGAGAGAAAGACAGAGAGAGAGAGAAAGACAGACACAGAGAGAGGCAGAGACAGAGAGAGACAGAGATAGATAGAGACAGTTAAAGACAGACAGAGACAGAGAGAGATAGAGACAGATCGAGACAGACAGATACAGATAGTCCGAAAAAATACAGATATAGACAGATAGGGACAGAGATAGAGACAGCGATAGAGACAGACAGATATAGATAGAGATAGAGACAGATAGATAGAGACAGATAAAGATAGAGACAGACAGATAGAGACAGAGGCAGGTGGGGAGAGAGACAGATGGAGATAGAGACAGAGAGATAGATAGAGATAGAGAGAGAGAGAGAGAGAGAGAGAGAGAGAGAGAGAAGAGAGAGATAGAGAAAGAGAGAGAGAGATATAGAGAGAGATATAGATAGAGAGTGAGCAAGAGACAGAGAGACAGACAGACCGATAGAGACAGAGAGAGACAGATGTAGACAGAGACAGATAGAGATAGAGACAGACAGAGAAAGACAGAGCGATAGATAGAGAAAGAGAGAGAGATAGAGAGAGTTAGATAGAGAGCAATAGAGAGATAGAGAGAGGGAGATATATATATATATATATATATATATATATATATATATATATATATATATATATATATATATATATATATATATATACATAGAGAGAGAGAGAGAGATAGAGAGAGTTGGATAGAGAGCAATAGAGAGATAGAGAGAGGGAGAGAGAGATATATAGGGAGAGACAGAGAGAGAGAGAGAGAGAGAGAGAGAGATAGATAGCTAGATAGATAGATAGATAGATAGAGAGAGAAAGAAAGAAAGATAGATGTGTGTGTGTATGGTAGGTCTGGTGGCTTAGTGGACGAATGCGTCTGCTGCAGGGGCCTGTGTTCAACCTGTGTTTTTTCCCTTTAGCCCTGCTTCCCCTCCCCCCAACTGACCCCGCCCCCACCGGTGCAGCCCTCGGCCACGAACCACACTGTAAATTTGTCCCAAGAGAAAGTTAGTGAGTACATGTCTTTTATCTGGAGGAACAGCCTTCTCTTTTCGAGCTGCCACTATCTAGAATGCTCTCTCCTTACAACTCTGCCAACATGATCAACTGCGTTCCTTTCGTAAAGCCCTGACATTATGGTTTTACTCGATCTAGAATATAGTCAACCAGAAGGCAATGCTGTTCGTTTTTGTGAGGACACCATTATGGTCGCAGTCACACTTTACAAATATCCAATGCAAATACAAATAAAAGTACATATAGGAAAAACAGGTACTTCCATGTAGGATCGGTACGTAGAAATATGCATCCAACAACTCAAAGGACACCATTCAGTCTTCTTTCAGCACAAAAAGGTCCAGAGGCAGGAACAGCATCCTGAAGTTCTCCTTGCAGAGGAAAAGATTCAAGATCCTTAGGTCTAGGATTGGAAGAAGACCTCTGTGCTTCTTGGGAACCAGAAAAGTACAGAGAGTAGAAGCTTTGGCCAATTCATGATCTGGCACCAACCTGCACTGCTATTGTCTGCAACAGCTGTTACCTTGTGCTACAGAACATGGACATGTTCTTATGACTAAATGGATCCTGGAGGGGGTGGGGTATCTTGGGAGGAAACTGTTGGAATGGTAGGGCATAACCCCTCCTTTTTACACTCTGAATGCCCCACTGGTCTGAAGTGATGACATTTTAGACACACAGTATAATATCCCGGCCTCTCACCAGTCTCTGGGTCATCTAGAGCTACTTCCCATATGGTGCATGGGATAAGATTGTCAATTGAAGGGCATGAGTTCTGCCTTTTCCACTGCCCTTGTATTGCTTATGCAGCATGTTTTGGGACTGCTGCTGTGGTTGAATTGCCTTGCACTGCCAGAAATTAAAGCACTGCATGTAGACTTGTAACTTTCAAAATTGTTTATAGTCTCTTTGAGGTGGCTGAAGTGCTAAGAATTGTGACATAGCTCTACTTGTTTTGAACTAAAGCAGAGTCAGCTTTATCACTGAACAGATGGGTTCCATAGAAAGGCAAATCCATTAATATGATCTGCAGAACTGTTGAAAAACCTGATGTATGAAGCCAGATGTCTCAGTGGAGGGTTACAGAACAGCCTATTGCCCTGGCCACCAAGTAGACAAAATCCAATCCTAACTTTGTGATGTGCCTCGATGCCACTTGTCCATCTCTCATCAGTTCAGAAAGGAGGTCCTTAAGGTTTTCAAGCAAATTCCGTACAATTAATTGTGCCAAATCTCAAAGGGCATGCCCTGTTTCAGAAGGCAAATGGCATTAAGGGATTTTATGGCTAGACTGACCGCTGAGAATATTGGCCCGAAGGATTGCCCATCTCCAATTTGGGGGATGTGTCAATGACATTAGCATTTCTCAAGGCCTGAAAATCGGAGTCTGAGACGGCCGGTCTCACTATTATCATCTGTTCTGATGTATTCCATGAGATCCACATCACTGCCGAATAAGGTGCTGATAGTGTCACTATACCAACTTGATTCAACTGACTGATCCTTCCCTATATTGTAGCTCCTCAATTAAGCACTAGGTCTTAATGGGATGGCCTTAGGGTCAGGAAAGTATGGTCCACTAAAGGACGTGCATCCTTAGACTATGTGCCGTCAGGTCCTGTACCAGCGTAGGGGATTGGGAGGGGGAGCTGGAATCAGCATTGGCGGTGCTAGCTGTGGTGTCACAAGAAGCTTTGCTAGTGAAGGTGGCTGCGCTAGTTCTACACATAGTGCAATAGTTGTGGTAAGACTCGCCAGAAGGAGTCCGAATGCCACCTTAAACAGGTCCCATGGGGCTCAATGGCACTTTAGGGGGGGACCAGGGCCAATCTAAATATGTCAAACTTAGCTTTTTGAAAGCAGAACCTGTGGGCCTCAAGGTGGATCCTGAGGAGAAAGTTTAGGCATCAGAGTCAGAGCCAATGACACAGTGGGTCCTTGCCTTCAGACAGTAGTCCGGCTCAGATGATAACTCTGAAACGTTCATCGTATGTCTGGGAGAACTCCCTCAAGAACACTGCTTGGAGGTATCACTGTGCTTCCGCTTGTTTATATATTTTACCTGCATTTCTTTCAACGACTTTGAGGATGGTTACTCAGAGAAATTTGAACGAGGTGCAGGCTTTCATCTGACCTGACGCTCATAACAAACTCTGGTTATGAAGAGTTTTGCCTCCCTTTCTTTTATTGCCTTGGGGTGCATGCTCAAGCATGAGCACCATGGCGCGGTGTCATTGTCTGATCCCTGGCACCAAAGACATATGCTATGAGGGTTCGTGATTGAGATCTGGTCCTCAAAGTTCCTAAAGAGTTTAACCCCTTCCATGCTAATGACAAGGTCAGCTCGTCATGGGTGTTACCTGCGCTGCGCTTATGACGAGCTGACCTTGTCATGAACAATGGGAAAATAAAGATCCAGCACCCAGCGGGAAAACCCTTAGCAGCCAAGGTGTTAAACCTTGAATGTGTGTGGTGAGGAAGATAGACTATGGGGACATTTAGCACTGCTACCAAAAAATGTTAGTGTGGCATGAATCAAAGTCTTTGATGAGGATGGGCTACAGATGCACGTTGAAAGGACAGAAAAAAGGGGAATGAAAAGGTAATTGATGTTAGGACACCTAGATGGGTGCTTTATGGCTCCACTGAAGTCACAGTGGTGTTCTCACTGGAACCAATGAGTAGCCAGCAGCCGTTACCAGGTAGATGGGCTACTGAAAAGTTCTGGATCCAGTCCAGTGCTTGGGATATTCAGAATGGGAGGAACCTGTATAAAGAAGTAACCATAAGAAATAACATTAAAAAGGAGCTGTGGCATGGTCAGACCAAGTTAAAAGAGAGGGCATTCTTGACTTTAATGAAAGCATAGTTAATAAAAATGGGATCAAGCCTGTGACTCACGATATGGATAGGAGAATTTATGAGTTGTTAGATTGAACAGCTTTTAAAGAATCGACACGAAGCAAGGTGTTAATTTTTCTCACCAAGGATGGGGAAACTAGATGCATTAACAGAACTTGTAAAGTGCACGTTCACTACAGGGTATATTGGCACTGAATAACAGAGGCTTACTGTTACCCAACGCAATGGTACTCATTTCTATCAACCTCAGAAGTATGAAAGGCTGAGTGGATCCTCCAGGATTGGAACCTGTGATCATGAGGTCAAACACAATGCCCCTACAGTGTCATTGTCATTAATTCACTAAGCCACCGAACATTAAAGATAAAAGGTTACAGAAAGGAGCCAGGCGGATGATAGGTGCTTTTCATTTTATGAAGTTGATATCCAGAATAATCTGTCATGAAAGATTTAGGTCCTAGATCACGCTTCTTTAAGATGTTACGAGTCAAGTTACTACTAGCTCAGTTTTCTTACCATTCTTCTGGTTCCCATAGTTGAGAATTCATTATCATTTCAAGAACTTTTGCCAGAAAGGAAGACAGGGCTTTAATGGGATGGGCTTTTAAAAGGGTGGTGAGTGTTTGAAAAGTTTCAGAACTCCATCCATCGTCTCCTTGTGTTTGCTTTATTCGCCCTATGTTGGCAGGGTGTGCCCAGAGGTGGGTCTCTTGCTCACATTGCCACTGGAATCAAGCCAGCATGGCTGATGAGGGGTGTTACCCTGAAACCTGTCCAAAGATGCTTGTTGTCGGTTCTGGGAAGACCTGATTTGGCAGTTCAGGCTGGACTGATCCCATGAGACACAGGATCAAGACTGATTTGAATATAGCTGCGTCTGAACTGAGGTGGCGAAATGAGCTAAAGAATGACGATGGATTCAACCCAGATCTGTGACTGAGGGTGAGTGTTTGAAAAGTTTCAGCGCTACGTCCATCATCTCCTTGTGTTTTCTTAGTTTTTAAAAGGATACATTCAAACGGGTCCCTATCAGGCTGTTTTTACGTTCCCTGGCACAGACTATCTAGTTTTTGCACAAGCAGTAGCTTTGGAGTCAGCATGCGCACTAGTGTCAAAAACATATGCGCAGTGCAGGTGACGTCACCAAGTGTGTGTTGAGGTGGGAAGGGGATCCTTTAAAGAGACAATTTCTCTCTGGATTTCCATTCCCTTTCTGCAACGCCAGAGGCAGAGAAGCAACACCATTGTCATGCCAACCAAAGAGGAAATCAGATTTTCTGAACTTCCAGGGACCACCATAACCCTGCTCTCTCACTGGAGTCAGAGCTCCCAGTAGAGGCCCAGCAGCATCCAACCACCAGTGCGATGCTGCTCTGCCCTTTTAGAGGAAGTGACCAGCCAGCACACTGAAGTGGAATCCAGCCAAAAGGGAAGCGTTTGTACTTCAATAACCAACTTACTGTTAGAATTGAAATTATTGTCCTATTGTTCGTGTTTTATTCTGTGTTAAGTTAGCATTCATGGCACCATTTTATTAGTAAGCGCCATTTTCTTTCATAACCGAAAGCTAAGTTCCTGTCTCATACTGCTTGTCTTAGCAGAAAACGGTCTCCATGCACCTTTGCTTGTGTTTCTACAAGGCCGAGTTCAACTGCTCTAATTAATGTGCTCTCTATTGTGGCATACCTTTGCTGTTCGAGAGGATCGTTCCCACCTTCTAGAATGGCAGGCATGGGCGATATAACCTTCGAGTGAAGATAACATGTACCCGGTCTCAGGACTGCAGCTCATTCTTCTGTGCCTCCTTTGCTTGCTGGTGCATGGACTGGAATTTTCCAGCCTGGGCGTGTTCTTAGAGATTTGAAAATGTATAATATCTCATGCCATGTTGGGGGGGGGGGGGGAGTCAGCCCCTCTGCAGCTATCTCATGAGGCTGGTCAGACTGGGCTCTGCTACAGCGCAATACTAATAAATAACGTGGGTTTATATTCTCTACTGTCAGACCGACTCTTCATTTGTTTGGAAGGCTGAGAGGTGGTCACAAGTGACCCAGGTGACCCTATTCGGGTTATTTCCTTCATTACTTACACACATTAGAAGTAAACTTGAACCCCACACACTGGGTTTTCTTTTATCATTTTTTGCTGAGCCATACCTCATGATTTTACTGAAGTACACAATGCTAGGTCCAATGATTTAGGCCACGCCCCTAATTGGGTGGGTTAGACACACCCCTTTATCAGGTTGTCACACCCCTTTTAGAGGCCCTTCAGGTTTTCATCCCACTTATAGCCCCGAAAGAAGCATTAGGAAAATGCGTGCACTTGTAAAACCCTCTCTAGCTCTAGAAGGACAAGGATTTTCCCTTACGATTAATTGAGTTGCAGTTCCACAATAGGTTTTACACAATTATGAAAAGCAATCAGTGAAAAGCTGAACTTAACTTGGATAACCGGGATTGCCACTGACGTTTGCCCTCACCGTTTGTCAGGAAGCACCCTCTAGATCCCATTTATAAGCATACTTGAAAAAGAGATTTTCAGCCAATTTTTGTGATTTTATTGATGATGAAATCCTGAGCAAGGGACTAAAGAGGCGGTTAGGCTGGCAGAATTGTACTGGGTTCTCAACTTCATTAAACATGGTAAAAGTTTTTCTTAAAAGTGAATTGGATTTCAGAATAATATAGGAGTAACAGGCTTAACTGTGGAAATCACTGATGTCTACAAGACCTTCTGGCTTTCTGTAACTGGACTTTGTCTGAGAGGCTGTTAGATTTCTGCCACATTTTGGCTCACCGCTGTGGCTTTCGAAATGTCTGGTTTGGAATACACCAGTCCTGTGATGTTCTAGTTTTTCCTCATATTCCTATTTTCAGGGAAGCCAGGCAAGCAATATCAGTAAGTGCATAGCTTTATTCTAGGATTTAAACAGGATGGCAACATAATCTGAGTCAAAGACCTGATTCAGTGACCAAACAAGGAGAGGGCTCAAACTCTTTCACATCTATCTTTTATTCACAATCTAATATTGACAGCAACTGTTTCTATTCTGCTAAAAGCCTTAAACAACCCAGCCGTTCATAAACTTCACTATGCAATAGCTTCCCTGTCTACCTACACTTGTTCGAACCTTCACATTCAACCTCATCCCAACAAGCAGATTGAACAATGTAGGCCTCAATACAATTTTCTTATCTTTGTTCCCTTTAACCCTTTACTGTGTTACCTTCCCTAAATCCTCTTGATGCTTCAAGGTAGAGATAATTTACCATAACATTGATACAGTTGGTACTATATAATAAAAATGTGTTGTAGCATATAAAAACAGCATCACTCTCATTATTTTTTTTATTTAAATAAATGGCATACCTTGCGGAATCCAGTAGTCTTGTTCGTTCCAGAGCCATGAATAAGTAGCGGATGGAAGAAAACAGTGTCACCTTTCTCCATAACAAGATGGACTCTTGGAAGGCTTTTATCATAGTCACGGACACCATGGTACATCTTATTTACACCCCCCTAGGAAGAAAAAACATTTTAGCACCATCAATAGGAATGTTTAAGCTCTTGAGATAAGAAAAGCATGGGCTGGATTTTAATGAGCCATTCCTGAACTAAGTTGCTCCTTTATATTTCTCAAAATTGCCTGGTGAGACAATTTGGTAGGTACATTGGCTGCATAAGTTTGCAGTCTAAGTAAGTACTCTATATGAATTGAATTGAATTTGAAATTTATATAGCGCTCAAATGCCCATGGGAGTCTAGGCGCTGCAGCGGAGGAATCTACTAGAAATGAGTAATAGGTTAAGATTTAGTTTTAGAAAAACCAAGTTTTCAATGCTTTTCTAAAGGAGAGTAATGTTGGGCAGTTTTTTTTTTATAGCTAAATGAAGTGAGTTCCACAATTTTACAGTGTTGAGGAGAAAACTACTTCCTCCCTAATGAACTCTCCTGAATTTAGGTATCTGGAGAAGTTTGCTCTGAGCGGAGCAAAGCATTCTGCCTGGATGGTATCACAGTAAATGCTGTTTCAGGTACGTAGATCCTGTTCCTTGTAGAGCCTTGAACACTGGAAACAAGGCTTTGAATTCAGCTCTCTTTTTTACAGGGAGCCAGTGTAACTTTTTTAGGCCTTGGCACACAGACTGCAACTTAGGAATATTCAGCAACATCCTGTCAGCATCGTTTTTAACCCGCTGAAATTTAAGCATGTGGTGTTTCTGGAGGCCCAAAATATAGGGTGTTTCCATAGTCCAGTCTGGCTATTGTTAAGGTTGTTACCAATGTTTTTACTGCAGCTGGGGGAATATATGGTTTCACCTTCCGTATTAATTTTAGTGTTAAGTGAACCTGAGTGGCAACTTTATTAGTTTGATGTTTGAAGGTGAGTCTGTTGTCGAAGATGAAGCCCAGATTTTTGGCTTTGCGCACTGGGGTGGGAAGAGTTCCCATGTCCAGAGGCCACCAGTTCTGAGACCTAAAGGAAGTGTTGGATCCCACCAGGAGAAAACCTCTGTTGTGCTTTCATTAAGCTTTAGGCAGTTTGTGCTCATCCAGTGGTCCACGTGGGATATACACTGATTGAAACGGGCCGCCGTTTCCTCCAGATTGCTTGAGATGGATACTACAATCTGGGCATTGTCCGCGTAAGATACCAATGAGAAGCATAACTGCCTGATGACATCAGCTAAGGGGGTGACGTATAGATTGAACAAAGCAGGGCTCAGTGATGAGCCCTGCGGCACCCTACATGGAAGTGTAAATTGTTCTGAACTGGAGTCCCCGATCTAAACAC
The DNA here is from genome assembly GCF_964263255.1 of Lissotriton vulgaris. Classification (NCBI taxonomy): domain Eukaryota; kingdom Metazoa; phylum Chordata; class Amphibia; order Caudata; family Salamandridae; genus Lissotriton; species Lissotriton vulgaris. The sequence continues at coordinate 1,953,356,561 of NC_141685.1, read as the reverse complement.
ATTGCCATGTGTTGTTTAGGTAGGATTTGATCAAACTTAGCTTAAGACTCCCACCTTCTGGAGCATTTTAATGAGAATGTCATGGTTCGCGGTGTCAAAGGCCGCCGAAAGATCCAATGGGATCAAGGCGGCCTTTGCACCGGAATCCAGCGTGAGAGGAGCACCTCTGCTGCCATGACCAAGGCCGTCTCCGTTCCGTGTCCTTGCCGGAAACCGTATTGCGAGGAGTCTAATAGATTTTTTTAGGATACGAAGGCCGTGAATTGGGAGTTGATGATCTTTTCCAGAACCTTAGCTGCGAACAGGATCCTTGATATGGGTTTGTAATTATTATGGTCAATGAGATCCAGGTTTGTTTTTTTTAGCAAGGGGAGAAGAGAGACCTTCTTCCATACCTCTGGGAAAGTGCCAGACCTGAAGATCTCATTAAAAAGTAGGCTGAGTTGCTCGCTGATAATCATCAGATGCCAGATGGAATATTTTAGGAGGGCATGGGTCTGAAGGTGCCCCTGATTTTACTGATCTGACTATCTGCGAGATCTGTTCTACATTGGGTGGAATGAAAGAGTTCAGGCCGTAACCAGGTCGTCTAGGTGGTGTGGAGATTTGATTCTCTTGAGGATCAATACCCTTTTCTGTAAGGGAATTGTAGAGAGATAGCACCTTGTCCCTAAAAAAGTCTGCAAGTCGACTGCAGAATGCCGCACTGCTGTTCTGTACTAATGGAGTGGGTAGTGTTACTAATTCCTTTAAGGATGAAAAAAGTATTTTACATGAGTTGCCCGCCTGCCTAATTTTCTCTGAAAAATAGCTGTTTTTTTTTTTATCCAAGATCAGTTTTTTATATTTGCTCAGAGACTGTGTATATACGATTTTTTCGGCTTCTGCATAAGTCTTTCTCCAGTCCCTCTCTGCTTTTCTGCAGAGTTGCTTCTGGATACGCAGTGTGTCACATAACCAGGTTTCTGATCTTTTTGTCCGCTTACTAGTGAAAGTTTTTTCTGGCGCTAGGGTGTTTATTGCTGCTTCAACCCAGTTGGTAAAATTGTTAGGGGCTACATTGGCTTCAGGCGTTGGGTTCGGTTTGGAAGCTGCTAGTGTTAATTGCAGCTGCTGTGGGCAGATATTCTTCCAATCTCGCCTTTTGATAGTTCTAACAGTGATGTGAGGGCGTGTGAGATGGTGAGAAGAGGTAAGTACAAACCGAATGGCCTTATGGTCAGACCATGGGATTGGCAGAACCTCCTGCACCTTCAGTTGAGAATTAGATGTGAATATTCCATCTAGGGTATGACCGGCCTCATGAGTTGAGTACTTGACCAACTGTTGCATCGAGACACTGGCCATCAACTCTAGGACAAGACTGTACATTGGTTGTTTGCATTTTCTAGATGGTAGTTAAAATCGCCTAAGAACGAAAAATTCTAGATTCAATAATGTGACTAATTGTCTCTTCAAACTTATTTTTCGCCCTGGCGGTCTATACAGCAATGTACCATTAAATGTATAATTTTCGCTTATTGTGATTCTAAATGAAAGCAATTCACAATCAGGATCGCTTCCTATTGTAGAGCTTTTTATCAGCAGGGTGTCCTTAATAATAATCGCTAGTCTCCCTCCCCGCTTATTTTGTCTATCATTTCTGGTTAGCGTATAACCTTGAGGAATGGCTAGAGAGAGCTCAGGGTCAGATGTACTATCTGCCTAAGTTTCCGTGACGAACGCCATGTCTATTTTGTGTGCTGCAAGCAGCTCTGCTTATGGGGATGTTGGCCATAAGTAATACAGAATCCATCATATCTGAATTTGAATATTTAAGTAAAACTACATGAATCAAAATAGAAAAAGCAAATGAAAACACACACTGAAAGTAACAAATGGTCATGCATCACTTTTGACTTCCATACAGTATTTGTAGATTTGGTACCTAATGAAATTTGTTAAGATAACCAGTTACAAAACACCAGAACAGAAAATAAAAGCCTGGGCATGAACATTATGGTGTAGGACACTGGAGGTACCTTTGGCTATTTTAAAAGAGCATCTTGTGTTTTGAAGTTTGTTTTCCTCCACCACTCTTCTTTGCACTCTTACTCTTTAGTGCAGTGTTGATCACTGTGGGTTGTAATAGTATAGTTTGTACAATGATGAGGGCTTTGGAATATTGTAGAACACAAGGAATTCCATTTTTAAAGCATGCCAATATCAGGCTGTATTATACTCCCTGTAATATTACAAACCCATCTTGAATATATTATTACAGATTAACCCTAATCTTGTTTAAGTAAGTTTATATTTGAGAAATTTGCTATACAATATATTATAAGTACATCCACAGATCTCTAAGTCATCAATTAAGGAGAATGTTGTTTGCTATTACTGGAAAACAGGTGAAACTCTTTAATAGTTCAGGCTCTGTGTTTTAATGAACCTCTGTTATATTTAATGAAAAACAGTACTGTGTTGTAGCATTTATTTGGCCCTTACTATCCAGAGGTGGGACATTGAGGTACTTGCCTCTGGGCAGCTAGCAAGCAAGGTTGTACTGTTGGAAGGGTGCTGTGTTTTGATCTTAAGTGGGAAGTGCTCCCATGTCCTGCGAAATGACCGCCAAAGTGTGGTTAACGTGTTATGGGACGCAGCACTTAGCCGTGTAGTGGATGAAGAGGTGTAAGAGAGAGAGAGAGAGTTACAGGCCTCGAAAAATCTACTCGCACCACTCGCTGTAGTGAGTCAGATTTGATCAGGTCAAGCTATTTTTAGCACCTACTCGTGCGTTCTGGTGAGTGAACTTTAGCTGGAAGGAACATATGTTCTGTTCATTCAGAAAGTGAATAAGCATTAAAGACGCCTTTAAATCTTGTTTTCATCTCAACACATTTGCTTTCTGGTCAAATGTCCGCGCCTGGACCGCGCCCAGCGCCAGACCCCCTGGCCCTCGAAGACCGCGCTCCTCCCGCATATCGTATGACACCGCCACCCTCTTAGCCCTTAACCCCGGTCGCACACCACAATGCTACGAAGCTGCCCCAGGACGTACCCACGGCCCATTCGCCTGCCACTCCTGCAAGTTCGCCTGCATCAAGACCCACACCAAATCCACTTCCTCCAAACACATCTCCGACTCTATCCACCTGAAGTGCATCCTGCTGAACACCCGCTCGGTACACAGACACGCCACCGAACTCTGGGACCTACTCGACACTGCGTCACCGGACATCGCCTTCCTTACAGAAACCTAGATGAACGCATCATCAGCACCCGACATCGCCATAGCCATCCCGGACGCTTACAAGATCATCCGAAAAGACCGCACCAATCAAACAGGAGGAGGCATTCCATTGTCCATAAGAACACCATCAAAACCTCGACCAACTCAGACGATAACCTTGCAACTGCCGAACACCTCCACTTTCAGATCCACACCGACCCTAGGACCACATTTAGAGGCACCCTCATCTACAGGCCTCCTGAAACCCGTAAACAATTCAGCGATGACATCACTGACTTCATCAGCCCACATGCCCTCGCCTCCGAGAACTACATTCTACTAGGAGACCTCAACTTCCACCTGGAAAACAAAAACGACTACAACACCACCACCCTTCTGGACAACCTGGCCAATCTCGGACTCAAACAACTTGTTGACTCCCCCACCCATGTAGCCGGACATACGCTCGACCCTATCTTCACCTCCTGCAAACACATCTCCTTCGATCACACCACAGCTCTCCATTGGACGGACCACAGTTGTGTTCACTTCAGCTACAAAACCACCTCGACCCACAAACCCCAAAAACCTATTCCTCAAAGAAACTGGAACAAAATCACCACCGACCAACTCCTCACATCACTCAACCAAAACCCTCCCACCCTCTCATTGGACCCAAACCAAGCTGCCACCAAACTCAAGCAATGGATCACTCACAGCGCTGACGAATTAGCTCTCCTGAACAACCACCAGATCAAATCAGGTAACAAAAAGGCTCTCTGGTTCAATGATGACCTTAAGAAATCCAAGAAGCTATGCCGTACCCTAGAGAAAAAATGGAGAAAAAACCCAACCACCGACAACATAACCACCTTCAAGGCAGCCACCCGCAAACACCACCAACTGATTCAAGCCACCAAGAAATCAGCATTCAAGGATCGACTAGACAACAACGCCCATAACAGCAAGGAACTTTTCAACATCGTCAAAGAATTCACCAACCCCACAGCAGCCTCAAACGACATTACTCCCTCCCAAGACCTCTGCGACTCGTTATCCTCCTTCTACAACAAAATTGTCGACATTCACAACAGCTTCGAGAACATTCCCTACGAACAATGCCCCCCACCCCCCTCAGAACCTACACCGCCATCCAACATCCTTAGAGCCTGGAACCCAATCACCACTGAAGACACCATCCGCCTAATGAACTCAATCCACTCTGGCCCGCCAACCGACCCCTGCCCCACCACATCTTCAACAAAGCAGACTCCATCATCGCACCTCATCTCCGTGATGTCATCAACTGCTCATTCAACTCTGCCACCTTCCCAGAAAGCTGGAAACACGCCGAACTCAGCGCCCTCCTTAAAAAACCCACAGCAGACCCCTCTGAACTTAAAAACTACCGCCCCATATCCCTTCTCCCATTCCCTGCCAAAGTCATTGAGAAAGCCGTCAACAGCCAGCTCGCCGCCTTCCTTGAATCCAACAATTCACTCGACCCCTCACAGTCCGGCTTCCGTGCCAAACACAGGACCGAAACCGCCCTCATCGCTGCTTCAGACGACATCCGATCACTACTGGACAACGGGAAAACAGTGGCCCTCATTCTACTCGACCTCTCCGCCGCTTTCGACACTGTCTGTCACAACACCCTTATACAACGCCTCAGCAACATCGGCATACAAGGAAAAGCCTTGGACTGGATCATCTCGTTCCTCGCTGGGAGAACTCAAAGAGTCCAACTTCCCCCATTCAAATCAGAGGCCACTGAAGTCATCTGAGGCGTACCACAAGGATCATCACTCAGTCCCACCCTCTTCAACGTTTACATGAGCCCACTCGCATCCATCGTGCGCCAACACAACCTCAACATCATCTCCTACGCTGACGACACCCAGTTAATCCTTTCCCTCACCAAAGACCCTAACACCGCCAAAACCAATCTTCACGAAGGCATGAAAGAAGTAGCCGAATGGATGAAGCACAGCCGCCTAAAACTTAACTCAGACAAAACGGAGGTGCTCATCCTAGGACCTTCCCCCTCTGCCTGGGACGACTCATGGTGGCCTTCGGCTCTAGGCACAGCACCCATACCCACAGACCATGCACGTAACCTTGGCTTCATCCTAGACTCCTCACTCTCGATGTCCAGACAAGTCAACGCAGTCTCATCGTCCTGCTTCAACATACTTCGGATGCTCAAAAAAATCTTCCGTTGGATCCCCCCCGAGACAAGAAAGACTGTCACTCACGCACTGGTCACGAGTCGACTGGACTATGGAAACACACTATACGCCGGAATCACAGCCAAATTACAGAATAAACTCCAACGCATCCAAAACGCATCAGCGAGACTCATTTTGGATATCCCTCGCCAAGAGCACATTACCGGACACCTGAAAGACCTCCACTGGCTTCCCGTCAACAAGAGAATAACGTTCCGTCTCCTCACCCACGCACACAAGGCCCTTTACAAACTAGGACCCGAATGCCTCAACACTCGACTGTCCTTCTACACCCACCCACCAAATAAGATCCTCCAATCAGGCCCTCGCCGCAGTCCCGCGTATCCGAAGATCCACCATGGGAGGTAGATCCTTCTCCTACTTAGCGACCAAGACCTGGAGCTCACTCCCCACTCACCTCCGCCTTACACAGAACCACATCTCCTTCAGAAAAGAACTTAAAACCTGGCTATTCGACAAAAAATGAACCTCCCCCTCCCCGAGCGCCTTGAGACCCTCTGGGTGAGTAGTGCGCTATATAAATCCCTGAACTTGAACTTGAACTTCTATACACCAATTGTTTCTTATCTTATCCTGATAATAGTCTTTACTTTCTCTTATAACAGAGGTTGTTGCCAAGTGAGCGGTCATAAACTATCATTGTGAAACTGTAAGATGTCAGGTCTTTTTTCCTCACACACATTTAAAAAGCTTGTAAATGAATAGAACAAGTATTTCAAAATATATCAGGATTTACTAAAAAACAACATTTTTGTAATTTAATAGAGTAAAGCAAACAAAGATTTAAATAGGAGCAAATATAATCAGAACACTCTACTTGGTGATGTGCAAATGACAAATATTTGCAGAAACTCGATTTCCACACATTATACACCAGGGACGGCTCCTACATTATAGCAGGGGAGCGTCGCCCTAGAGGCATCAGAGTTGAAAAATAAAACTGTGATAAAGTTGATTAATTACTGTTTTATTTTTCAGTAGCCCATCCTGATCCAAGTGTCAGGACGGGGATGGGCCAGGACTGCCCAGTGACAGAAGCTGGGAGCTGTGCATTTTTAAATGCTCATATTTCTTTGGCCGGCCGTCTTAGGATGGCCAGCCAGACATGCGCATTTTAAAGTTCTCTAACATATCCATCTTAGACAGCTGAGTTAGAGAAAGTGCAGGCCTCCTGGATTGGGTAGTACAGTTTCCTGCATCAGGAGCTTCTTGGAAGACACCAGAGGGCGGAAGACGTTGTGCTCCAAAGGTAAGTGATTTTTTTGTGTGTGTGCCCTACCACCCTCGGTACAAGCCAGCCACCACGGTTATACACTATATAGTTTTATTAGTAAAGACACATGTCAGTGGGAAATGTGGCATTTCAATGGAAAATCTGATGACTGTACATATGTGTGCTACCACTTCATGCTTCAGGTTTGTAATTATTAAAAGTGATCATTTTTAATCATGATTTAAAAACATTTTACCCCCACCTGGATGACAATGCGGTTAATGAACTAAGAGGCAAGTCAGTGGTCATGTGTATCATATATATTGCAAGATTTGTATTATTTATGGATCTAAACTTTATGGATCAAGAGCATTATAATTAGGTTGAGTAGATTATTCAAGTCACTAGACCTGCAGGTCTACTAAAATTGGTATGATTTTTTGAGGCTTGAAAGAGAAGCACAGTTTATAGTTTTCAGTAGTCTGGTAGCTTAGAGTAGCTCTGTAGGTCCATTTATGGTATTTTGTATGATCATAGTCTTCTTAGTGTAGAAATAAACAAAAAATGGTGCGGAAAGAACTTTGTCACAGTGGACAGTTCTCTGCAGTGAGATTTGTTACGTGTTGGCCAAGAAGCAGCCTCCAGAAGGCCTGAGGGCTCATTCCAGCATGGCTAAACCTGCTACCTTTGCGTTGGCACATGGAGTGCCTGTCTTAACATCTGCCAGGCGGCAACTTGGGTGTCAGTGCACAGAGTCACCAAGCACTACTGCCTTGACAGCCAGGTCTGACAGCAACAGCATTTTATCAGTCGGCCCTGCAGTACTTTGCAGTCTAAGCTCACTACTCAGACTCTGAACCTTGGGGAGATTCTGTTTTGAGATCTATTCCAAAGGTGAGGAATCTGCAGTTAGAAGTATCCATCAGAAGAGCAAGTAATTCACCTTCAGTAACGTTTGTTCTGGTGGATGCTCTATTTAACTCCTCACTGCCCTCACACCTTCCTGTTCTATGTAATGACCTTTATTACCTTCTAAAAAGTTCCCAAATTGGAGATCTGCACACTGGTACCTCCAATTGTCCTGCTCTTTGTCCTAGGGGGTGGGGGTAGAGCCAAGAAAGAAATTGACATCAGGAGCAGGAGTGGTGTCTATATGTGGCTCCACTCCCTCACTTCTGGGGTAGAACAAGGGGGTCAATACGAGCATCCAATTTTACAGATACAGGCCAGACAAAACTTGGGCCAGCATAAGCACTTTGAATGTGTCCTGCTGCTAGAAGGCATTTAGAGGGCAGAGGTCTAAAATAAGACAAACGTTTAAAAAAAGGGTCCATCCTTCAGCATGGAGAAAGAGTTCTAGAATGTAAAGTTCACGACCGACAATTGACTCCGCTAGATTCCAAGTGAGAAAAACTGTTGAAAACAGTCAATCTTTGAATACAATTGGGTTATGATCAGAGGATGAGGGGGGCTGACAGGTTTTGTTACATCTAGAAAAAATAGATGCTTTGCTTAAGCTAGAAGGCAGGCAAAGCATTTGCTTGGCAGGAGTGAAAAAGTGCTGACTTCCATTCAGGGGTTGTGAACCGATCCGGATCCAATGTTTATACTGTGATCTGGAATAAGGAAAATATTACGTATTTAACCATCTGTCATATAGGTCTATAATCTCATTTTGGGTTTGGAATATTACAGGTTTACTTCACTTATTGTTACTTAGATTATTGTATATTTTTTCCATCAGAATACCACTTGGGCTTTCTTTCTGCACGAATATCCACACATAAATGTTTAGTGAATGAGCATTTGACCATATTGCTGCCACAAATATCCACAAGTTGGACGTTGTCAAGAAAATCATGGAGGCACTCAGTTAATGAGTTGAATATACTTACCTAATCTACGTCAGTTTTCTGTTTCCATTCGCATAACAAATCTGATTGCAGTGCATAATGCATTTGACTATGTTGCCTTTTAAAATAGATTGCATAAGGTGTTTGGGTGCAAAGGAACTAGTGAAGGATTTTGAAAGACTGCTGAACGTTCAATGGGTTAATTGCAGTGAAAAGTAGATACAACTTTTATAAGGAATCATGGATGTGTGCATAAGACTACCTTGTCCCTGTGGACTTGAATTAAAGGTTTCTCTACTGATAGCACTGGGAGTTGTCGTGTGTGGGGAAGTGATTGTAAAGTAACTCTCCTGGATATGACCTGGAGTAAGCATCAATGCAGTGACTCAAAAGGCAAGCCCATCCATGTTTTAGGACAATACTGATATCCCAAATAGGCACATAGGGTGCCCAAATTGAGCAAAACCTTCCATGAAGGCATTTATGACAGGGATGTCTTTTGTAAAAAGGCTGATATGGTCACAAATGTACTAGAAAAGAGGTGTTTTAAACGTCTGCTCTTTTAGGGAAATAATTTATCAGACTGGCTCTGGTAGGCAACTAAAATGTTGCTGCTCAAAGATATTGTATTAATTTCCCCTTTGGGGATTGGGTTGTGGCTTGATTTCCTCCCCCCAACATCAACACAACTATCAGGAGATTAACCATATGCATTATCACATGTAAAATGTTCGTGTAAAGAAGAAATCAGAGCCATGTTCAGCAACCCCTGCCAGCCCCTTCTTAGCTTTTGTGAAAACCCTTTAACCCTTTCCCCTTCGTTAGGTCTGCTGTGTTTTTTCTTCCCTCTGCTGTTGCTAACTGGGCGGTGGTCTCCCTGTAGTAGGCTTTTCAGGCATGAATTTGTGTTCAGTAATCCCAGGTAGTCTCAACTTCTTCCACCGTTTTGACCGATCGTGTTTTCCCATTGATTGTGAAGATCAGTGCATTGGGGAATGCCCATTTGAATTTTATCTGTCTATTTCCAAGTGTCATTGTTATTTCTGCCAGAGCTTTCCTTCTAGCCACGGTCCCTTAGGAAACATCTTGGAATATCGGGTTAGTGCAATTCAGAAAGACAGTGGCTTTTTGTAGCCAAGCAGCATGTAAAATAGGTCCTTGGTTTTGGACATTCTACGTTTTGTCAAGATATCCTTTCGTGGCATTCCAGGCCTGATTAGCTCACTCAGTATGTTCTCATCATTCCTAGGTTTTGGGATGCCCCCCGCCCCCAAGAGGATGTGTTTAAATAGATTGATACTGAATATTCCCACATTTTGACCTTCCATATTCTATGCCAGGTCCGGAGGCTCGGATTATGCTTAACTCGCTCATATTTAATTGCTCTCGCAGCCTTAATAACAAACATCAGCCAAAGACTACAAATCCCATGAGTCTTTGCGATGAAACAAACCACCATAGATATAGTCCCATATAAGGCATAACAGAGGACAGCACTTCCTCTTTCTTCGCTGGTCAGCATCCAGATAAGTGCCTTCTTTGATATTCCTTCTTTTTGTCTGAATTGTGGATCGCTATTGTTAGTGTTGTTGTTTCATTGGTATTGCTTTACTAACTTTGCCGGGCCCCGGGGGAAGCAAAGTCGCAGACTAGTCTTCCCTCGGGGTCATTCGCGCGGGATAGGACAGGCAGGGGAAGGGGAGGAGTTAGGGGGTGGGTATATAGGTGCAGGGGAGGAAGGGAACTTCCTCTTCCTGCGCCTGGCACCATCGGGAGGGAGAAAAGAAAGGGAGTCTAGTGTAGAGCGAGTTTTCAATAAGTTTAGTGTAGTCAGTGGTTCTGTTTTAGTTTCATTCAGCGTCGGGGGCTGTTTGCACGGCAGCCGTTTCCCTTCACACGCCTGAAGCGTGATATTTGGCACGATGTCGGGCGTGACTTCCGAGGAGGTCCGGGCGGCCTTGTTGCTGCTCGCGCGGGCTGGGCACAAGGACCTTCTACAGCCAGGTGTGTTGGGACAGGCGTGGGTGGGGGCCACCAGGGGCACGCGCGCTGCCTCGGCCGGGGTTAAGGCTGCGATTGTGGCCTGTCAGGAGGACGAGCCAGACGCTCATGGGCATGGGAGCGATCGGAGGGGGGGCGGAGCGCCCAGGGACCCGGCGAGGGGAGGTAAGCGCAAGAGCCTGCCCCCGCGGGCCTTCCCTCCGATCGAGTTTCTGCCTGGGGCCACAGGGGCTGTTGTGAGGGCCCCGGCCCCCACGCCTCAGCTTCTGGGGCCTGTTCACGTGCCGGCCGGTGCAGTGCAGGGGGAGGGGCAGGGGGACAGCCTTACTCAGCCCACTTTTATATCGGAGGGAGCTTTGGGTGGGCACATGAACCCAGAGTTAGACGGGCAGTCTGCCCCCCCCCCACCCTTGGGATTGACTTGACTGGGGACACTGTGAGGGTGGATGATGGGCAGAAAGAGGAGGCCCCCATCGACCTGTCCACTAGTTCTAGGGCGGGCACCCCTGCCCCCGTGAGGCAGGTGGCGGTGGGGGACTCTGGGGATCGGGGTGAGCCGTCCGCCCTGGTTTCCATGGGAGGGGGGCCTGGTTGGGTACCTGGGATGCCCCAGGTGGGCTTCTTCCCACCGGGGGCTGAATTTTACGGCTACTGCCCACCCCAGCTCCCCCAGATTTGGGGCGCCATCTCCTGGGAGGATAGGGCCAGGGAGGAGAGGATCCTGGAACAGATCCGGGAGGTTAGGTGGGCAGAACAGACCAGGGCCAGAGTGGGTGCTGTATGGGGCCATGAGGTTGAGGGCCCTCCCACCTCGACCTCTGAGGAGGAACGGGATGCGGAGCTGGAGGAGGAGCTGAGGAAAGTCAGGGCCAGAAAGTCTGTAGAGGACCCCCCACCCCAGAGAGTTATGGCGGGAGTAGGGACGGCCAGGACGGCTCTGAGGCCCGATGGTGCTGGGGCCCACTCAGGCTAGAGCGACCTGAGGGGCGGGAGGGGATCCAAACCGGCGGCTGTCGGCGGAGCCCGGGGGTGCCTGGCGGGGCGCAAGACGGCTCCAAAACGCAGGACGGAAGCAGCAGGGCAGTCTGCGGCGGCTGTCCCTTCACCGAGGGCTCGGGCTCCTGCGGCACGTGTGGAGACTGGCATGCGTGTGCAGGGTGGTGTGCAGAAAGGTGTGAAGAGAGCGGTGAAGGAGGTGGAGAATGCGCGTGTGGATCTGGAACCGGTGCTTGAGTTGGATTATGGCGCGGAGAGTAATGAGCTGGAGGACGGGGAGGTGCGGGATGACTTAGAAGGCTTAGGGGGCGCTGCGGACAACGGCGACCTTGGTGTTATGCAGGCCCCGGCGTCGACGAAGACCAAGGCCGGGACGGCGGCGGTCCAGGTGACAGTGCCCAGAGGACGGCCCGGGGATCGGAACACGGCACTCACAGGTGAGGGAGCCTGGTGGGCAGCCTGGGATGACGGTCCCCGGGGTGGGGAGGGGCGTAAGAGGACTTGCAGGTCGGTGGGAGTTGGCGATGGTTCAGTGCGGTAGGTGGAGAAGCCATCGGGCGGTCCACCTGAGGATGGTGAGAAGGTGGACGCTAAGTCAGTGATTTTGGGGGTGCAGACGGACAAAGGGGAGGGCAAAGAGGAGACGGGAGTGAAGGTACCGAAAAAACTGCCATATATGGAGCTGGCTATGCCATTGGGTTTGCATCTCTCAGAGAAACTAAGGGCTCGGATTTGTGGATGTCTTTAAGTTACTACATAGGGAGGTGCAGGCAAAGGAGGGGTCCAAAGAGGAGGAGTGGGAGCTGACGAGGCACCCTAGGGTGCCGGTGACGATGGAGAACTGGACGTCAGCGTTCTTGATTTATGCCAGTATTTACTGCGAGAAGTATTTGGACAGGGCGATTTCGCTTTTCAAATACATCGACATCATTCGCAAGGCCCAGATGCAGTTCGGGGGTTTTGCCTGGCTGAGCTATGACGAGGAGTTTAGAGCCAGGGTCAGTGCGAATCCTGAAAAGAGTTGGGGGGGAAGTTGATCAGGAACTCTGGGTTCAGTGAATGGCGTCTACGCACTCCACTGCGTCCACACACACGGCCAGCGGCCTGCCGGTTGTGTATCGGTCCTTTCCGCCGCGTCCCGCCCAAAGCGGGGCGGGTGGAGGCACGGAACCCAACACCATCGCCTCGGGGCAACAGTCTAAGCCGGGGGGATATTCCACGGGGGCCTGTTGGAGCTACAATAAGAGGTATTGTTCCCGGTATCCCTGTAAGTTCAAACACGAGTGCTCAAAATGCGGCGGGAAACATGCCCTTACTCAGTGCCTCACCCTCACCACACCCTCGGAGCAGTGGAGGAACACCAGAGGGCGGGGCCACCCTGGACAGAAGGGCGCCTACACCGGTTAGGGTGGAGGCGATGGCCCTGTGGCTCTCGTGCTACCCGGATCAGTAGGCGGCGACGCAGCTCTTCTGGGGTTTCAAGGAGGGTTTTAGAGTGGGCTACCAAGGTCCCAGGGAGCGCCGTTGGGACGACAATTTGAGATCTGCAAAGGAATTGCCGAGTGTAGTGTCTGCTAAGTTGAAGAAGGAGGTTGAGGAAGGAAGGGTGGCTGGCCCGTTTACTGACTGGCCTTTGGAGGATCTGATCATCTCTCCATTGGGGGTGGTGCCGAAGAAAGAAGAAGGGGAGTTCAGGATGATACACCATCTATCATGGCCGGAGGGCCAGTCAGTGAACGACTTTATTGCGGAGGAAGATTCTAGAGTGCTCTATGCGTCGGTGGACGATGCGATCCGTCTGGTGAGGGTGTGTGGGACAGGAGCTGAATTGGCGAAATGCGACATCAAGTCAGCCTTCCGTTTACTGCCTATTCACCCGGCGGATTTTTCGCTCTTAGGCATGCAGTTTGGGTGGGCCATCTACGTGGACAAGGTTTTGCCCATGGGGTGCGCCATCTCCTGTGCTCTTTTCAAGCTATTCAGCACTTTCCTGCAGTGGGTCATGGTGCGAGTCAGTGGGTGCCGTGAGGTCACTCACTACTTGGATGATTTCCTCTTCCTGGGGAGGGCAGATTCCGGGGATTGCGGCAGGGCCCTGTCGCGATTCCAGGAGATGGCCCTTCAGTTTGAGGTGCCTCTGGCACCGGAGAAGACGGCTGGTCCCAGCTGTTGCCTCACGTTCCTGGGGATCGAACTGGACACGGTGCAGTGGCTGGCGCGCCTCCCTGCGGCCAAAGTGGCGGAGATACTGGCATGTCTGGACTGGGCGGTTGGGGAGAAGCGGATTCCTTTGCGAGCGGTTCAGAAACTTCTGGGTTTCCTTAACTTTGCGTGTAGGGTAGTGCGTGCAGGGCGGACGTTCTGCAGGCGGCTCGGCATGGCCATGTCGGGGGCAGTGGTTCCACATCACAGAGTCAGGATTTCCATGGGAGTGAGGGCAGACTTGAGGACCTGGATTACATTCTTGCAAGACTTTAACGGTGTGTCCCTGGATTTTGATGAGAGGGCGGTCTGGCAATGCCAAATTTACTATGATGCAGCTGGGTCAGCGGGGTTTGGCGTTTTCTGGGACGGAAGGTGGTGTGCGGAGAGCTGGCCGGCTCCATGGCTCAAACAAGGGAGGAGCATTGCTTTCTTGGAATTCTTCCCTTTACTGGTGGCACTGGAGGTGTGGGGGGAGGAATTTCGAAACAGGTCTGTGCTCTTCTATGTGGACAACATGACGGTTGTGGAGCTGGTGAATCATCAGAGGGCAAGGGACCTGAGAGTGCTGCGGCTGTTGCGGAGGTTCATGTTGGCGTGTCTGCGGTTGAATGTGGTGTTTCGGGCTAAGCATGTCCCTGGAGCGAATAATGACATTGCGGATGCTTTGTCTCGTTCGCAGTGGCAGCGGTTCCGGCACCTGGCACCGGGAGCGGATACATGCAAGACCGAGCTGCCGGCCGGCATCTGGGCCTTGGGGGAGTGAGGATGATTGGACTGGTGGAAGGTTCACTGGCAGAGACCACGAGGAGGACATATCGTTTGGCATGGTCTGAATTTAGTGCTTTCATGGGCTGGAATCTGGATGGTGTTGTGGGTGTTGAGTCTGAAGTGGAACAAGGGCTGAGACGTTTTGTGTTGGATTGTATTGATAGGAGTTTGACTGCGGCGACAATTTCTGGTAAATTGGCAGGGATATCCTTTTACTGTGTTCTGTTTCTGGGTTTTGGTCCGACCAAAGATGTGATCGTGAGCAGGATGTTGCGGGGTTGGGGCAGGGAACGTGGGAGTGGGAGGGGGCAGGCTGCGGGAAGCAGTTACTTTTGAGTTATTGGTCTGGCTGGTTGGGGTGTTGCCGGAATGTTGTTGTGAGAAATTGGCCTGATATGCAGTGCTCACTATTCTAGTGATCACTATGTATCAGTCCAAATGACACTTATTGATGATTGGTTGTAAGTCAACCGTAGACCAGCTATCCTAGTAGCATGGACAAGAGCAGTCTTTAGGCTAGACTCTAGAGGGCGTGTTAAGCCAGCTGTTATACCATCACATATACCCCTTGAATACCAAGTGAAAGGACACCACACAAACTGTTATGAAAATAAAAGGATATTTATTTAGAACACAACAGCCCTGGACTCTTTATGAGGACAGGGCGCTAAGCACAATACAAAGCTCTTAAGAAAATACTGAAAGTCGCACAATTTACACAGGTGCCCGAGGGGCACGAAAAACCATATACTCTAAAAGTGGAATGCGAAATTACTAGCAGGTAAGTACTACTCTAATAGGCTTTAGGATCGCTAGGACTGGACTACTGAACCTTCAGATTACTAGCAGGAGGCCTAGGGAGATCGGGTGCAGAGTGTGCACTCTCACGCGGGATGCGGGAAAAAGTCTATGGATGCTAGATTTCGTAAAGTTAGTGTTATCGGACGAATCCGACTAGGTAGAGCTGAAACGAAAAAGGATCTGGACCCTTGGATAGTTAAGCTATGCTTGAGCACCGAAATGCTCAGGTTACCTAGACCAGGGACTGCGGCTGCATAGGTCTGAAAAGACGTCGGGAATCCTCGTTGCAGTCTATGGAGCCTGAAAGAAGAAGTTGCTGGCAGGCGACCAGTGATGAAGTTCGATGGGATTCAAGCCTGGATCGGTGATGGAGGATACCTGTAAGCAGAGGTGACCAAGTTCTGAATCACTAGCCAGTGATTAGATGGGCACCAGGATGGCACCGGATAAAGTCACCTCGACCAGGTGAGTGGGCGACGCTGGGCTCTGCAGTCTCTCGGACCAGGAGGCGTTGTCGGCGACCAGGATGGAGGTGCAAGCTGTCCCACGAAGGTATCTGCTGTAGACGTCGCTGGACCCAGGATTGGGGCAACAACTCTTGGCAAATGCAAGCCCACGCGGTGGACTCAAAATGGCGTCTGGAGTGGACCAGGAGGGTCCGGGTGCTCCTCTGTTGGAAGGGAGCAAGGGCCAGTCTGGAGCAACCAGACCAGCGGTGTTGTCGTCATGGTGCGTCGTCAGGAAGGTCACAAGCCAGCAGGCAAGTAGCCGGACAACGCGGTGAGCAGCAAAGAGCAGAAGGGCCCCACGCAGATCTCGTGGATGCTGGGGGGCTGGACTTCGGGGCTGGAGCTGCTCAGGGTTAGGGCTTCTCGAACCCCAAAGCACTCACTCGAGGATCCCTCGGCGGTCGTGCTGGATAAGCTTAGTGCAGTTATGAAGATGGCCGGTCCCTCGAGGTCTCGTCACACCCACGAATCTCAGCTGGGCTGATGATGCAGGTTGAGGTCAGAGGTGCCAGGGAAGCCGGGTCTCGTCGTGCTGGTCGGTCGGATTCCGGAGGAAGGACATGCAGCAAACCGCAGGTTTCTTAGTTGGTGCCCGCTGATGCAGGGTGACTACTCCTTAGTCACAAGGGAGAAATCTTAGGAAGAAGTCTTGAGTTCCTTTCGCAGAAAGTAGTATCAGGATTCAAAGATGATCTAATTTGGAAGGGTCCCCGCTCCCACCTTTATACTAAGGAAAGGGGCTGGTATGGGACTAGGTCCTGCCCATGGGTGGGACCAGGAAGGGGGGTGGTTACACCCCTCTCCCATGCCAGACTTTCCCCAGCTCAGGGGCTGGTGTGCCCCTGGAACTGGTTCTAGCCGGCCTATGCATAGTGAGCACCGGGGTGCCACTTGCAGTCACCTTCCTATTCAGCCCTGCCTATCCAGGATACTCAAAACTCTGTCTGGGATGGTGCTAGCACCGCCCCTGACAGGAAACCCTTCGTCCAAGCTCTCCTCGCTGGAAGGACTCCCAGTAGCAGGAGGTTAGACTTGTGTCTGTGGTGGCAGCATCCATTTTGTGATGCTGAGGCTCGAGTTAACTTTAACTGGGGTTCACAGTTACATACATGTCGTGTCCCTCTAGAAGGGTGGAATGCTAACCCCGTCGCCAGAATTGGCGAGGGGTTAGTATTCCAATTCGTATGACACCTTACTCGACATGTTTTGATAAAGCGATACCAGAGTTGGCATATAACCGCGAGGATTATAATGCACTTAAGAGTATATGGTATGCGTTATCATGGAACAGCTATTAGGACTTGGTTCCGCAAGCTGCAAACGGGCTCAGCTCATGCCAGAGCACCATCTCACATGATTCCAAGCACTCTGCCTTCAGGATTGTTAAGGCCTGCCATAGGAGTGACTGATAGGAATCTATGTGTCCATTTTAGGGTTAGATATAGGTATACTATATCTAAAGCAAAGGGTGATTACACCACCTTGCCCCAGCTGTCGTGCAGCCAGTTGTGTCAGATTTAGATGGCCAGCCAGGGGTGGCATAATACATGCTGCAGCCCCTGGTAGGCCCTGGGTACACCTATGCCCTGAGTTACAGGGTCTGATAAGGTGGCCCAGTACCAATTGGTAAATGCACCTAAGGTACACGTGTCAATTTAGTGAGAGAACAGCTAGGCTGTGGGTCTGATTGGCAGGCCCACAGCCAGGGAAGTCGTAAACCAGTGAAGCAAAAAGCAAAAATCTGGGGTGATCATAGGATTGCAGACCCTACTCTCCTACATGACCCCCCCAAAACTTTGGGACAATAAACTAACCTTGACCAGGTGAGTCTTCTTGCTCTAAGTGGAAATACCTGGAGAGCCCATCTACATTGCCATGATCAGTGCCAGGTCTATGCTCCACTGTAAAATCCATCCCCTGTAGGGAAATGGACCACCTAAGCAGTTTGGGGTTTTCACCCTTCATCTGATTTAGCCACAAGAGGGGCTTATGGTCGGTCTGAATCTTGAAATGAGTGCCAAACAAGTATGGCCTCAGTTTCTCCAGGGCCCAAACCACAGCAAAGGCCTCTCTCTCAATAGCTGACCAATTTTTCTCTCTGGGGGTCAGCCTTCTGCTAATAAAAGCAATTGGCTGGTCATGACCATCAAAATTCAGCTGAGATAGAACAGCTCTCACACCCAACTCAGACGCATCTGTTTGGACAATGAATGGTTTGGAGTAGTCTGGACTCTTTAGGATAGGTGCTGTGCACATGGCCTGCTTTAGGTCATCGAATGCTTTTTGACAGCCTGCTGTCCACTGAACTTTCTTTGGCATCTTTTTACTTGTCAGGTCATTAAGTGGAGTCACAATTGATCCATAATTTCTGACAAATTTCCTGTAATAACCAGTCAGGCCCAAGAAAGCTCGAACCTGAGTCTGGGTGGTTGGAGGAGCCCAATCTTTGATGGATTGTATCTTACTCTCCAGTGGCTGAACCTGGCCTCCACCTACAAGGTGGCCCAGGTATACAACCTGTGTCTGCCCTATCTGGCACTTTGTGGCCTTGATAGTGAGACCTGCTGCTTGCAGTGCCTCTAACACTTTCCTCAGGTGGACCAGGTGATCCTCCCAGGTGGAACTAAAGACAGCTATATCATCAAGATATGCTGCACAGAAGTCATCCAGCCCAGTGAGAACTTGATTCACCAGCCTTTGGAAGGTGGCAGGTGCATTTTTCAGACCAAAGGGCATTACCACAAACTGATAATGCCCACCAGGGGTTGAAAATGCTGTCTTGGGCTTGGCTTCTTCAGCTAACCTGATTTGCCAATACCCAGCAGTCAGGTCAAATGTACTTAAGTAGTTGGCAGAAGCCAATCTATCTATAAGTTCATCTGCCCTTGGTATTGGGTGGGCATCAGTCTTAGTGACTGCATTGAGGCCTCTGTAGTCTACGCAAAACCTCATCTCTTTCTTACCACCCTGGGTGTGAGGTTTAGGCACTAGAACTACTGAACTAGCCCAAGGGCTATCTGAGGGCTCAATGACTCCCAGCTCCAACATTTTCTGCACTTCAGATTTGATGCAGTCTCTGACATGATCAGGCTGCCTGTAGATTTTACTCTTCACTGGCAGACTGTCACCAGTGTCAACCTCATGGGTACACCAATTGGTTTGACTGGGTGTCAGAGAGAACATATGTCTAAAGGATTGAAGAACTTGTTTGCAATCCTTTTGCTGATGTTCAGAGAGGCTGCCACAAAAGACAACACCATCTACTGACCCATCATCAGGGTTCTGAGTGAGCAGGTCTGGGAGAGGGTCACTCTCCTCCTCCTGTCCCTCATCTGTGGCCATGAGCAAGCTCATGTCCTTCCCGTCGACATATGCCTTGAGCCTATTCACATGGAGCACCCTGAGGGGGCTCCTGGGAGTTCCAAGGTCCACCAGGTAGGTGACCTCTCCCTTTTGCTCAATGATTGTGTGGGGCCCAGACCATTTGTCTTTGAGTGCTGCTGGGGCCACTGGCTCCAACACCCACACCTTCTGTCCAGGCTTGTACACAGTCAGGACAGCCTTTTGGTCATGCCAAGCTTTTTGGAGTTCTTGGCTTGCCTCAAGGTTTTTAGAAGCCTTTTCCATATACTCAGCCGTCCTGGAGCGGAGACCAAGTACATAGTCCACTATGTTGGTTGCAGGCTTTTTGAGAGGTCTCTCCCATCCTTCCTTCACCAAACACAGGGGTCCTCTCACAGGATGCCCATACAGAAGTTCAAAAGGGCTGTAGCCAACCCCCTTCTGTGGGACCTCTCTGTAAGCAAACAAAAGGCAGGGTATCAGGACATCCCATCTACGCCTGAGCTTTTCAGGTAGTCCATGAATCATCCCTTTTAGGGTCCTGTTGAACCTTTCAACAAGCCCATTGCATTGTGGATGATAGGGTGTGGTGAACTTGTAGTTGACACCACATTTCTTCGACATAGCAGTCAAATATCCTGACATGAAGTTTGCACCTCTGTCAGAGACAACCTCCTTAGGGAAGCCCACTCTGTAGAACACTGCAACTAGGGCTCTTGCCACAACAGGTGCTGTAGTGGTCCTAAGGGGAATAGCTTCAGGATACCTGGTGGCATGGTCCACCACCACCAGTATAAACTTGTGCCCTGATGCTGTCTGGGGTTCCATTGGACCAACAATGTCAATCCCCACTCTTTCAAAGGGCACCCCCACCACTGGCATTGGTATAAGGGGGGCCTTTGTTGTGCCACCTGACTTACCACTGGCTTGGCAAGTGACACAGGAGCGACAAAACTCCCTGGTATCTTCATTCATGTGAGGCCAGTGAAAGTGTGAGACAAGTCTGTCCCAAGTCTTATTCTGGCCTAAGTGTCCTGCAAGGGGAATATCATGGGCCAAGGTAAGAAGGAAACCTCTCTGTGACAAGGGGACGACCAGCCTCCTGGTTGCACCAGGTTTGGGGTCTCTTGCTTCAGAGTACAGGAGTCCATCATCCCAGTATACCTTGTGGGTAACTGTGGCGTTCCCTGCAGCCTCAGCAGCAGCCTGCTGTCTGAGGGGTTCAAGAGAAGGGCAGTCTAACTGTGCCTTCCCCAGGTCTTCTCTGGAGGGTCCCCCTGAACCCAGAAACTCAACCTGATCAGGTTCAAGTTCTTTAGGCTCAGTTTCCCTCAGCTCTTTGAGGTCAGCCTCCTCTGAGACTTGATCCAAAACCTGGGGCAAGGGGGAAGGCAATGCCTTAACCCTACTGCTCTTCTTCTTGGAAGGTGTCTGGTCCATTGTTCCAGGATCCAGCACCTGTTCAGTGGGGCATCTTCTGGCCTGTGACCTAGTCACAGCAAGGACATGTGCTGGCACACCTAACATCTCCATGTGAGTCCTCTGCTCCACTTCTGACCATAGTGATGACTCCAAATCATTGCCCAACAAACATTCAACTGGGAGGTCTGAACTAACCACAACTTTCTTTTGGCCACTTACCCCTCCCCAGGAGAAAGCCACAATTGCCATACTATGGTGGGTAGTGACATTGCTGGCATTGGTCACTAGGTAGTCTGTAAGTAGTATGATCTGTCCAGGGTCCACAAAGTTAGGTGTCACCATTGTGACACTGGCACAAGTGTCCCTATAGGCCTGAGCCATCTTTCCATTTATAAAAGGTGTCTGCCTGTATTTGCCTAAAGTATTGGGACTTGCATCAGGGGATATATCCATATCCCCTGTACAGACAAGGACAGCCTGAGTGAGTGTGCCAACTAAGTTGTCATACCCCTCAGATCCCAAGGTTAACCCAACTAATCCCTTGGGAGGTGCACTACCACTGCTGACTGTACTAGGGGGTGCAGGTGCCTTAGGGGCTGCAGTGGCAGGAGTTTGCCCTCCTTTCTTGGTGCACTCACTAAACCAGTGAGTTTTACTTTTACGGTATTGGCACCACCTTTTAGACTGGCCTTCTTGAGTCTTCTTTTTCTGCTGTGAAGCCTGACCCCCACCCTCTTTGGTTTGTTGGGGGCCTGTCGAAGACTTCTGGTCATTTTGCTCATTCTTAGTATTACCCTTCTGGTCTGCTTTCTTCTGACCACCCTGGTTCTGGCCCTGGTTCTGCTTAACCCTTGTTCTGACCCATCTGTCTGCCTTCTTTCCCAATTCTTGGGGAGAGGTCAGATCTGAGTCAACAAGGTGCTGATGCAACAACTGGCTCTGACAATTGTTTAAAATCTGTTCCCTCATGATCAGAGTGTACAATCCTGTATAATCAGTAACCTTACTGCCCAGCAACCAGCCCTCCAAAGCCTTAGTGGCACAATCCACAAAATCAGACCAATCCTGAGACTGAGTTTTCTGGGTATCCCTGAACAGCAACCTGTACTGCTCAGTGGTTAGGCCAAACCCATCTATCAGTGTATTTTCAGGACTTGATAATTGTTAGCATCCTCAGCTCTAGTAGTGAGGAGCTTATCTCTACCTTTGCCTTCAAAGGAGAGCCACAAGACAGCTGCCCACTGACTCTGGGGGACGCACTGGACAGTGCAGGCCCTCTCCAAAGCAGTTATCCATTTGTGGATATCATCCCCTTGTTTAAAGGGGGGCACTATCTTACTCAGGTGTCTAGTGTCTAAACTCCTGTCCTTTTCTCTAGGTAAAATGCTGCCACCAGTGGGATCTAGCCCACACAATTTTTGCTCTCTAGCAAGGGCAAGTCTTTCTTTGGCCAGGGCAAGTTATTCCCTTTCAATCCTCCGATTGACTTCGCTCATCTTAGCTTAATGCTCTCTTCTCTGAGGGGATGTCATCCCTCTGTGAGAAGAGGTCTGAGAGCCATTGGTTCGAATGGATCTGTTAGAGCCTCTGGATAGAGACCTAACTTGTCCACTCCCAATGTTAAGCCTGCCTGAGAGTGGCCCTGGGGGTCCCCCAATCCATTCTCATGCCTGCTTAATTGGTCCTGGTTAGTCTACTGACTTCTACCTGACCTTTGTCTGCCTCATCCCCTGACAACTCCTGATCCTCCTCCTCTCCTTCACTAACTGTTCCATTGAGTTGGAAGTCAGGGTCACCAGTGGTTCCCTCTAAGGGAGGCATGTTCCCATCTGGATGAGAAGGGTCTGTGTTAGCAGTCCTCCTGGCATCATAAGTCTCTAAGAGACCAATCAGAAATGGGATTGTAGGGTTAGAACCCTGTTTTAGCTTCCTGGATGTACAGATTTGTCTCATCTCCTGGAAGCTAAGAGCAGCATATCTGGAAGTGACCTGTGGAGGGTCAACTGACACAAGGGGGGCCTCGGAGTTCCCTCCTTTGTCTGACATGCTTCTAGTGTGGTGTAAGTGATGCACCTACCTACACTATTTGTTTGCCTACTGATCCCTTGCTAAGAGTTGTAGTCAGGGTGTGCTAGGCCCTGTTGAACTACAACAGCTGGTTCAGTAGAACTCAGAGTATTCTAAGCTAAGTTATATGTACCTTGGTACTTATGTGATCTTTCAAATGATATTCTTAGGATACGTGTGGTAAAACAACAGCAAGCTCAAATCCCAACCGCTGCTCACCAATGTGAGAAATTGGCCTGATATGCAGTGCTCACTATTCTAGTGATCACTATGTATCAGTCCAAATGACCCTTATTGATGATTGGTTGTAAGTCAACCGTAGACCAGCTATCCTAGTAGCATGGACAAGAGCAGTCTTTAGGCTAGACTCTAGAAGGCGTGTTAAGCCAGCTGTTATACCATCACATATATCCCTTGAACACCAAGTGAAAGGACACCACACAAGTTGTTATGAAAATAAAAGGATATTTATTTAGAACACAACAGCCCTGGACTCTTTATGAGGACAGGGCGCTAAGCACAATACAAAGCTCTTAAAAATACTGAAAGTCGCACAATTTACACAGATGCCCGAGGGGCACGAAAAACCATATACTCTAAAAGTGGAATGCGAAATTACTAGCAGGTAAGTACTACTCGAATAGGCTTTAGGATCGCTAGGACTGGACTACTGAACCTTCAGATTACTAGCAGGAGGCCTAGGGAGATCGGGTGCAGAGTGTGCACTCTCACGCGGATGCGGGACAAAGTCTATGGATGCTAGATTTCGTAAAGTTAGTGTTATCGGACGAATCCGACTATGTAGAGCTGAAACGAAAAAGGAGCTGGACCCTTGGATAGTTAAGCTATGCTAGAGCACTGAAATGCTCAGGTTACCTAGCCCAGGGGCTGCGGCTGAATAGGTCTGAAAAGACGTCGGGAATCCTCGTTGCAGTCTATGGAGCCTGAAAGAAGAAGTTGCTGGCAGGCGACCAGTGATGAATTTCGATGGGATCCAAGCCTGGATCGTGATGGAGGATACCTGTAAGCAGAGAGGACCAAGTTCTGAATCACTAGCCAGTGATTAGATGGGCACCAGGATGGCACCGGATGAAGTCACCTCGACCAGGTGAGTGGGCGACGCTGGGCTCTGCAGTCTCTCGGACCAGGAGGCGTTGCCGGCGACCAGGATGGAGGTGCGAGCTATCCCACAAAGGTATCTGCTGTCGACGTCGCTGGACCCAGGATTGGGGCAACAACTCTTGGCAAATGCAAGCCCACGCGGTGGACTCAAAATGGCGTCTGGAGTGGACCAGGAGGGTCCGGGGTGCTCCTCTGTTGGAGAGGAGCAAGGGCCAGTCTGGAGCAACCAGACCAGCGGTGTTGTCGTCGTGGTGCGTCGTCAGGAAGGTCACAAGCCAGCAGGCAAGTAGCCGGACAACGCGGTGAGCAGCAAAGAGCAGAAGGGCCCCACGCAGATCTCGTGGATGCTGGGGGGCTGGACTTCGGTGCTGGAGCTGCTCAGGGTTAGGGCTTCTCGAACCCCAAAGCACTCACTCGAGGATCCCTTGGCGGTCGTGCTGGATAAGCTTAGTGCAGTTCTGAAGATGGCCGGTCCCTCAAGGTCTCGTCACACCCGATGATGCAGGTTGAGGTCAGAGGTGCCAGGGAAGCCGGGGAAGCCGGGTCTCGTTGTGCTGGTCGGTCGGATTCCGGAGGAAGGACGTGCAGCAAACCGCAGGTTACTTAGTTGGTGCCCGCTGATGCAGGGTGACTACTCCTTAGTCACAAGGGAGAAATCTTAGGAAGAAGTCTTGAGTTCCTTTCGCAGAAAGTAGTATCAGGATTCAAAGATGATCTAATTTGGAAGGGTCCCCGCTCCCACCTTTATACTAAGGAAAGGGGCTGGTACGGGACTAGGTCCTGCCCATGGGTGGGACCAGGAAGGGGGGTGGTTACACCCCTCTGCCATGCCGGACTTTCCCCAGCTCAGGGGCTGGTGTGCCCCTGGAACTGGTTCTAGCCGGCCTATGCATAGTGAGCACCGGGGTGCCACTTACAGTCACCTTCCTATTCAGCCCTGCCTACCCAGGATACACAAAACCCTGTCTGGGATGGTGCTAGCACCGCCCCTGACAGGAAACCCTTTGTCCAAGCTCTCCTCGCTGGAAGGACTCCCAGCAGCAGGAGGTCAGACTTGTATCTGTGGTGGCAGCATCCATTTTGTGATGCTGAGGCTCGAGTTAACTTTAACCTGGGTTCACAGTTACATACATGTTGTGTCCCTCTAGAAGGGTGGAATGCTAACCCCGTCGCCAGAATTGGCGAGGGGTTAGTATTCCAATTCGTATGACACCTTACTCGACATGTTTTGATAAAGCGATACCAGAGTTGGCATATAACCGCGAGGATTATAATGCACTTAAGAGTATATGGTATGCGCTATCATGGAACAGCTATTTGGACTTGGTTCCGCAAGCTGCAAATGGGCTCAGCTCATGCCAGAGCACCATCTCATATGATTCCAAGCACTCTGCCTTCAGGATTGTTAAGGCCTGCCATAGGAGTGACTGATAGGAATCTATGTGTCCATTTTAGGGTTAGATATAGGTATACTATATCTAAAGCAAAGGGTGATTACACCACCTTGCCCCAGCTGTCGTGCAGCCAGTTGTGTCAGATTTATATGGCCAGCCAAGGGTGGCATAATACATGCTGCAGCCCCTGGTAGGCCCTGGGTACATCTATGCCCTGAGTTACAGGGTCGATAAGGTGGCCCAGTACCAATTGGTAAATGCACCTAAGGTACACGTGTCAATTTAGTGAGAGAACAGCTAGGCTGTGGGTCTGATTGGCAGGCCCACAGCCAGGGAAGTCGTAAACCAGTGAAGCAAAAAGCAAAAATCTGGGGTGATCATAGGATTGCAGACCCTACTCTCCTACAGTTGTTACGACCTGGTTGAGGTTGGCCTTTTCCGTTTGTGTATGGTGTGGATGTTTTTCGGGGCGTTCAGGGTGTCTGAGTTGTTGGGTACAAGGAGAATGGCTGGCAGGTTGTTTGAGGAGATTCGGGTGGATGGAGGTCGCCTGGGTATTTGGTTGCGGTGCTCGAAGACTGATCAGTTAGGCAGGGGTAAGTGGGTATGGCTGAATGAGACGGAGGGCGGGGCGGTATGCCCTGTGTTTGAATGGCGAACTTTCCTGGGGACGGTGAGTGTGGCGCGTGGGGAATTTTTTTGTCACGCATCTGGTGCGAGAATGACGGCAGGCCAATTGTTGGCGGTGTTGCGCAAGGCTTTGCGACGGTTGGGCCTGGATGCGTCTGGTTTCGGGACTCACTCTTTCAGAATCGGGGCTGCGACAGCTGCGGCCAGGTTGGGGTGGTCCTGGGATAGGATTAGGAGGATTGGGCGGTGGAAGTCACGCTGTTGCGAGAGGTATGTGAGGAAGTGAGGTGGTCCCAGGCAGGACGTTGGTTGATTCATGTTGTTCCTGTTTCTAACATCTTTTTCTTCGTAGGTTGCGTGGGTGGACCGGGCAGTAAGGCGGTGACATGGATTGTTGGGCACTCCTTCGTGCATTGGGCGTCCAAATATGCGGAGCAACAGGTTTACGGCCGTAACCTGGGACTAAAAGGACACTTGCACGAGGTACAATGGTGGGGCAAAGGTGGCATGCGATGGGGGGCACTACTGCCCTGGCTCGCGAAGATGATCCCGCAACGGGGATGCCCTGATTTGTTGATAATACACCTGGGAGAAAATGACTTGGTGCAGCTGTCAGGCTTGGCGCTTTTACAGCTTATGCAATGGGACCTGGAGGTGTTGAAATCTAGGCTTGCAGGGACCTGCATTGCCTGGACGGAGTTGGTCCCCAGGAAAGTGTGGAGAGGGGCAATGAAGCATGGGGCAATCGAAAAGGCACGAAGGAAGCTCAACAGGGCAATGAGACTTTACTGTGGTGACAAGGACATTAAAGTAATTGCACATGGAGGGATTCGACTCGAGGAACCTTTAGTTTTTAGGGACGACAGGGTGCACTTGTCCCAGCTGGGCAATGCTTATTACATGATGGAGATGAAAGATGTGGTGAGCAAATTATGGAATGAGGCTATCTGGTGTCGCAGGGAATGAGTGCGGGTGTGCGTGGTGCGGACTGGCGGACCTTGAGGGGGATGGGGCAGGGAACCGCCCTACAGGGGGTTGCCTGGTTGGCGGTATTTTGAAGGGACAGGGGGGTCAAGAGCGGGCACACCCATCCCTTGGGGGGGGAGTTCGAATGGCGGATAGAGGCATGACCGGAAGGACGCACAGAGTGGGCTGGATGACAAGTGATTGAGGGGCAGGAATAAAGGATGGTTTGGAGCTTCTAGGGGTTTGTGATGAGGTGAAACGAGTGAAACGAATGAGAGGGGAGTGTGAGTGGGGGTTTGATGTTATTACCTGTTTATGTTTATTGTTATGTACAGATTACGCAGCCTGGTCTAATAAAATGGCCTTTAACGCTGACACTGCGTGGTCTGTTTATTGTGCGATGCCGGGCCCCGGGGGAAGCAAAGTCGCAGACTAGTCTTCCCCAAGGGTCATTCGCGCTGGATAGGACAGGCAGGGGAAGGGGAGGAGTTAGGGGGTGGGTATATAGGCGCAGGGGAGGAAGGGAACTTCCTCTTCCTGCGCCTGGCACCATCGGGAGGGAGAAAAGAAAGGCCTCCCACCCACCCAGCAATTGGAGGTGTGGTTTGGGTCGGTCTATAGGGTTGCCAGTTTAGGCCAGAGCTGCTTTAGGCGGTATTTTGAAGGGACAGGGGGCTCAAGAGCGGGCACACCCATCCCTTGGGGTGGGAGTTCGAATGGAGGATAGAGGCATGACCGGAAGGACGCAAGGAGTGGGCTGGATGACAAGTGATTGAGGGGCAGAAATAAAGGATGGTATGGAGCTTCTAGGGGTTTGTGATGAGGTGAAACGAGTGAAACGAATGAGAGGGGAGTGTGAGTGGGGGTTTGATGTTATTACCTGTTTATGTTTATTGTTATGTACAGATTACGCAGCCTGGTCTAATAAAATGGCCTTTTACGCTGACACTGCGTGGTCTGTTTATTGCGCGAGTGTTGTTGTGCGACTGCGCCGTGTTGCCCTCTGGTATTGCCCAGTGTTTCCTTTATCTTCCTACCTCGTGGATCGCGGGCGGCTTGCGGCGTTCTTTGACTCTCCCCCTCGGCGGCCTGCGGCGTTCTTTGACTCTCCCCCTCGTCTGCTACAGGCTGCACTGGTATGGGGGCGGTGTTTGGCTGAGGACGCAGTGCCTCTGACCTTAAACCTCACCTCCCTTCGTCTTCGTGTAGCGCTGTGTTGTCCCAACCTCGCTAGAGGGAGGGCCGCATGCGCCTTAAGAAGAGGGCGGAAGAAATTCCTCACATTTCTGGCGTGCCTCAACTCCCATCCGAGTGCGCGTCTGACAGTTTCCGGCTGTAGGAGGCTGTCAGTTGTTCACATGCTCAGCTGGAGATGGAGGCTTCTTTGCTCAGTGTAATAGGCATTCTGTTTTGGCTCCAGACTTGCGGTTTCACCCGGGGAGCAAATTTTGGTGGTATTTTTACCAGCTAATAACACTTCTCAACTTGTCTTTCCGCTGACAGCTCTGACCCAGAAGTTGTGTTTGGTTTTACTAATAACCACATTTGCAAGTACTTACTAACCTTGGGGCCACAGCCCCTTGCTTTTCCTGGGGACCTACCGGATTATTTTTTCCCAACCCTAGCTACTAATGGCAGGTGAGATGGACCCCTGGGAACCCATTGAGGAGGAACAGCCCCTTCTCCCTAGCCACATGTGCTCGGTGGATGCCATTGACGCATCCCTGGAAAGGGCAGTGTCCTCCGCCCTTGAGCCCCTAAGCTGTTGTATTACTGAACTGACGGTCGGGCGCAGGGTGGTAACTTCTACCGAGGGTGACTGGGGAACCCAGGGCCCAAGGCTAAGACTAAAGCAAAGACCCCGACCTCCACTGGGAAGGCTGCTACTTCCCAAGGGGCTTGCGAGGTGCTTGAGGATTACCAGTCTATCGGTACCCCCGATGATGATTCCTGCCCTCCAGATGGGGCAGATGATGCTACCAGAAAAGACACAAGCCCAGATGAGGAGTCTGATGACAAGCTTGGTCCGAGCAGACCCTGGCGACCGGAAGGCGGCACCTAAAAAACCCAGCTGGAGGTACCTCATTCTCAGAACTTGCCGGACCTCTCGGGTATGTTGAACCCGGAGGACATATACCATCCCGCTCTACAGGTTGGATACCCTTGCCTATTGTGGCATCCTAAGTGGCTAGCCATATTCGGAAGCCGGTGCACCAAAAGGTCTGTGCCCACCTTAGGGCGGAGTGCCCCAGCCATCCCTGCCAAACAAAGTGGCCTGCACCCTAGAAATTGATGTCAGAATGGCCACGTTCATTGGTAAATTTATCAAGGACCCGAAAAAGGGTCTGGACCGTTCTTGGCGGGCCTGCCAAGATAAGGTCTTGGATTTGCGGGGTCCACTTATCAAGATATTAGACATGGCCGAGGATGCAAAGAAGAAAGGTCATCTCATCGATCCCATGATACTCTCAGGTTTGGCGCAAAGGGCCCTGTGCCTTCTCGGCAATGCGAATTGCGCATTATCTACAGAGCGTAGGCGCTCCCTATTGATTAAGATCGAGCCTCAACTTGGGGAATTAGCCTCTTCTGAGGCTGGGTCAGTAACGAATGGAGGACTCTTCGTCGATCCATTTATAAAGGAGTTATCTCGTTTTGTAAACACTTTTTCCCCATTGGATAAGGCCCAGCAATCAATTAAAAAAGTATTCAGTCATCAGATTTTTGGGGGCCGGAAGAGGTAGGGGGTGCTCCTCCGGCCATCCTTTCAACACCACACCCACAGGGCCCAGACCAAAAGATCCATGCAGTGGCAGGACCAACGAAAGTTCGGAGGTTTCTACCCGTCGAGAGGTCACGGCAAAGGCAGTGGGGGGAAAAGCAACCCCTGGGGAGCCAACAATGCACCTGGTGGGCCCAGTGGTCAAATTGGGGGGGGAAAAAGTAGGGGAACTGTGGGTGGAGCATCAGGAGGCGGGAATAACCAGAGGATTGGATCAGTGGGAGGAGTCAGAAGTGAGGCTAAAAAGAGCAAAACATACCGATTTTTGGTATGTTTGGCATCCACAACCAAGGGATACATGTTTATTTGAGGTTTAATATATTAGTTAATTACAATAAAATACATTTACAACGTGGGATACATTTTCAATCACAGAATGTCCCAAATACGCTTATAAGAGGAACCAGGTGCTGTATGTCTCTGAGCCTTGCCGGTTCTTTCATCAGCACTTCTCTTCCCTTTTCCTAACCATTTGTGAACATAAAATTTGGGAGTAAATTCTATGACAGGAGGGCCTACATGTTGGCGAGCACTGTTCATGATTCAGTGCCCCTCGGTCAATGCAAGATTGTAGTCCTACATTTTTATGTGCTTCACGCAACATGTAATGAAGACAGCATTAGATGCCTTCTGGTTTCCTGTTATTGTATCTAGAAATAGCAATCAAAAATGAATATATACACCTAAAACAACCCAGACCTGTTGGTTTTGCAGATGCTTTCAGCATTATCAGATGAATGAGATACAATTAATATATTAGTAGTTTGTGTAATTACTACTCACGTTAGTTAGTATGAGAATTGCAAATGCATCAATTCGGAAGTTATGATACTCAAACAGTGGTAGAGTCAGAAATAGGTAGTGTTCCTCGGATTATCTCAATCAGTTATTTTCTCCCCTTGAGACTACTATCCTCTGCAATCACTATTAGACACCTTCATCCTTTGTCTCTCCAAAAGCACTGTAGGTCTAGAAATACTACCCCACAGAGACTGCATGAGGAACGTCAAACATGAATGGCAAAATATCCTAATTTGCAAATCTTTTCCACATAATTATGGCTCTGCCATATTTTCCTCATAATACATCATCAGCCACATAATATGATGGATTTAACAAAAAAATTGTATGTAGCTCAAATGGATCAAAACACGTGTCTTGTGCTGCTGTGAAGCAGAAAGCCCTTTACAAAGGTTGACAGGTTACCATTCTCACTGCTGCACTTGTATGTTAAACTGGTTTATTTAGGCAAACGCTTTGCAGAGACTGTAGGATGTGTAAAAAAAAGTCGAAATAATAAAGTATCAGAAAATGTACCTCACATTAGGCTGCAGTCTTTCTTAGCTGCATAATTTAGCCAACACTGCAGCATCATTCTGTCCTCCATTGCTGCATAATTGCAGTGCCCCAAAGCAGGCAGCACATGTTAAAAGTGATTGTGCCTGAAGCAGAAATGCCTGCACGTTCCTGAGACCCGCAATAAAAAAAAAAACTGTAGCCCACTTTTCACGAAGTGCAAATTACACAGACCTTTCGCAGGCAACTCCCATAAAGTAAGGAATACCCCTCTTTTGTGTGCATCAAATATCTTCTAAAACACACTGGTTGAGGAACCCCTTTCTGTAGCTGCATAACATCCTTTCTGTCTGACAGCGTAGGAGCCTCTGATAATTAGATCTGTGAAGCTGGTTTTACAGGCGCTCACGATTTGCAGGGGACTCTCAGTTTGTGATATAATAGTTTAATTCTGCTTTAGTCAGTTACTCCTATAAGCAGGGGCCCATCTGGTTTTACCACTTGTGCACTTGCTTAACGTCTCGCTGACATCTGCATGTACTGCAGTGTTCACTTAATTATTGTTGTAATTGCTAGTTTACATCACTGACACCTTTCCAGTCAGTGCTTTGTGTACTTTTCTAGGCACACATTTTGTGTAGCAATTCAGGATTAATCTTAATGTCATTTCCAGTCATTTAAACCCTGCACCCAGCAACAAGGCCTAAAAGACACTGGGGCTGAGGTGGCAACACCTGGCCTCTTGGGAGGCCGCTTCTCTTACCACCTGCCAGCCCACCATAGACTGGAGTGAGAATGCAGAATGGCCATAAAATCACCTCTCCTTTCAGCCTCCCAATGTAGGCCCATGACTATTCACACCCTCCCCACTGCCCCCATAACCTTAAGGTGATGACCCGGCAGGGGCTGACACTGCTTCTGGCCAGGCAGGCCCCACGAGGCAGAGGGCCCAGACCAGAATGCTCGAAAGGCCAGAGCAACACCAAGCTCCAAGCCTCAAAATACAGAGGGTCAGGAGAGAGCTCGGGATGCTGGCGCCTCATTACACTGGCCTGGTGAAGACAGTTTACAGGGGCTAAAAAAAACGGCCCATAGGTGCCCCTGAAGCACCGGCCCGTCGCCTTCCCAATCTGACGCTGTCACTAAATGAGGTGTAAATCACACCTCACACTCTAGCAGCAGGGCCGCTAAAGGTTGTCGTTTTCGCATGATGATTGATTGCTCCCACAATGTTGCTTTGCAGGCCAATGCCCCAAGTCACGGAGGGGAAGGGGGAGGTCGTGGCAACTCCAGACGCTTTCTTTAATGTGCAACACACGGGGCTGGCCGATCACGCAATATTTTTTAAATTCGGACCATTCCTGCTGTCCTGGGACGCATTTTCAAAATACAGAAGTAGGGGAACGGACTGTGTTAATTTTTAAAAGAAGGGGCACACCTTGCCCTTCCGATCCCTCCCACTTCTACCACTGGGTGGGCCCCCTGGTGAGGATTATCCCTTCTTTCCGGCCAGAGGGGGAGGGGGGGTGGGGGGGTCAGGGGGGGAAGCTGCAGTGGTTCAGGCACAATTGGGTAGCGATTACAGGGGATCCCTGGGTGTTACAGACAGTGATGGGGTTTCACATGGAGTTCCATGGAACCCCTCACCAGACTTCTTGCCCCACACACCTTGTTTTTTCCAGAGAAAAGGTGCAGGTGTCGAAAAATAGAAATATTGATGTACATAAGCAACGTTCATTTCCCTTTTCCCACTCCTCTCCCTGCGCGTACCCTGAATACCGTAAAGCATTTAACTACATCCTACTGCCAGCAACGGCCTGTACCCGTGTATACATGACAGCCATTTTAGGCACCCTGGCCCTTTTTACCCGCCTGAGATTAGAATCACCGGCTCCCCTTCTGCATGTACACGACCCTGCCCTGAAAGGCAGCCCCCTTTTTGCTCGACCCACGCAAACCCCCCGTTCCCTCTTGAAGAAGCATCCTTCGCCCTAGCAGGCATAGCCCCCCCCCCCCCTAGCTGCACCTGACTGCCCCCGCTCTCATGCACGGGTCATAAGATCTCTCTCTCTCTCTCTCTCTGCGCGACCCCGGCCCTGCACGCACCCTGACCCCCTCTTTCTCCTCACATGAACAAGTCATAAACCCTCTTCTTACGCAAAGCCCTGTCCTTGAGGGTCACGGCCGCGCCTGACCAGCACCTCCTTCCCTTCCATGAATGCCCCTCTGTTGACAAGCCTTCCCTCCGCACTCAATTGTCCACGCGGCATTAATACCACTCCTTTGATGACCCTTTCCCCCCCCCTGAGTCCAGCTGACCACACATGTCCGAGGCCATCGCCTGAGCCAGGAGATACCATTTACTGCCCTTATTGTATGAAGTCACTCCTCTTCAAAGGATCCTCTATTGGTCTTAGCCACCCCACCCCTTGGGCTATGATCAGGCGTACACATCCTACAAAACACTCAGTTGCGTGATTGCCCTCCCCTCTTATCAGCAGGTCAAGGGTCCCCATTGTGAATGTATATGGGTAGGATCACCACGAGGATTATAGGGATGTCTTTCCTTTTGCGTCACACCGTCCTGATTGTGTTATCATGTGTTCTGTAGAGTATAAAAAGCCAGAGTCTCAGCTCACTTGTTAGAGCACCTCCCGAAAGACACTGTGTTTCGTGTCCGAAATGACTGGCTCTCCTCATGAGTAATAAACTCTGTTCTTGATTCCTGCTTCCAGCGCCCGTCTCTTTATTTTGGTAATTACTCAACATGGGAACTAAGAGGCGGTTTGCGCCAGCAGCCTGGGCATCGATAGGAATATGGTCTCGTTTCCCACAATTGGCGTCCCAACGCGGGGTCCATCAGTGACATAGGGTTCGGTAAGAGAGATCCAGACGAAGAAGTGAACGTCTAAATGATCGGGGCATGCCTGCCTTGAGAGGGCCCTCGCCCGGCGGCCGATCAGCAGAACTTCACCAATTCTGAACGGACCTCTCTTCAGTGACCTATTGTCCTGACTGGAATCCCACAGGAATGCTACATGGAGTAAGAGAACGATCGGGCGCTGGAGGAGGAAGTCGAAGAACTATCCGTATGGTCCGGTCCGGGTAAGATTAAGTAGGGCGTTCCTACGCCTGATTGGTAGGGTGGTTCTATCCACCCAACTGTTGATTGATTGTATTGAAAATCGGTATTTGTATACCGAAATTGCTGATTGTTGATTGTTTGTATTGAAAACCGGTATTTGTATACTGGCATTATTGGTTCATTTAGCTTTGAGGGCTACTTGACATATTGGTTCTCTTTTGAGAACGAGACATTCTCTGTTTGCAAACAGCGGCGAATAGGAACGTCGTCCCTCTTTGCAGATAGAGAAGGGTAGGCAATGCAGACTTTTTGTCCCCATTGTAATTCGTCATGCCTACCTTTCTCCCCACTGAATTGTTTGAAGTCGATTGATAACCGATTGTTGTTCTTTAAGAATTGTTGAAGTCGATTAATAATCGATGTTGTTCTTTAAGAATTGTTTAAAGTCGGTTGATAGTCGATGGTTGTTCTTTTGAGATCTTCCCTGTCTACAAACTGAGACGAGTAGAAATATTCTGTCTTCCTTTTTGGATAGCGAAGGGCAGGTAATGCAGACTTTTGTCCCCGTTGTAATCCGTCATGCCTGTTTTTCTCCCCACTGATTGATTGAAAACCTGGACATTGTTGTTCCAGGCATTGTTTCGTTTGAGGTATTTTCCGCCTGCAAACAACGTGGAATAGAGATATTCTATCTAGTCTTTGCAAGCAGAAAAGGGTAGGTTATGCCCCTTTGTGAATTCGTCAGTCCTACCCACTCCCCACTGGTTGGTTATTGTGGGGTAGCTCGCATGGTCCGCCCAGGAGACTACTCTTATGGAGGACATATGCTCTCTACTCATGGGCCATTTAGTAGAAATAGACCGACTGGTCCGTCCAGGAGGCTACCCTGGTAAATGGAAGTACATCGCTCGGTCCGTCCAGGATGATACCCTAATGAAGGAATATATGTTCCCCTTTTGATCGATAATCTCGTTCCACCCCGGACCATTTATTGGAGGGGACTCGTCTGGTCCGTCCAGATGTACCACCCCCCCCCCCAGTGAAAAGGACACATAAAAATATGAAGTGATCACCGTTCCCTACTAACAGAAAGCTTTAGCTCGAAACACGCTAAGGAAGAGAAAGAAAAATAAAAGGAAATCAGGCTAAGTCAGTAACCCCCTGATGAGCTTTTGACTTCACTAAAAAATAAGAAACATTAGAAACAGTTCGTAATAAGAAATGTAAAATGGCGAAAAGATTTGATAGCAGAACATAGCCACGAGGTAGCTAGGCTTCACTGCCTGTTCCTGTTCGCAACATGCCTGCCTCATTGCCCGCCACGCCCAAATAACGGTCACATGAAATAGAAACAATCAAATAGGTACCTACCCTCATTCCGGAAGCTCCCAAGGTGCAACAGGTCCGCGGTTACGCCCATCCGGAAGGCGAGGCCTCGAGGCACGAGGGGCCCGCCTGACCACGGTCGGGAGGAGATGATGTTGGGCAGGCGGTCCAAAGAATGGCAGAGTCCTCTCCTTCTCTCCTCTTCCGCTGCCCTGCAGGCCACGGGGGGGGGGGGCTGTCTTGCCTCAGCCACCGACCACCCCCCCCCCTTCTGTCTCTCGCCTGGTCCGACCCACGAAAAAGGCAGAAGCCGAAGGCGAGAACGGCGGCGAATCAAGTAGTCCCGCCACATTTCAAATTCGCCGCATGCCATCGCCTGCTTGTCAAAGGCCGAAGCCAAGGCGAAAACGGCGGCAAATCAAGTAGTCCTGCCAGATGCCAAATTCACCGCATGCCGCCGCCTGCATAGGCACAGGTAGTCCCGCCACATGTCAAGGGAAAGGGGGGGCTGTCTTGCCTCAGCCGCCGACCACCCCCCCCATCTTCAATAGCCAGCACGGCCAATATCGAGACGACGGAGCCGAGTAACGGCGCGGGGTCGCTGGAAGGGGGAGGTGACGCGAACGAGCCTCCCCCACCTCCCTCCAGGTGGAGGCTTCCAGCGACACCCCAATGCTCTTACTTAAAGAGGGTCAACATCATAAAGCGGTCTTCTGCCCAGGACGGGCACTCGCTCCATATCGCCTCTCCTCGACCTTGAAGATTCTATAAGAGCCGGGGGGCCCCCGACCCCCTGCATGGGTGCCCCCGCCCCCTTCACTGGGAACCACGACACCGGTGCGACTCCTGCCGGCACCAGCCTCGGATTAGAAATGGCTAAAATGCAGCCACGGCACAGACTTGTTCAGTTCCGGAGGAACACCAGGATGACCCGGTAGGAAAATTGTTGCCGCCCTTCCCACTCTTTGACTCATGGTCCATATTGTTAGACTGTTAACCTTATAGCACAGAACTTTTTGAATTCCCAACGGAAGGCTCTGGGCCAACCATGCAAGACTAGAGACATCCTGACTGTGCTGGAACTCGCCTGACCCCACCCAAAATGGCGCCGACACAAAATGAGACTTTTTTTTTGAATGAACTTTATTGTACCATGACCATGCAACTTTCTTACCCCGAGAGATATATATATAACGTTTTGGATAATGAAAGTAGATATGAAGGATATTGAGCATGTGCTTGGACAATGAATTGACTTAGGGTGGGTACTGATTATGAGTTGGAAAATGAATTGGTGTAATTTAGATAAAGAATGAGTATTGGATAATGAATTATGAATTGATTAAAACTGAATTCTTGACATGCATCATGCCTGCTCTGAAGGAAAAAATTTTAACACGATTTTATTGCACTGCTGCACTTTATGCCATGAACTGCCACCGGTATCGTTTATTAAAAGTATTTTGAAAAAGAAAGCGTGGTTGTAGCAGTTGCCTTAATGAGTTTTGGATGTCTTCCTACTGTGAGCGAAGAATAAGTATGATGAAGGATGTAGATGAAAAGGGATTAGATATTTGACAGCTACAATTATGTATCGCAGGCAGCCAGGAAAGGTGTTTTAGACTCCCTTAAAACGACTCCGCAACTCATGTAGATGGGCAGATCGTCAATGATTATCTATCTGACACTACTGGTCAATCTGGGCTTAAACGCCGAGATGGTAAAGAAAGGCAGTACGTGGAGAGGGGTCGAGTATGTGGTAAGTAAAAACTTTTTTCGGACTACTACATGCTGATGTACTTTGAATGCTGCCTCCCCACCCCTTCTTTTCCCTCCCTTCTGCAGGTCACGTCAGAACGTCGGCTGAAGTGTGGAAGAGCGACGGTCGGAACACCGCCGAAACAGGAAAAGAGGGAATATGTGTGTGGTCGTTATAACGATAGGTTTTTAAAAGAAAAGACGTAGACTTAACATGACTATTCCTCCTTAGGACATAGCGACTGAGAGGATAGACTGACACAGAAACTGGACAGGTACTGAATGACGAAAAAAATTGACTAGAAATGACGTATTAAATAATGTAACTGGACGTTCGACTAGGTAGGGAAAGGACAAAGAAAAATTATACAGGTAAGGGTTGCCACGGCACCACCCGTCTAGGAAGTTAGAAATATTGCTGATGTTCAAAATGCACTACCCCCTTTCTCACACTCTTATAGATATAGCCAAGCTGTCCGACTGATTCTCCCGATCAATACTTGCCGTTGCCTCAGCCTGGAGAACTTCCCACCACAGGAGGGAACAGAAAAATGGCTTAAGATCCAACCATGGGTAACTAGCACGACCAGGTTAATTACTGATCGACCAGCCGAGGTGTGAGTATTGGTAATTGGGAACGTTCGCAGGCGTGACGAGCGAGAAGGGAAAGGGGGGGAGGGTAGAAAGAGCTAAGCACGTAGATAAATAGGATAGTAAAGATACGTAGGATATATATGTATAAATAGATCTTGTAAACTAACAATTGTTTCCTGTCTTGACGTGAATGTCTTGTATACGTATAATATATGCGCCGTCTTCCCTGTCTAAGTTTGTGTGTGTAAATGTACGAATTTATGTCTTCCCTCTGTCTGTATCTGCATGTTATCTAACCTTTGCTGTTCTGTGTTGTGAGCGCACTAAATGACCTATTTTTGTACACGTCTCTCTCTCTCTCTCTCTCACTCTCACTCTCTCTCCTTACATGTCATACGTGTACCGAATGGCTCGTTTAGGTTGCGGACGACTCTCACTCTCTATGAGAGTCTCCCTATTTTTCCTCCCCCTTTTTGGTAAAATTGTGCCCCACCGGCACCAGTCTGATTTGATACACGTTTGAACGCGAAGGTGTTCAGCGAAATTGACCGAAACTAAAATGACTGTATCCCGCCATGATTACTGCCTCTCCTTTCCGTAAAATGAATGAACTTGAATTGGCTGAGAAGGAAAGGACAGGTAAGACGACTAAAGTCCCCCAAATCAGGCCATTTATAGGGGAACTATATGTCAATGGCATCCTATGTCTGTTCTTCAGAGACGAACGCCAACGTCTAGACTGACATCCAATACCCAGATTGCCCCACCCCTTTGCACCCAAGCGCAAGCGCCCGAAGCATCCCCGCCCCATTTTTTTTTGATAGAACCACTCTTGTTGTCCCAGGTATAAACATAATGATCATGGGTAGCTGCTGACCCTTGAGGAAATCTTGTTTTGCCCGACTCTCGACGATAGCACCCCCGCCCTGTCTGAAAATGTTAACAAGTTCTGAAGGGAAATGCTGCGCTAATGTTGTAAATGATGTAATGAACAGTTGATGGAAATATTATCTTGTAATCACTCGAATCATAAATGGGCCGATGAATATATCTGCCATAAACTCAGTAGGAATGCTGACACGTGCACTGCTTGGCAATGAACTTCTGACTGTGACCAATGAGCGTATCTCCCAAATGCGTAGAATTAAGGGAGGAATTCACATGCATAGATATCTTCTTTTGCCATTTCACTGAAACTTTGTCTTGTACCTATTCAAAGATTCGCGATCACCGAAGGAGATGGGTCAGAAGTGGCGTACAGCCTGGCTGCGGATCTTGGGACTCGTGTGACCTCGACCGAAGGTGGAGCCGCAGAGCAACAGGAGGATACGGGACGAGACCGCAACTTCAGCGTGGAAAATGAAAAACGGCGAGCCACCTCGAAGCCACTCGCCTGCTAAACCCACGTGTGCCTGGAGTCTCCGTCCCCCTTCCTTGAGCCCGATGGATGGGCCTGCCTGCTTGTTATCCTTTGCTCCCTTGGTCCCTTTTGCGTGTCCCAGGAACTCTGACCCAACTCCACCCTCTCCCCTATCGACTATTTGAACTTCACTCACCCTCTTCTCCACGTGGCTTTTTGCCAAGGGAACGAACTGCATTCCACTGGGAATAGGGTGCTGCCATAGAACTATGGGTGCCGAGCATAAGGCGCCACCAACCGGATTGTTTAGGAAACAGGACTGTGGTCTAACAGCAGAGGACTGACCGCACCCTGCAACGCGAAAGGATAGAACAGAGCTGGACCCATAGCTCCACCGCCGGTGCTCAACAGCGCCAACGAAAGTACTCGGACTAGAGCCTACCAGTGATGGCTCACTGACAAAAAGACACTGGGACGAAGAAATATTGTATATTGAACTGAATTCCGCTCTCAACTACCTGGTCAAAACTGTTCATTGGTTACATTTTTAGTCAGAAACATTTATGCTATGTAGTGCTTTGAAATGATAGGAACTTGACAAATGCAATCTCCTATGTGCCGTATTCTGCCAAACACATCAACTGTCCATGATTATATACCATATGCTAATATTGACAATGCTAATTCTGCGACCATGCCTGCTTATATGTACCATCATCGATCACGAAAATGAACTTTTGCTATGTAAAAAGGGGCGACTGTCGAAAAATAGAAATATTGATGTACATAAGCAACGTTCATTTCCCTTTTCCCACTCCTCTCCCTGCGCGTACCCTGAATACCGTAAAGCATTTAACTACATCCTACTGCCAGCAACGGCCTGTACCCGTGTATACATGACAGCCATTTTAGGCACCCTGGCCCTTTTTACCCGCCTGAGATTAGAATCACCGGCTCCCCTTCTGCATGTACACGACCCTGCCCTGAAAGGCAGCCCCCTTTTTGCTCGACCCACGCAAACCCCCCGTTCCCTCTTGAAGAAGCATCCTTCGCCCTAGCAGGCATAGCCCCCCCCCCCCCTAGCTGCACCTGACTGCCCCCGCTCTCATGCACGGGTCATAAGATCTCTCTCTCTCTCTCTCTCTCTCTCTGCGCGACCCCGGCCCTGCACGCACCCTGACCCCCTCTTTCTCCTCACATGAACAAGTCATAAACCCTCTTCTTACGCAAAGCCCTGTCCTTGAGGGTCACGGCCGCGCCTGACCAGCACCTCCTTCCCTTCCATGAATGCCCCTCTGTTGACAAGCCTTCCCTCCGCACTCAATTGTCCACGCGGCATTAATACCACTCCTTTGATGACCCTTTCCCCCCCCCTGAGTCCAGCTGACCACACATGTCCGAGGCCATCGCCTGAGCCAGGAGATACCATTTACTGCCCTTATTGTATGAAGTCACTCCTCTTCAAAGGATCCTCTATTGGTCTTAGCCACCCCACCCCTTGGGCTATGATCAGGCGTACACATCCTACAAAACACTCAGTTGCGTGATTGCCCTCCCCTCTTATCAGCAGGTCAAGGGTCCCCATTGTGAATGTATATGGGTAGGATCACCACGAGGATTATAGGGATGTCTTTCCTTTTGCGTCACACCGTCCTGATTGTGTTATCATGTGTTCTGTAGAGTATAAAAAGCCAGAGTCTCAGCTCACTTGTTAGAGCACCTCCCGAAAGACACTGTGTTTCGTGTCCGAAATGACTGGCTCTCCTCATGAGTAATAAACTCTGTTCTTGATTCCTGCTTCCAGCGCCCGTCTCTTTATTTTGGTAATTACTCAACATGGGAACTAAGAGGCGGTTTGCGCCAGCAGCCTGGGCATCGATAGGAATATGGTCTCGTTTCCCACACAGGTGGTAGACAGGGAGATTCTAGATCGCCTCCAGAAAATGGCTATCGTGCACGCATCCCTTCACTCAGATGGCTTCTTGAGCAATATCTTCCTTGTCGAAAAGGTAATCAATCTTCGGGACTTCAACCAGTGGGTAGTGTACCGCCATTTCAAAATGGAAGGTAGTCACCTTCTCAGGGATGTGCTCTTACCGAAAGATTGGTTGGTTCGACTGGACCTGAAGGACGCGTACTTGACGGCTCCCATTTTTCCACCCCACAGAAGCTTCCTACAATTCCTTTGGGACGGTCTTGTTTACGAGTTCACCTGTCTAGCGTTCACCTGTCTACTGTTTGGTCTGTCATGGGCGCCTTGGTGTTTCACCAAGCTTCTGCTTCCAGCCATGGAGTGGCTTCGGGCCCAGGGTGTGTACCTCATAGTCTACCTGGATGGTATTCTTCCGATGCACCAAGAGAAGGGTGCTTTGATGGCCCATCTCAAACAGACTCAAGATCTCCTTTAGAGTTTGGGGTTTTTGCTGAACGACCAGAAATCAGTTTACATGCCAACGCAAAAGCTGACCTTCTTGGGGTTCAAGATCGATACGGTCCAGCAATGCCTCAGATTACCCCAACAGAAAGTGCGTCTGATTCGCAGAGAATTGCATTACCAGGACCTTCAGTGTTTGAACACGCAGCATTTGCATCGCGGGCTCTCCTACATACAGGAGATCACCCTATCACAGGAAGCCCGGGAGAAGCTCCAGTGGTGGCTCGAACATATGCAGGCCTGGAATGGCCAGCAATCTTCGGTTCAGCCCGACCTGATCATAAAGTCAGATGCCAGTTGGCACGGTTGGGGCGCCCGCTGTGGAGATGTTACTACAAGTGGGCATTGGTCCGCGCACGATCGGTCTATGCACATCAACTACTTAGAGCTTCTGGCCGGATCTATCGCAATTCGGAGTCTGGCGGCCAACAAGATCTCGTGTGCAATCCTCTTGAAAATGGACAATATCTCGGCTGTGAGATATATCAACAGATATGGGGGAACGCGGTGCAAATGCCTCGTGGATTTGGCCAAGGACTTCTGGAACTATTGTCTGACCAGCAATCTGATGGTCACGGCGGAATACCTACCAGGGTCGCTCAATCAGACGGCAGACTGGCACTCCAGACACCTTCAGGATTACAGCGCTTGAAAGCTGGATCCTGCGATTTTTCAGAGCCTTGTGATTCAGTGGGTTCCCTGTCAGGTGGACGTCTTTGCATCACGCCTCAATTACCAAATTCTCCGCTTTTTCAGTTGGCGTCGGGACCCTCTGGCGGAGGCGACAGATGCCTTTCTGCAGGACTGGAGCTTGCTTCGGGGGTAGGCGTTCCCCCCCATTTGCCATGATACCCAAGCTCAGCTGGTCCGGAGACAGAAAAAGGAGGTAATTTTGGTGACACAGCGTTGGACATCTCAAGTCTGGTATCCAGTTCTTCTGGAACTTTGTATGGATGTTTCAATCCAGCATCCCCAGAAGCCTTGTCTTCTGACGGACACAGAAGGCAACATCACCCTTTGGTTCAAGAGGGCAACCTTCATTTGATGGGTTGGAGGATTACAAGGGACGTTGGGAAGTTCTGGTCCTTTCGGAGACAACTTCATCCCTTATCAGAAAGGCATGGGCAGGTTCTACTGTCAAGCGATATAGATCTTCCTGGAGGAGGTGGACACACTGGTGCTTGCGACAGGATCTTGATCCCGCGGGTACTCATGTGATCAATGTCGTCAACTACCTGTCGGAATTAGTCGACAAAGCTTTGGCCAATCACTCGATCATGCGAGTCGGTCGGCGATTTCGGCAGGTCACATGCCCGGTCAGGGTGTCCCGGTAGGGGAACATCCTCTGGTATGCCGACTATTGAGAGGCATACGCCTTGCTTTTCCACCTTTGCCGAAGTATTAATCTTTGTGGGATGTGAATTCGGTATTGCGGAAAAGCAGTCTTGGCAGGATAATTCTTATCTTTCTCGTAAGGAGCTAACAGGTAAGCTAACGATGCTCCTTTGTCTTATTTTGTGTAAACGGGTCTCGGATGTCCGAGCCTTGAATATTACGGCACCCATGTTCACACCGGAAGGGGGGTCGTTCACTGTGGGTCATCGCACAAAGTCTAATACTAGGGTGGTTCACTACCCGGCTTTACAGGGTCATCCTAAGTTGTGTGTGGTCCGCTGTCTTAGAGCTTATGAAATGATGACGGATGAATATAGACCCCAAGAGTCTTTCAACTTCTCATTTCACTCAAGAAACCTTTCAAAGCGATGACCCCGCCACAATTGCCTGCTGGGTGAGATGGGTAGTCCAGGAAGCCAGCATTGATACAATGACCTTCGGAGCCCATTCAACGAGGGGAGCCATGACCTCCAAGGCTTTTACCCTTGGTATGAGATTAGAGGACATTTTTAGAGCAGCAGATTGGTCCTCAGATACTACCTTTAAGGCCTTTTATTTCAAACCCATCTTGGGCATGGCTTCGCTGGTGGTCGCATAATGAACTTCGCTGGTTGAACTAGCATAATCCGAGCCTCTGGTCGGACATGTAATATAAAATTTCCTAACTATCGTGAAGAAAAGTTTAAATTTGAATAAGGACGCGGAGGTGAGGATTATACCACCAATTGGACTCAAGTCCGTTACTCCCAGACAGTGCGCTCTGCGTATTGGATAAGTATTCCATTTTGGGAGGTTTTTTTCGGATTATGTTTGGAGTCTGACTTAATGCTTAGGGTCAATGTTTACTAATTGATGGACCTAATTCTTCATTGTTTATACAGGGATAGTAGATGCTTTCCCTTCTCTGATGCTACCCTCTTGTCTTTGCAGGATCTGATCAGAAACAGGATTATTGATGGAACAGCGGGATCTGGTGTTTCGCCTGAAGAAAGAGGAAGTGCTGTCCTCTGATATACCTTATATGGGACTATCTCTATTGTTGTTTGTTTCATCGCAAAGACTCATGGGATTTGTAGAATTTGGGCTGTTTGTTATTAAGGCTGCTGATCAATAAAATATGAGCAAGTTAAGCAAAATCCTCGCCTCTGCGTTCTTAATAGAATTAAAACTTTCCTTCACGATAGTTAGGAAGTGTTATATTCTGTCTGGCATTATGGATCCTGATGATTTCGTTAAGAC
This sequence comes from Lissotriton vulgaris, assembly GCF_964263255.1. Classification (NCBI taxonomy): domain Eukaryota; kingdom Metazoa; phylum Chordata; class Amphibia; order Caudata; family Salamandridae; genus Lissotriton; species Lissotriton vulgaris. Next base: position 1,953,312,543 of record NC_141685.1, on the reverse strand, counting down.
CTGTCTTCCAGATATTCACATTTCTTCAATAAGTTTTCAACTTCTTCGGATGTCACCCAAATTGTTGTCTGGGTTTCTTCAATTTTGGCTTGTAATGATATTACCTCTTGGTGCTCTCCCTACCCCTTTTGACTGGATATCAAGGGGGGTAAGGAGGGTGAAAATAAATATTTAAAAAAATTAAATAAAACTTACATGCAGCCTGCCACCTCTACAGACGATGCTCACACAGGCTCCCAGAATCCCCTGCGCCAATCCAGACGCTACTCTCATGCTAGTATTACCCAACATGAGAGAAGTGTAGGGATTGGGCTGAGAGGGCTGGTTCCACGCTCCAGCAGCGACTGGGAGCCTGTGCTCATGAGCCCTGCCGATATCTCCAAGCTGTAGCCTGAAGATATCCAAGTGCACATGTCAGTTTGGCCCTCCAACGATGGCTAGCCAAACCTACATGCACGCTATCAGTGCTCTAACCCCCACCACCTCTCCTGCTCCTAGAGGTCCCACCATCAAGACGCGGCGGCGGCTCTGAAGTACGATAACATGATAATGAAGCATTTTTATTAACTGCTTTATTATAATTTTATTTTACATGCGTATGCTGGTTCCAGCAGTGGTGCGACGCTCCTCCGCCATAACGGAAGAGAAGCCCTTGTAATGCAAGGTCCAATGATCTAGTTTAGTGCTGTGTTTTCCTAAGCAGAGTTGAATAGGCGAGTGTTCTGTTTCCCCAGTCGCTGGGTAGTAGAGTGGATAGGATAAATGCCAATCCTATCTTTAAACCTCTAGTATCAGCCTTAATGCCCATAATTCTTCATAAAGCATTTAAATGTGTGAGGGTTTTTTTTGCATAATAGACCGACAATGAGAGCTATTTCCTCCACGTTTGTAAGTGTTGTGCTTTATTTTTCCATTCTCATACTCACTAATGCATTCTCATTTCCACCACTAACTGCATTTGATACCTTAATGCAGTTCTGTGCATGAGCAGGCAGTGGGGATGCTTACTTTTATTAGGGGCCTTACAGTCATTCTCGAACAGAAGCAGGCAGGGGAATGCTGATTAAGAGAGGCTACTACTTTTCAAGCACAGCGAGTGTCTTTCAGGATACTGAGATGACATTGCCCAGTGTTGTGTTTTTCTAGTACTTCTTCATCCCAGTGAGTGAATCCACATCCCCATGAGTTAGCAGTACTGCTGTGAACACTTGTGGGGTAACTCCATGCATAAGGATCACGATTTAAGAGTAATTTTTGGTGCATAGGTTGGGTCAGGCCTTCTCCAATAGAACTTCTGCATCTTGCCAGGGTTCCCCTAGAGATCAATTTTTTATATTCCTCTCAGAAAGAGTGGGACGGTCCGTCTTCTTCAGTGATGACCGTATAATCACTATGTGGTTCATAAGTAGCGTTAACATTTTAAATCACTGGGTGCCACCAATATGGGCTACTGTTCATCACCTCTGCAGTCATCATCAAAAGTCTTTATTTCGGTTTTACAGTACCATAAAAGAAGTAAGCAATTTAATCTTATATGACAATAAACAGGATAAAAGGTACTATAAAACACTCCCCATACAGACTCTTGAAAATTTAAAAAACAAATATAAATTCAGAAAAAGTGACACTAAAATACAAATGCATAAAAGGTACAAAGCTAGACGAATTTCAGTTTTAAGTGCTTTGTCCTGTCAAAACAGTGCTTAAGTGCAAGTGCCTGTGTGACTTGTTATTATGTTAATTTTACAAATATGCAACCCAATTACACAATTGAGGCAATGCAATTATTGGGAGCTTGCCATAGCTCACCCAGTTTCTTGAGCTTTCACTTCTTTATCTTTTTTTTGTTTCATATAATCAGGAAATCTTCTTCAATAGGTGGTTACTAAAAATATTAACTTCAGCAAAATGTGGCTCGAGTTGTACCCTGGTTTTGCTTTTTTGAGGATTGTAGGACAACTTATGTTAATTTTACAAATATGCAACTGTTGTGAAGCATTTTTTAAACATGCGCAAGTTACCGATTCATACCCTTATATAGCTACAATTCACATTGTCTTTATATAGGCAAAGTAATCATACCCATATTTAGACATAACCCATGCAGTCAAAATAAATACAGGCATGGCTACTTCCACTAGTTCCAAAAAGCCACAACGATTTCTTGTAAAACTTGGCTTCAGCAGTCATGGACATCCCCTTACTTGAATATTGATTTGTCCTAGAAATCATGGCGTTTTCAAAGAACTACCATTCCCTTGGGGTTCTTTGGTGACGTTATTTTGTCCGACTTTACGTCAAACTAGGCAACTTCAAGGTATAAGTATGCCTACACTTGCCCTAGCAAACGCACTGTGGTTCGGAGCAGCTCGACTATCTACTTGCCCGACGGAGCTCGCTACAGCAAGTGCCGAAGGAAGCCGACCCTCCAGCTAACGCACTGACAGAGAGGCTGCCTTTCTCTCGCTGAGAATCCAGCTTCAGTGTTTCCAAGCTCCCCTTGCGGGGTGTTGGGAAATCGAGTCCGGAGACAGAGATACCAGACCTCCTTCATTCTAAAACCAAGGTACGGAGCTGATTAGACCCCAAGAGAAATCTTGGTTAGATTCTTGGCAAAGAAACTAAACTTATGCTACACCACACTTATTTTTTCCCTCGTACAAGACTTAGGTTAGGTACATTGGGGTAGGCGTATTTTAGAAGCACCAGTTGCGTACTTTTAGTCTTTTTTATTTATGTATGTATTTTATGGCTTAGAAACCATACCATGCTTTTAAAGTATTATTTTATAATACTCTTCTTACTGTACTCATTATACTTTGCAACCAGTATTACAATGGTAACAGTTCATTTCTTCTGCATGAGAAAGAAGACTGTTCAATAAACCCTTTTATTGAAAGCACCCGTCTCTCTATTTCTCTGCACCTCTGGTGAAACGAAGCATGCACGATTGACTGAGTAAAATATCTATCTATTGTTTCCACGACTCTGAAGATATGTTTTATTTTGAGTAAACAAGGTTGTCATGTTTATGCGGTTGTCAGAAACTAATCCCTTCTTGTGTATTCAAGAACGTTTCTAGTGACCTCTGTGCTAGCTGGCACTCACAATTAAGTCTAATCTATTCAATAGAGACCTAGGCGACCTAAGTCCTACGTCAAATCTATAGGATATATTATTCCAATGCGCAGAGCCTATTGGGAAGATAGGAACTACACTACACAACCCAATTACACAACAACTTCCATTTTAAAACCCATGCCCCAAGTAACCGGTAGAAAGATAGAGTTTAAAATAATAGTTTAAAAACCAATTATTTACAATCCAAAGTGCTAATGCAGAGTGCACGCCCGACCGGTCTGATCATTTAGATCTGAGTATATTTTATTCGAACCAGACGGGAGAGTAGATAGAGCCCTCCTTGTTATCGCCCAAATTTGACAGAGAAATGTTGCTGTTGCACAAGCATAAAGTGGTCTCACATCTGACTTTAAAATACGTAGGGCATCTTTATGGATATGTGTCCCAAGTTGTCTACATACTGGAGTTAGCCAGTTCCTACTAGGTCTGGCGTAAGCAGCACTGGCAAATAATACATGGCCTATTGTTTCATTAGGGCACGGACAAGAGTGACAGCCCTTGTGCTGTGATGTATTTGTCAGCCAAGTGTTAGTGAAAGCATTGAAGGGTAGGCAGCCGTATCTGAACTGTGTGTACAATTTTCTGTCTGCCGCCACTTTTACAAAAATCAAGATAACTTTCTAGAAGGCTGCCAGATTTAATATCTGTGAACACATCAGTTAAGCAGCCATGGCGTATTTTCAAGAAATTCGTCTGTTCTACCCACACCCAAAACTGTGATTTTAATGTGTCCCTAGAGTATGTGACCTTCTAGCTCCTTAGGCACACCTATGTCTGCCCGGATGGTATTTATGTATTTAAACCACCCAATTTAATGGTTTATGTCCAAGGCTGAAACTTCTGTATAAGCAGCAGCGTAGGGCATCAGTTCGGGGGTTGTGACCAATTAATGCCAGAAGAGCACAATTACATGGTGGTCCACCATTCAATATTCTCAATTTTTGTGTGTTAACTCTTCGACGTTCAAGCACAGTGGGATTATAGATGTTGGCTCACAAAGGTTCCCACCATTACAATAGTAGATCCAGTATTTTTAATGACTTAGGACTCTTGATGAAGTGTGTCATAATTCTAATGTAAATTCTTCTAGGTTTCACCAGGCACTAGGAAAGCTCTTTTAGGCAGGTGCATTATTTATTCACTCTTGTTCTAGAGACCATGTGATGTTACTGGCACTAACCACTCACCTTCCAAGAGGTCTCCTGGAAGCTTGGTCACAACCTTGCTATCGTTCTGCCTATCATAATTCACATTCATACCTATCCCCTCAACGATAATGTTAGAGTTCAGCCGGTTGTATTGACCAGCCACCTACCTATCAAATCTACCTTACCGTAGGAGGTGTGCCCGCTATCCCAAATGTGTGTCTGGCAGGATCTTAACAGCAAAGGATATTTTCTTAAATGAACCTTTGACAAATGGATTCCCATATTGCCCAGCTCATTCCTTTGGGTCCACAGGGCTCTGAAATTGCCGACCGCCTTGCAACCAATCCCAGTTGTCTTTCTACCACCAATTCCTAGGCAATTAAAAAATTCAACAAAATACAGCCCTTCACAATGGTCCAGTAAGCATAGCAGACTCCCCACATTCAGCATAGCATGTGGGCCCTCAGAAACATAAGTGCAGGGTAAAATCTAACGAACTCACCAAAACCCCCCCCAAACCATAATGCCAATGAGCTAAATCAATAACATCCACAAACTCTTTCCCCAACCGACTTCTTCCCCTCAGACCATACCTCCAATAAATAAAAGCGATAGCGGCCCCAAAAAGCAAACCAATGCACTCAGTGAATTTTCTCCCTTCTCTGAAACAGACGTAGAATTAACTTTGCACAAAATCAAGTCAGGATCTCCTGGGGACCCAGCCTCCTCCCAAAGCCTGTTAAAAATCGCCCCTGCCTTGATTTCTGCTCTAATTAAAATCCTCAATCTCTCCTTATCCCAGGCTTCTGTTCCCTTGCACTGGAAGGAGGCCACTATAAGACCAATCCTAAAGAAACCTTCGGCCGACCCTAAACAAATCTCAAACTATCGCCCTATCTCTCTTTTGCCCCTATTCGGAAAAGTCATGGAATCACTGATAAACAAACAACTTGTAACCTACTTGGAGACAAATAGATTTCTGGACCCCTCCCAATCGGGATTCAGGGCATTCCATTGCACCGAGACTGCCTAGATCGAAATTGTAGACAATGTTAGAATGACATATTGGTCCTGCTCGATCTGTCAGCAGCCTTCGACACCATCTCGCATCTCGTTCTTTTAGAGCGTCTTGCCGAGATTGGTGTCGAAGGCTCTGCGCTACTCTGGATAAAAAGCTATCTAACCAACAGACGTTCAAAGGTCCAAGTAGGACCTTACTCCTCCAGCTACCTGGATAATGATAAGGGTGTACCTCAGGGGTCAATATTGAGCCCTATGCGCTTTAACTTATATGTATCTCCCCTGGCTAAAGTGATCAGAGCCCATGGCTTTGGAACTGTGTCCTACGCCGACGACACACAACTACTGATCACTATTGACCATGATCCAGGCGAAACCAAATGGAGGTTCAAAAACTGCATGATTCAAATCCATAACTGGATGACCAACACCTCCCTGATGCTAAATGATAGCAAAACTGAGATCGTGCTTTTTGGAAAGGCCGACAAAATTTGGACAAAAGAATGGTGGCCAGCAACGCTAGGACCCTGTCCCTCTCCCAAATCCTCAGTTAAGAATCTAGGGGTAATAGTTGATAACAGTTTGTCCATGGCTGAACATGTCAACAAAGTAGTGCACACCAGCTTCGGCCTCATGTGCAGCCTGAAGAAAATGTTTAAATGGATTCCCCTTTCATCACGCATGCCCTTAGTACAAGGTCTCATTGTGAGTCGGATGGATTACAGGAATGCCTTGTTATCCTCCATTAATAAAAAGCTTCTCGCCCGACTACAGGTACTACAAAACACTGCAGCAAGGCTTGTGTTCAACCTTCCCCCTCGCACCCCATCACTGCCCTGTCTCAAAACCCTACACTGGCTTCCAATAAAGAAGCGCATAAAATTCAAACTATGCTGCCTAGTCCATAAAACCATTCATGGGCACGGACCAACCTATTTGGAAAAAAACCTCAAAGTCCATAATGCGGCCAGAACACTCAGGTCCACCAGTAAACTACTTCTGACTGTTCCCATGGTCCGCACAGTCAGAAATGGTGACAGGGCATTTAGTAAAACAGCTCCGGAAGCATGGAACACCTTGCCCCTTCAGATCAGGACAGAACCCAGCCCCGTGAGATTCCGGAAGAACCTCAAAACCTGGCTTTTTTAGCCACCTGTTTCTGTCTTGTGGTTCTGTGATGAACGATCTGCCAGCGCTCTGGGACCTTCGGGTGATTTATGTGCTATATAAATGCATTTTACATTACATTACACAAATCTATCCCACCTTCGAGTTTGGCCAGTGAAGAAATGTGTAGATGCACATTTAGTTAAGAGGTTTAGTCCAAGGGGATTTATGTAATAACACTCAAGCATGCTCTCTAAGTTTTGGGAATGGCTTTAGAAGCCTTTTGCAACGGCTAGTATAAGCTCATTCTGTGAGTATTCCCACTGTTTGTGTGTCCATCCTTAAGTTGTGGGACTGGAGTATAGCTTGATGGCTGTAACAGTGTTTATGGGATTGCTAGCCCGCTCTCTTCTTACTGCTAATTCCCCTCTGTGTATCTGTGTTGTGTCTTTAGTGGCACTCCGATGTTTTTTCCTCGGTTTATGAGGCAATGCAATTATTGGGAGCTTGCCATAGCTCATCCAGTTTCTTGAGCTTTCACTTTATCTTTTTTTTGCTTCATATAATCAGGAAATCTTCTTCAATAGATGGTTACTAAAAATGTTTACTTCAGCAAAATTTGGCTCGAGTTGCACCCTGGTTTTGCTTTTTTGAGGATGTAGGGCAACTAGTTCAGTGGGTTCTTGGGAGCCTGTTTCATCCAAGGGAGCCAGAGGGTGTAGTGGGGGACAGTTGATAGTTCATTCGATATAGAACCCTTTCCAGAGACAGGATCCACTGGGATTTCACTGCCCTCTACGGTGGTCAAAAGACTGATAGGGCCTCTACCCCCAAATGAGATTTGTCCTTGCTCTGGTCCCCTATTTCTCAGGGATGGAATGACACTGCGGGACCCAGGGCAGAGTGCCTCAGCTGATACTTCAAAGGTGACTTCTTTCAGCTTACCCAGACTCTCCTAGTTGATGTTTTAATTCCTTAAGTATAGGTCTTTGGGATATCCGGGAAGGGTTTAAGGCCTCCAGGTAAGAGATTTTGCTAGCTGGCTCAGAGTCCAATTTAAGGAAAGAGTCTATAGAACTTTGGACCAGGCACTCCGTACCAGGCTAACCTCTATGCCCATCAGAAGAAGTAGATGTATTAGTATTATCAGGAGCCTGGCCTGTTCCAGGGATGGAAACTAATATCATGGCAGTTATAGTGGAAAGGGCTAATCTTCTAAGGTTAAGCGTCAGTAGTATTATTCAAGGGGGCTGTGGATACCGAAAGGTCATTCCCCCGCCCACATGAGTAGGTCCAATATCTTCAGTGATCTTTTGGGATCTGGTCTGCATACTTAAAAAAGAGCAAGTTAGTGAGCAAGTAGAGATCTATACTCTAACCCCTTAATTGTCACTCTGTGTAATATGGCAGAGTTAGATTACATTATCAATCACTAAACTAACCACTATGCTCACCAGGAAATTTCAGCTATTGCCTGAGGTTTGTGGCCTTCACTGCGTTAAGTACAGACAGTGATAATAAAAAAATAAAAAAATCGAAGACAGATTGTAAAACAGCTGGAAAAAAGCCACACCCCATTCGGTCAGTGAAGTACAATCGATTAAGTACTACTGATGTTGATTGATGCCACAAAGTGACAACCAGTGCTAGTCATTGCCAATACCACCTGTATTTAGTGGAACAGAAGTTAGTAGCACTTCAATTTGTAAGCAATGCTGTCTTAATTAAAGTGCATCAGCTTCAGCCCACAGACTAAGTAGCTGGGGAATAATAATAAAACCTTGCCTGAGTGATAAGCTCAAAAGTGGCCAAGAAGTAAGCAGTATAAAAGAAAAGGGTCCCTTGCGTTACTCATCATTGACGCACACCAGTATCAGGGAAAGTTTCATATCTTCACACCTCCAAGCCAAGAAAGCGCATTCTCCTGCTCTACCTAGCTTATTTTACCTTCTGTTCAAAAGTACTTACGATTTGGTTGTACACAGTTCCATGAATTCTCAATTTTCTTGGTTGTTTTGCAAAAGGTTCCAATGAAGTTCAGCAAAGGATCTACTCGGAAACTGACTCGCACCAATAGTTTCCACAGTCAACCAGCAAACATTCTGCATGGCTCTCCCGCACCATGCTGCATGCGGGTAGCACTACCCCTGGAAAGTGCGGATACAGAGGAGCAAAGTTTGCTTCCAGACTGTCTGGCAGCTGGGGGAGCCATAGCCCAGCAGGCTTGGCCAAGGGACATCTCAGGCTGCCTTACATCCATATAAATGACAGTTGGTAAAAATCAATAAAGCAACAGTCGGGTTATTGGCTAATTTGCAGAGAATTGCTCACTGTTTAAATTGGTCAGGAGCCAGGCGGGAGCATCTCTAAAGTAGTTTGCTAGCCTCACAGGGATAGCCCAAGCATAGGGTTAGTGTGTTTCGGCGTGCGTTGATGTTTTGTGAGAAGTTTTGCTGCCTGCTATTCAATGGCAGTTACTGCCTTTGTGCTTGCTAACGATGCGGTGATACTCTCTATGAAAGGCCGTGTGTTGTATTGTTGCTTTAAGCGGTACAAAAGGGGGTGGGGATGGACGGAGCACCTGAATCAATCAAACACTCACACCCAGTCAAAAGATCTGGGTTTAATCCATCACCGTTCTTTAGCCCACTCTGCCACCCCAGTTCAGACATGGCTATATGCAAATCAGTCTGATCCTGTGCCTCACCTGGGACCTGAATAGGGCTGGTCCTTCCCTCCACAATGCTGGCTCCACCCCCTGTGGTGCGTCTGATGTACCTAGCCTGGCCAGTGAGAGAGAGTTCCCCATGACCAGTTGTAGCTGGTTCTCAAATTGCCAGCACCTTGTAGACAAAGGACTTTGCTGTATAAAAAGGGTGCTGTGAGACCCTGAAGATGTTCTTGTTTTTCCTAACTAGAATCTACCAGGGGCGCGCTGCTGCTGGGGCCCAGGGGTAGGCTTGCCTCTCTGGGCCCTGCCCAGCCCCTGGATGCCCTGGATGCTGAAATACTTCTGGGAGACCTTGTTCTTTGGGGGCCTGCTGCCCCCTTCATCTGGGAGATCCCTGGTTGCTGTCTGTTCCTATTTAAGGGACCTTGGGGACTTTAGGTCCTGCCTTGCCCTCCTTCATCTTTAGAGGACTTTTATTTTTTCCTGCAGGACCTTTTTGCTGTTCTAGAGCCCAGGGGGCTCTGTATTATCCTGGCGGCAAAGCACTCTACTTGACCCAAGGAGGAGCACGAGAATTACGGGTGCCCCGGAGAGAGGTGCGCGAGGGCTCCGCAGCACAAAGCTGTCCGTGTTGGGAGGAATCCCCGGCGTAGGGATTCCCCCATGTTTAGCCTGCCATGCGGGTGCCACCCCGCATATTTAATTATTTTAAAGTTGGGTGCCCACCCCATATGGCCGCTTATTTTGTAGGGCAGGTGCCAACCCCGCTCGCTACTTGTCCACTTGGAGGAAGCCTACCCCTCATTGCAGCTGGGAAGCACCAGGATCGCCGCCGCCCGCCTGGTTGTGGGTGGGGCCTGCGACGGAAGCGGAAGGGCAGCCGGAAGAGGAGCATCCAAGATGGCGGCGCCGGTTCCAGCAGGGCTCCCGTGTGCTGGAGAGAGCCCTGCCGGTGGACAGTAAAAGCCCCGGGTCCCAGGAGTAGCCCGGGTGAAGGAAGCTGCCGGATTCTGAGGAGGGAGGAGGCCGGCGTGAGTCATGGCGCGGGGCCCCCATGCTCTAGGGAGAGCCCTGCCGTTGCGGTCGGTGAAAGCCCCGGGTCCCAGGAGGGGTCCCCGGTGAATCCAGAGTGGCGGCCGAGGCCGCCAATGGCAGTGCGGGGCTCCCAGGAGTCCAGGGGAGCCCCGCAGGAGAAGTACTGCTGCATCACAGAGCGTTCCCCGACGAGCCGGTGAGTAGAAGCCAGCTGTGGGGGGAGGGACATCGAGTCATCCTGCCAGTGCCTATACCCAGAGCAGCCCCACTTCCCCAGAGGGCTGCTCCAGCTTTTGGCAATTGTTTACTCTGGCCCAGAGGTGCCCAGACTTCCTGGTGTTGGGGGGCGGTGTCGGGGCACGTTGTCGGTGCCCGCCCCCTGTGCCTTCCCCACTAATGTTGGTGCCTGATAAAGGCACAGGGCCAGTGATACATTTAGAGCGGCCCCGGATGGCAGTGGGCCGCTACAACGCTTGACAGTATATGGTGTCAATAATCGTTTCAAAGAGCCCATGAGGGGCCAGAGAGGCCCAGGTCTCCCCCTGTAAAAGTCGCAGTGTTTGGGCGCATTATTTCCTTTGGGAGCTAGTATGCTCCAGGGGGCCATGTGCGTTATTAGTGTCTCGCTGAGCCCATGCGTGGCTCCAACAATTGGTGCATAATCGTTTCAGGAGCCAGTGTGCTCCTAGGGTGTTATGATTAGTTCAGAGCCTAGGTGGCTCCAGCGACAGGTGCAGTTTTGTTTATGAGGGCCAGTGAGGGCCTATGCCGCAGTTTTGCATCCACAGCTGCCCAGCAAGTAGTGGGCAGCTGCACCGTTTAGGCACAATTGAGAAAGTCCCTGAGAGGGACAGAAGTGGCACAGAGGTGCCAGGCCGTCCACAGCTGTGCAGCACTTAGTGCCAGCTGCAACGTTTAGGCCCTGTTACTGTTCTCAGCTGCCCAGCAAGTAGTGGGCAGCTGCAACGTTTAGGTTTGCGCCGGTGGCACACCCCTGACTGGCGCTGCGTGGCAGTGCGCCCTGACATTCTGGACACAGGGCATTTGAGACCCTCCTTGGATGGCCAGTAGGCCAGGGGGCCTGGTATGTGGATAGGGCGCAAGGCCCTAATGTGATTTTTGCACAATGTGATTACTTACTGTGTTTGTGATGAAAATTGCCTAATGTGATTTATGTGGTAAAGGTGATATGTGCTTTAAATGTGGTGCTTGGAAATGTAATGCATCTAGTATGTTTTACGCACCCTGTGTTGATACCTCTAGAGATGGTTTTACCTATGGAGGTTGGTGTTAGTGAGAGTTTACTTCACTGTGAGTTACGCCCCTAAATGTGAGTTATTCTTAGGGGGTAGGGTCTAATGTGTTTAGACTAGTGAGGAGATTGCCTACTGTATTTTTACTGGTTAGGCCGAAATGTGATTTATGGGTAATGTGCAATGCCATTTTGCCTGTGATACCTCTAGATGTGTTTTCATGCTTAGGAGGTTGTTTTGCCTAGTATAGTTTATACTAGAGAGGTTATGTGTCCGTGCGTGATCTAGGTCTATGGTTATTAGTATTGCGTAGTGTGTACCTACCTTCTACCAGTGGTTACTGGTTGTGGTCTATAATTGTTATTTTGTGCTACACTTATTCTACATTCTAGAAGTGCTATTTCTGCTAAGTGTTGATTCTGACAGTGGCCCATGTGGCCCTGTCCTGGTGTAAATAATCCCTTGTGAATATTGCCAGTGCCAGTTGGCACAATGTATATTGTGTGATTACTATCCGATGTGTTTTGAGAATACGAAAGTTATTTTTATATAACCATGTGTGGTGTTCCTTTTGTGGTGTGCCTAGGATGTTGTTGCTGTTGTGTGCGTGCGCAAATGCTTTACACATTGCCTCCGGGATAAGCCTGTCTGCTCGTGCCAAGCTACCAAGGGGGTGAGCAGGGGTTATCTTGGCGTGTGACTCCCTTGCCCGGACTAGAATGGTGGTTTCTTCCTGGCTTTGGCGTAAGCCTTAGCCAACCAGAAATCCCAGTTCTAACAATAGGGATATACCTTTACCGCCTTCTGTAGGGATTCCTTGACACCCTAAAGAAAGCAGTCCATTTCTGAGAACGGGACAAGGAGTTTGACACATTTAGCGGCTCTATCTACCAAGGAGGGAAACATTTCAAACTAGAAACAGAAAAGTCACATGGAAAATGCTCTTATGAAACATGTCAAAACTTACCTCCCATTCCGGGTAGTCATGCTGTTTCAAGGACTCTTTATGCGTTCCCGGCAGGACTACTAGACAACCATTGCTGCGATCTATCCTCTCCATTGCAGTCCATGCACAAACAATTTGATCTGCAGGCCTAAACGGAAAATAGTGCAGGTCCTGATGCATTGGATGACGAGAAGTCATTTTACCTGAAATCAAAACCACAAGTTGAAGGCTGGATTCGACTCTGTTCACACTGTTGTTTGATTTTGCTGCCCATTGTAGCTACATCTAATACACAAATAGGAGCCACAGGAAAAAAAAATAAGTAGCACCACAGTTCTAACATTTTATATTTATAAAAGGTAGTATGTAAATATAATAAATAACTCAGAGTTTTGTAATTTGCAAAATAGAACTATTTGATGTGCTTGCTCCATTGGGGTACATATTTGGTGTATGAAAATAGTCCACGTTCGTTACAGACTACTCATAGTAAAGAGGCTAAGACTGCATGTGGTCATTAGATAGAAACAAGTAACCTATAAATCCCATGTACCATATGTGCATGGATGTATTAAACTGCCAGATGGGACTAATTAGTTAATCAAAGCACATGTGATCTGCTCAACCCCAGTCCTAGCAGTCTTTGAGTGGCGTCAGCATGCTGTAAAATCTCACGTTTTACGCAAAGGCTAGCAAGAGTCTACTTGTGAGGGGATATGATTGAATAGAATAATTGGCCACATTTTTATTAGTTGATATGGGCCAGATGTAGGTAATTCTATTTTACCGATTCATAAATACCGAATTTTACCGATTCGGTATTTATGAATCGGTAAAATAGAAGGGGGGAGATGTAGGTGAAATCGGTAATTGAATTACAGATTCTGTAACAATCGGTATTTACCGAATCGGTAAATACCGATTCGGTAATGCCCATTGATTCCTATGGGCATTGAAGCCCATAGTAATCAATGGGCATTACCGAATCGGTATTTACCGATTCGGTAAATACCGATTCCAGCAAGGGTGCAGGGGGTGTCACTTTGACACCCTCTAGCACCCCAAATACTGGCATGTGTGCCATGTGGCAGACAGACATGCCCTAAGGGCATGTCTGTCTGCCACATGGCATAGGTGTGCATGCACACATGTGCATGCACACTTGGATTCGGTATTTTACTACCCAATTGGATTGGGTGGTAAAATACCGAATCTGTAAGGCCATTGGGACTCAGAAGAGTCCCACCTACATCAGGAAGTTACCGAATCGGTAAAAATACCGACTCAGTATTTTACCGATTCGGTAAATTTACCGCTTCGGTGAATTTACCGATTCGGTAAATTTACCGAATTGGTAAAATAGGGCCCCTACATGCCAATTATTAAATACCGGTCGGTAACGGCCGAAATCGGCCGTTACCAACCGGTATTTCGGCTCCTACATCTGGCCCCTATATGCTCTAATCCTGACTCCACAACTCAATCATATTGATTATTTCAAGTAAATTATAGTACTTTCTGGACTGTACTCCTACATTTCTCAGTGACTATATATGTATGAACTAAAAAAACAAAGGTTATATGTTCGATATAGTCCAGTTCAGATTTTACACACACAAAACCATAGAAATTCAGCAGCTACAGTTATCTCAAGAAACTACAACTTGCGCCCCAGGTAACTATAACTCATGCCCTCACCAGGTACAGTTTTCTCATCAATTTTACAGCACTGATATGGTCAATGATGTCATAGAAGATATCATGACTGATGTCATATGCAGGGTAATTAGGGGGCATGGCAGAGACTTCGAACATGGTGGATGTGTGTAACATGGAATAAATAATTAAATCTAGACAAAGTAGTCTTGTAATGAAATCTTGTTTATTCCAAAGGATGACCCACAACCTTCTATTACAGCAGCAGAGCCTTCAATGGCTCAGAGGTTCGAAAGTAGCAGAACATTCAAGTCATATACATTCTACTAGTGACCTAATGCAAACAGCATTCTACTAATGATCTCATAGTTAAAGTGATACACTAAACATGGAACAAATAAAATACAAAATATATACATTACCACATATTACACCCCCCTTTTTATAATAAACAAAATAAACTAATAATACACATAATCTCTGGATTGAATGGGAGCTGATCTTACTCTAGAACTACATCTAGTCAAGTTATCACCATCACCACCAGAAGTAACATTTGACTGTGTTGCAGAATTTATTGTGGGAATATCTCCTCTATTCAAATTAGAACTAGAAGAGTTTTCTCCACCAGTTTGCAACCTTTCATGACAAGCTGCATGTGTCAAAATATCAAGACCATACCAATCACTTCTTTCATGCTCTCCACCATCCCTTATTCTGTAAAAAGACTGCCATTCTAGTTATTTTCATTACTTTCAATGGTTCTGAAAATTTCGAACAAACTTTCCCTACTCTCATGTTTTTTTTAATCAAAACCCAATCACCAATACTTAAAAGGCCTTCTTTCACCTGCATCCTTTTGTAATAGTGTTTATACAAATCTTGTTTCCTTTTCACATGTTCCCTAACACCTTGTAAATCAATAATGAGAGATTGTTCAACTTTATCCATTAACCATGTTGGGCTAAGAGCTGACATCGGTTTTCTGCCTCTCAACAACACAAAAGGAGCAACATTAGTAATGCTTTGTGGAGTGATATTATAATTCCAAACTTTAAAATGTAAATACTCAGCATTGTCTAGATTATTGGCAATTGCGGTCTGAACACCATCTTTTATTATGTGATTAGCTCTTTCTACTAGACCATTGGAAGATGGACTATACAATGGTGCAAGAATGTATTTAAAATCATGTTTATCCAAAAATGTAGACAACTCTTCAGGTACAAAATGTGACCCATTATCCGTAACAATTTCCTTGACACTCCCTTCAATACAAAATAAGTGCTTCAAAAATGAAACAGAAGCAGAATCTGCACTTTTGACAAAATAAAAGTACAACCACTTAGAAAAGTAGTCAACTGCTACTATAAGAAATCTTTTGTCACCTTTAAAAACATTAAATGGTCCAGTGAAATCAAGAGCTATTTTTACCCAAGCATTATTCGGCCAATTCACAGGACATAAAGGAACTGTAGATGTTCGCCAATGTTTGTCAGAGCATAAACATTCAGAACATGTTTCTACAAATCTTTTAACTTGGCCATCAATTCCAGGCCACCAATACATTTGTTTGATTTTCTTTACAGTGGCAGTAATACCTAAATGACCATTGTGTCCGAAGATTAGCCGGTGGAACAAACAAATCTTGCCTAACTAGAATGTTATTTACTACAGATAACTCTGAAGTAACCTGAGAAAAGATTCTCACATCTGTAGACATACTCCTTTTACATGGCCAACCTTCAATAAGACATTTCCTAACCTGAATCATACAATATTCCTTATCACAACTGTCAAACCATTCTTTTTCTGAAATTTTAAAGTGTTCATTTATATCAATAACTGTAAAAACATATTGCACACCTATTCCCTCATCACTATTAACACAGTCACCTTCTACAGGTAAACGTGACAGACAATCAGCCCTGACATTTTTGCCTCCTGGAATATATTTTATATCAAAATTAAACTCTTGAAATCTTGCTAATAATCTAATAAGTTTAGATGAAGCCTTATTAGAAGAACTATCTCATAACATATACATTAAAGTCTTATGATCTGTATACAATTGAAATTTTGGACCCCAGATGTACATTTTGAATTTCCCAGAAGCCCACGAACATGCAAGTGCTTCATGCTCAATAGTACTATAATTCTTTTTAGCATCATTAAGAGTGTGTGATGCAAACGCAACGGTGCACTCCTGACCATTCACCATTTGGCTTAAAACTGAGCCAAGACCTTTAGCGCTAGCGTCTACTGTAATGATGCATTCCACTCCATGAGTAAAAGGTTTAATAGCTGGAGCAGGGGTAATTAACTTTTTGACTAAAACAAAAGTACTTTGACACTCATCCGACCATACATACTTAACATTCTTCTTAAGAAGATTTTTTAAATGTTGAACAATGACAGCATATCCATGAACAAAACGTGCATAATATTCATTTAAACCAAGAAAGGCTATGAGTGAATCCTTGTCTGTCGGAATTGGTGCGTCATTAATACTTTTCAACAATGAAACTTTTGGTTTAATACTCTCTTTAGAAATATTGTACCCTAAATAATTGACCTCCTGAGAAATAAATTTATCAGAATGGATGGTCATTCCTTGTGAACCCAGTTGTATTAAAACCTTTTCTAATAAGATAATATGTTGATCTAAGTCAACAGTGTAAATTAATATATCATCCTGAAAAGCCTGTATACCTTTCTCATCCCAAACAACTGATCCATCAGCCTTTGAAAAACACTAGCAGCGGAGGCCAGGCCGAATGGCATACGTTTGTGTATATATATATATATATATATATATATATATATATATATATATATATATATATATATATATATATATATATATATATATATATATATATATATATATACGCCAAAGGGTGTCAAAAATGCTGTAAGAGGTTGAGAATATTCAGATAAGGGAATTTGCTGGTATGCAGAACGTTGATCAATGGTAGGAAAAAATTTGCTACCTCCTAATTTGGCCAACATCTATTGAATTCTATGAAGGGGATGACAGTCTACAAGAATATTTGTATTGAGAATCCTCAAATCCGCACATAGGGGTATATCCCCAGGACCTATGTGTGCAACTACAGCCGCCGAAACCCATTCTGAAGATTCTATTTGCTTAATAATACCTTGGGAAAAGGAGAGGAGAAAGATGGCGGATTGAAGCTGCCACGGAGTTGCAGCAGCAGGAGACCCCTCTCTTCCACTGATATTTGGAATGTTAGGCACCTAAAATATTAATGACACCTACGTGCAAAGCGCACTTGAATCCGCGGAGCTATTGAAACTTTCTTTGAAGGGGCCGGCGGCAGCACGAACAGCAGCGCAAGGAAACCTTGAGGGCAATGTCGACCGGCAGTCAGCGGACAGGGTGTGCGGTCTGTTGCCGGAGACGCGCCTAGGGGTTGGAGGAGGAGCGGAGTGGAGGCGACCTGGCTGTACGACGGAGAATGGAGGACGCGATGAGTTAAGAGTGAAACTGCATGTCCGCATGAAAGCAGACTCCACTACACTTTTACACTCTATGGTTACACTGTAATACAGGCAAGGCGATTAACTGTGGCGAAGCAGAGGGCGGTGAAAAACTCTGTTTGGTACCTGGGCACCTTCGGCTATTCAGCGGATTTCAAAACAACCCAGAGGCAGTGTGGAGGTGGGTCTGTGACTGATACAAGCCAGCAGACGGGCAGACACGGGATAAGAGACCCAGAAAGGCAAGGCATTGAGAAAGGGAGCCTGAATAATAATAAGAATCTTAGATGGGAGGAAAAAGGGAGAAAACCTTGGATGCTACGATTCAATGGGACCCGAATGTTGTTGCTATTATGGGCGATACACCATTTCCTGATGAAATCGCCGGGCTGCTCTGATCTATGTTCATGGGCTTATATTGTGAATTATTCTGCTCAGAGACCCGGGGAGACCAGCGCTGGGCAAAGCGTGCAGATAAGGATACAGCACTTCCAGTGCATGGAGATGGCACCTAAAAACCCGGCGAGATCCACGAGAGCTGGTAAAAATGTTGCAATTGAAGAAGCTAACAGCTCTGTAAATGAAACAGCTTCACATGAAAAAACAGGTCTGCCTTTAATTAAACCCCCCACACTACAGCCCCCAAAGGTAGCCGCAGATCCAGGTACTACAAATGAAAGCGGGAGTGCACAAATGCCTAATAGTAGCAATACTCCAACCCCAATCGAACAACAAGGGAGTAATGTGATTTCTAAAGACTTGCCTCGCAGTGTGGCTTCCACGTCAATCCTAACTCAAACTCCTGCTAAGGAATCAGAGGGAGTAATAGAGGAACTGACTAGTGTATTGGCAAGGGGTGTTGGGGTAGATGTAGGTGTTGGTGCAGATGGAGTCACTAATAAAGAGCTACTTCTAATGACTGCAAAGAGTAAAACTATAACTACAGTTGAAGGGCATATAGGCCCCCCTAGAACTTCATGTGGGGGTGATTTGCTCAACCCCCTGGAGTTATCAGTACTATTCACCTGCACTACTTATGAACAATTCTTCCCACACAACTCTGAAGTTCGACCCAAAAACTGGGGGAGGAGATGTGCATAGCTATAGATAGAGCTATAGTAGGAGATGATTCACAATTTCACTGTGAATTCAATGACGAGTTTGAAGAAATGGAGGAAGATATACCTGGGAAAATCTTTAACACAAATAAAAGCTCCACTGCAAAAAAAGCTAAAGGAAAATCAAGAAAACAAACTAAAAAAACAATGCACATGCAAAGTGGGGTCAAAGCTAAAACTACCATTGATAGCAACCCTCTACGAAAATGGGTGCAAGCTAAGGGCGGGGTAAAGACGATGGTACTATGGCTATCAGGGAGCAGTCCAGGGGAGGGAATTCCCAAAGAAAACCAGCCCAATAAAATAAACATTCTTGACATCTGTACATCGAACATGCTTGGCCAAAATCTACTTCAGGCTATACCCAACGCTAATGATACGACTCGCAATACGGACAACCAGAACATGGGCCCGAATCAAACAGCTGCCCAGTCGCAGATCGAGACCGAGACAGGGGGCAGTAAGGAGGATGCATCACTTGATAGGATTGTTCAACTCCTCAGTGAACAGAGACACGAATCTCAGCAACACTACATGCAAATGCATGCAGACAATGATAAAATGCAACAGTCTTTAAACACTTTGGAAAACAAACTAGGTGGTCTCACGCTAGAGATGACAGAGTTACAACAAAGGGTCGCAGATACAGAGGAACTCTCCACCCGCACAGAGGCATGCGCTAACAAACATGAGATCCAGATCACTAATTTGCTAAATAAAATCGAGTATATGGAAAATCGACAAAGAAGACAGAATCTTCAAGTTTTTGGCATACCTGAAGGGGCTGAAGGGGAAATCCGCAAGCATTTATGGTTCAGCTTTTCCAAAAAGCATTCCTGGACCTATCAGACTGGGACTGGGACTCGTAACTGCAAAGGGCCCATAGACTACCCCTAGGCCAACGGAACAAAGATAATCAGTACCCCCTGCCTTGCTGATCTATATTGGTAATTTTCTGTTAAGGCAGGCGGTGTCGCTAAAACCTCGATCTAATAAGCCAGTTACTATGGCGGCAATAACTTTTTTTGTCAGATGAGACTTAAATAAAATTATTAGGAGAAACGCTGGAATCTACGGCGATACGTTGATTCAATTAAAGCCCTGGGTGGCCAAGCTTTTCTACAAGAGCCTGCGCGCCTAAAAGTATTTCAGAACGTTCATACTTTTTGCTTTTCTGACGACGAAGTGGAAAAAATGGTGAATAAGTGGCGGAGAGAAGCTACTGAGAAATCAGCAGAATAATAATACAGTGATTGATTATTTATAATGATCTAAAAACGTTAAAGAGCTAAACTGTGTAGGTAGAGGTTTAAGAGCTGTTGATAGTGGACTCACGAGGGAGCTGCTTTCTGATTATATGTTTTTCTTCTTTTCCTCTACCTTTCATTCTTTTATTTTTTGGTTAAATTAAAAAAAAAAAGAAAATGGCTCTAGATTAATGATGTAACAATGTAATTTTTTGCTTCTTCATATGGTGGTATCAGAGATATATGTGGGGCTTTGGAAGAGAGGGGTGGGTACTGCTGTGACTTTTTTGGCTACCTTAACCAACAGCAGCTGGTTAGAGAGAGGAATCCTCCTCTACGAAGAAGTAGGGGGCGGGTTGGGAACCGGGTGGGAGGAGGGTCTAGGGGGTTTTGGGAGAGGGTAAAAATAGTAAAATTGACATGAGGCGAGTTTTTAGACAGACAATAAGTGGCAAGGCTTTCTGTTTCTGTTTTTAGTTTTTTTTCCCTAATGAGTAGGGGGCAAGGGAAGACGAGAAAATTATTGTTATGGATAGAGTAAGTTGTCTAGCCTGGAATGTGTCCGCATATAGTTTTACTGTCCGAAACACATACACGTTATAAGGATCGTAATGTCCTTAAAGAATTAGGGTATAACGTCACTGTAAGTTCTGACTGAAGTGCGTCAATTATAGGAGTAGCTATTTTACAAAATACATTTTTCAAAGCAGAGACAATTAAAACCTCAATAGATAAAAACGGTAGATGGGCTATTGCCCAACTTATTATAGAAAGTAAGAAGTATATGTTTTGTGTGGTTTATGGCTCAAATACAGACGCTGTTATGGACAAAATTAATATGGAACTTCTCGAATGGAAGGGGGAGCGTCTGATATTTGGCGACTTTAACTGCATTATGGATTATGATATTGACACTACTAGACGGGGGGCATTTAGGAGGATGCATAAAACAAGGGCTGCAATTAGCAAAATTGGGCACATCCATAATATTAAAGATGCATGGAGAGTACTACACCCGGATGTTGCTGGTTATACCTACTAATCAGCGGCGCATAACTATGCTACCGCACTGATATGGCATGGGCGTCAGACAATATTTTGGAAACAAGTAGCATGGAGATTTGCCCACGGGTCACCTCAGACCATAATCCCATAATCCTGACTTTTAAAATACCAACAAAGAAACTAAACTATTGTTCCTTTTCATTTCCATGTCATTTGCTGCTAAATGCAGATTTTATACTTAAACTTAGGGTCCATATAAAAGACTTTCTGGAATTTAATATTGGGTCAGCTTCGTACAATGCAGACTCCTTTAAGGCCAGCATTAGGGGTTTTACACAGCAGTATCTATTCAGACAAAATTCCGAAAATAAAAAGAATACAGATGATACTATAGCAAAAATATTACATGCAGAAAAAGAGTTAGCGACAGCACTGTCACAGGGGTCTAATCTAGAAGAAGAACTAACCTGCGTTTTAATTGGCCTTAAGTCTGCTCTAAAACAGACATTGAGAGAAAAAAGTCTTGCGAAATGGTATAAATATCGTCTCTTCCAGAATGAAGGAGGCGAAACAGTTGGCAAGATATTAGCTTACAAGGTGGCAGAAAGCAAGGCTAAAACATTAGTCAGGACTATCAAAGGCCCTGGTAACGCGATATATAGTAATCCCTCTCAAAAACTTGAACAGTTTGCTAGATACTACAAGGATGTATATACTCCTGAATGCCAACCGGGGCCTGATGTTATTAATATACAGTATTGATATAGAGCAAGCAGAAATGCTGAATAAAAAAGTTACTTTGGCGAAGATCAGATTGGCAGTTTCTGCTTTACCCTCTGGCAAATCATCAAGGGA